>NC_080203.1:125890246-126203868 GCF_030028045.1 Hippopotamus amphibius kiboko
AGCCCTGGTCCAGGAAGATCCCGCATGCCACAGAGCAACTAACCCCGTGTGCCACAATTATTGAGCCTGCGCTCTACAGCCCGCAAGCTACAACTAATGAGCCCATGTACTGCAACTATTGAAGCCTGCGTGCCTAGAGCCCATGCTCCTCAACAAGAGAAGCCACCACAACGAGAAGCCTGCGCACTGCAATGAAGAGTAGCCCCTGCTCGCCACAACTGGAGAAAGCCTGCACACAGCAACGAAGACCCAACACAGCCAATAAATAAAAATAAAATAAATAAATAAAAATTAAAAAAAAAAAAGTGAGTAACCAAACTATAAAGTGGCTTACTTTCTTGTTTGTGACCAAAGCCTACTGCTTGGGTGATTCACAATTAAAAAGTGAATTTCACTAGAAATCAGTTAGAAAAATTATCATTAGAAGGAGGCATTTATTGACCGATTTTTGCCCAACTCAGTTCCTCTAGATTAAAACAAAAACAGTAAGAAACAACCCCGCCATACTCACTAAGATAGCAGCAGAAATAACTGACGAGACAGGGCTCCTAAGACAAATCATGTCGAGGGTGATGGTGTCAGACACGTTTTGAATGAGAAGAGATCTCATAGGAACCAGACCTTGGGTGTTGGTAGTTACCATGTCTCTCTTCTGGCGAAGCCACTGGCAATCTGGTGACAGCTTACAGTGTCACAGATGAAAACCGAAGGACCCAGGCCTACTATCTGAGCACAGGGTGGTCTGAGTTTTTACAAAATTACCTTCACAGACTCCCTTGCTGCTCCTTCTCCAGCCGTAACAGCAGGCTAGTTTGGTTCCATAGCGACAGACCCCAGGCTGGAGTGACGATGCCGACAACCCGTGATCCCTTGGACTGTGGATAAAGAGCCACATGTTAGTACTGAGAAAACAGGAAGGGCCACAGAGACTCTGCCCTGCTATTATATGGACAGGAGACATGACAATTACCTGGTCAATTTCCATAAACCTGCCAGAAATGCTAGATCAGATTTTGAAAACCTGAATTCTGGGGTGCCAGCCTCTGCTACCATCCCTTGCTAGCCTTCCCCAATAATTAGCATCATCTATTTCCTCCCTTCCCAGGGTGAAAAGAATTGGGTTACATAATCTATAAAACTAGGACACACACAAGCGGCCAAAAATGTCTGTTTCTAAACCTTGTAGAGGGCCAATTTTCAAATCTGCAAGTGGCTACCCAAGTCTGTTTCCGTGCCAAGTGTGCTGATGTGACTCCCTGGCCCCATGGCTTTGTCCCAGACAGGAGCGCTGCACTTTTACCCCATTGGCCACCTGGGGACTATTGAACAAACTGGAATCTCAATACGCTATAAACGGTTAAAGCTAGAAAGGCTCTAGAGATCTTTCACCGAAGCCCTCTCATGTTACAGATGAGGAAACTCCAGCCCAGCGGAGCAGAGTCACAGCCCCAGCAGAGCCATGTCGGGGATTCCAGCCCAGGGCGCCTTCTCATTCCTGGAAACACAATTCACTCAACTCTTTAACTGTACAGCAAGGGTTGGCAAGTGTTTTCCATAAAGGGTGAGATGGTAAATAGTTCAGGCTTTGTGGGCCATAGGGTCTTTGTCTAAGTGCAAAAGCAGCCACAGGCAACAGTAAATAGTTGGGTGTGGCTGTGTTCAATAAACCTTAATTTATGGACACTGACCTTTGAATTTCATATGCTTTTCATGTGTCATGCAATAATATTCTTCTTTTGGTTTAGTTTTAACCATTTAAAAAGGTAAAAACCATTCTTAGCTCAAGGGCCACATAGAAACAGAGGGCTACCAGCCTTGGCCTGGGGGCTGCAGTTTGTTGACCTTGATCTAGAGGCTGGAATGAGTGGGCCCTGCCCTCCAAGTGCCATGACTGAAGCTCACTGCATGTTCACCTATTCACCAGTCTGGGATTGGACAGGGTTGCTACCAGATTCTGGAAGAAAAGACTTAAGTTGTGTATTTATTGTGGATGGCTGGGGTTGTTTCTCATGTATATTAAATACACTGTAAAATACATGCATATGAAACACCTGGGCACTTTAACAGGCAAGGAATGCACATTTTACCATGTGCTTTCTGCTGCATGACTGAATTCTATGCAAGTTAATAATATCTTAGTCAAGGTCAGGAAGTTAAACAACTCTGCAGCTTTCCCTTGTGGTCTGCTTCTCCCACCAACTTGGTTATTCAGGGAAGAGCTGCAAAGATATGTTGTGGGACATTTCATTAACTGAGGACACCAAATGCAAGGATGATTTTACTGACTTTTTCTTGAAGGGGACTTCTTTTCATCCTCTAAGGGAATTAACTTGGGGGATTTAAAAGTCAATCACTCAATCATTCAGAACAGGGTTTTTCAGCCTCTGTGTAACTGATATTTGGGGCCAGATGTATCTTTGTCATTGGAGGCTGTCCTGTGCATTGGAGGACATTTCGCAGCATCCCTGGCCTCTACCTATGGATGCCAGTAGCAGCCACCCCTCCAGTTGTGTCAGCCAAAAACGTCTCTAAACTTTGCCAAATGTCCCCTGGGGAGCAAAATGTCCCGTGTTAAGTACCATACCATAATCTTGACCAGTCTGCATGTAACTAACAATTTGTTGCAATCACATGAAACATTTGTTGAGCACTTGCTGTATTCCAAGCACTGTCTTAGGCACATAGAGTGATTAAAAAGACCGGATCTTTGCTCTCTTAAGTTCACAGTCTATTGCAAATAGATACATTACAGTATAGGACAGCATGGTAAGTATCATTACAATGCTCTCAGAAAGAGTTGTGACTGAGAAATAATACAGCCATCTGTCATAATCTAATCTGGATATTATTAACAATTCTGCAAGGGATACCATAATCTTGACCAGTCTGCATGTAACTAACAATTCCCAAATAAGAAACTGTAGACAAATGAACATCAAGTGTGCTGAGTAAGTAAGTGTTAGTCCAAACACGATGTACTTAAGAATCTTTTTCTAGTATTTAAAGAATGGAGATAGAATTCACGTAACATAAAATGCATCCTTTTCAGGGGTTTTTAGTGTATTCATTGTGTTATGCAACCATCACCACCATCCAATTCCAGAACATTTCCATCACTCCAAAAAGAAACCCCGTACCTAATAGCAGTTAGTCTGAATTCTCGCCTCCCTCCATCCCCTGGCAACCACAAATCTACATTTTGTCTCTGGATTTGCCTATTCTGGACATTTCACATAAATGTAATCATATACTATGTGGTCTTTTAACGTCTGGCTTTTTTCATTTAGCATGTTTTCAGGGTTCATTCATCTTGTGGTACGTAAGAGTACCTGGTTGCTTTCTATTGCTGAATAATATTCTATTGTATGAACAGACCACATTTGTTTATCCATTCATCAGTTGATGGACATTTGGGATGTTATTATGAATAATGCTGCTATGAACAACTGTGTACTAGTTTTTGTACGAACATATGCTTTCATTTCTCTCGGATATACACCTAGGAGTGAAATTGCTGGGTCATAAACAGAGTTAAACATAAACTCTATGTTTAACTTTTTTGAGGAACTGCCACAGTTTTCCAAGACAGCTGCATCATTTTACATTCCCACCAGCAAGGTATGAGGGTTCCAATTTCTCCACATTCTCACCAGCGCTTGTTATTGGCCATTTTTTAATTACAGCCATTCTCGTGGTTGAGAAGTATCATCTCATTGTGGTTTGATTTGTACTGCCCTGATGGCTAATGATGTTAATCATCTTTTATGTGTTTACCGTTTTTTTGTGTATCTTCTTTGGAGAAAGGTCTATTTAGGTCCTTTGCCCATTTTCCAATTGGGTTATTTGTCCTGATGTCCTTAAGATTTGAACACAAAGATCAAAACTAGTCAGTAAAAACAGCTATTCTCATACCCTGGTGAATAACTTTACCTCAGCCCGTGAGAAAAATCTTCCACCTAGATCCTCAGAGAGTCAGTTTCTTGACCATCCATGCTTGTAATAAACCTTGACAAAGTGCCCACTGTTTTCTCTTCCTTTAACAAATGGAGCTGATGTTTGGGGAGCAGAGTGGAGGGAGAAACTAACTTTGCCTAGAAAAGAGGAGGAAGATGTTGCAGGGGAGGCAAAATTTGAGGTGGATTTAAGAAGAAAACATGATAAACAGAAAAGCTATATGGGGAGAAATTCTGCCTATGGGAATTTAGTTCCATATTTTTATAAGGAATGTGGGATTCATTTAATTAGATTTCAATCTATCAACAAACCCTAGAGATGACATGCCAACTTTTTTTTTTTAATTTTTATTTTATATTGGAGTATAGCTGATTTACAGTGTTGTTTTAGTTTCAGGTATACAGCAAAGTGATTCAGCTTTACATACACCTATTCTTTTTCAAATTCTTTTCCCATTTAGGTTATTACAGAACATTGAATAGGGTTCCCTGTGCTATACAGTAGGTCCTTGTTGATTATCTACTTTAAATATAATTGTGTATATATGTTAATCCCAAACTCCTAATTTATCCCTCTCTCCCTACCTTTCCCCTTTTCCCACTTTTCCCCTTTTTGACTGCAGGTTTGCAACCAATAAACTCCCCAACTCCAATAGGAAGGGCCTTACATATTTCCTGATGCCAAAAAACGCAGCACCATCCTCAATAGGAGCCACTAAGAGCATGAGGAGTCTGTGGCCTATAAGCTGGGGCATAGAACAGTGGTGTGTGTCTGGAGCAGGGGAGTGGGAAACAGTGGGAGGGAGAAGGAGCAGGAGATAAACAAGGGCCAAAAAGGAAAAGCCTGTGTCCATGTGAAACATTTTGTCCCTCCTGAAGGTTCCAGAGAGTTATACAAAGATTTCAAGCAGTTGGAAATATCAAGGACTCTGCAAAACACAAAGCAGCCTCCACTGAAGTGGGGTGAACTCAATAAGCACCAAAAAGATTATTGAAACATTACACCAAAAACAAAGGCAACAAAAGCAAAAGTAAACAAGTGGAACTACAACAAACTAAAAAGCTCTGCACAGCAAAGGAAACCATCAACAGAATGAAAAGGCAACCTACTGAATGGAAGAAAATATCTGCAAATCATGTATCTGATAAGGGGCAAATATCTAAAATATAAAAGAAACTCAAACAACTCATTAGCCAAAAAAACCAAACAATCTGATTTTAAAATGGGTAGAAAATCTGAACAGACATTTTTTCGAAGGAAGACATACAGATGGCCAACATGCACATGAAAAGATGCCCAACCTCAACTAATCATCAGGGAAATGCAAACCAAAACCACAATGAGATATCACGTTACACCTGCCAAAAGGCCTATCATTCAAAAGACAACAAATAACAATTGTTGGCAAGGATGTGGCCAACATTCCCTCCTACACTGTTGGTGGGAATGTAAACTGGTACAACCACTATGGAAAACAGTATGGAGGGTCCTGAAAAACAAAACAAACAAAAAAAAACTACCATACAATCTAGCAGTTCCACTTCTGGGTATTTATCCAAAGAAAACGAAAACACTGACTCGAAAAGGTAGATGCACCCCTATGTTCACTGCAGCATTATTTACAATAGCCAAGATACAGAAAGAACCTACATGTTCATCGATGAATCAACGGATTAAAAAAGTGGTATGCGTACACAATGAAACATTATTCAGCCATAAAAAAGAATGAAATCTTGCCATTTTCAACAACATGGATGGACCTTGAGGGCATTATGCTACATGAAAGACAAATACTGTATGATCTCACTTATATGCGGAATCTTAAAAAACAAACAACAAACCCCCTCCTCCCCCAAGCTCAAAGATACACAGAAGAGATTGGTAGCTGCTGGCAGGGGCCACAAAACAGGTGAAGGGAGTCAAAAGGTACAAACTTCCAGTTATACAATAAATAAGTCCTGAGTATGTAATGAACAGCATGGTGACTATAGTTAATAATCCAATATTGCATATTTGAAAGTTGCTAAGATAGTAAATTTTAAAAGTTCCCATCACAAGAAAAAAATTCTGTAACTATGTATGGTGACAGATGTTAACTAGACTTATTGTAGTGATCATTTTGCAATGCATACAAATATAGAATTGTGTTGTACATCTGAAACTAACATAATGTTTTATGTCAATTATACCTCAAAAAAAGATTATTGAAATTTTAGATGTGAAGTTACAAAAAATCAAATTGAAATTTGTTGAAATATTATTTTTTTCAAAAGCACACTTGGAAACCTTGGTGAAAAAGCCCAGGGTCCCCTGTACAGGTGGCCAAACCCATTTCATATGTATTTGTCAAAGTCAATTACTTTTGATTGTAGAGAATACTGCCTGGGGTTAACTAACAGGAGAAAGTTACCAGAAGGTGAAACTCATATACTGTTTGTACATTACCACAACTCTCCAGAGAAGTCCTTTCTCAAATTTTATTGCTTTCATATGCTTGCCTTTAGGTGAAAAGATGAAACTGAGAAATCTGAGGTGTATTAATTTCTCCCAAGCCATCATTTTTGACATTGTACAAAGTATCACTTGTAAAGTTCTCCAAAATGTTAATGACTAACACTTGAGCCATCAAAAACTTGTTAATAAAGTCAAATTTCTTATCCACTGGAAGGAATTCTTTCCCCAGTCACAAATGCATTTTAATATTACAGCTCTGTTAAAGATATCAGAAATTTGTCATTAAATCTAGCCTTATTCTCATTTGTTTAAAAAATGGAAACAACAGTTAAGATTCAACTCATGTTTGAAAACTATAAAATGGATTCTGATATGCAGGCAACTACACAAATCAGAAACCACCAGTTCGGCCTCTAGCTGCTCTGTGGATGCAGCTGTTCTGTGCATATTTCCTAAACGAGAGCAAGCACTGGAGGAAAAACCATCAGAGAACCATGTGAGTCCATAAATGTGCAACGTGCCTTTTCACTAATGGGTGTGCTGTCCATGTATTCACCTAGTTTTGAGAGAGAGCGTCAAAGGGACAGCTACAAATGGAATTTTACTGGTTTAATCATCAAATTCTACATCTGGTCAGGAAAATGGGAAAATAGTTTAAAAGAGGGAAATCACTAGTAGATAGAATGGCTAATAATTACTTGTTTGTAGATGCCAGAGGAAATTGGTTTATTACACCAAGAATCCAGTGCTGCATTCTACGCTTGCTAGTATTCTTTTTAATTCACATATGCAGCTATTTAAAATTATGGATAAAATGAAAACTATTAAAAATGTTTCTGTTTAAGCTGAAACAATATTGAGGGGAAGAAAGAATCCAGCACAGGCTAGCAATGATTCTGACAATAACAGTAGGACACACTATCTTACAAAATCTTTATAAAAAAACTGCTTAAAAAGCTTTAAATGTTTGTTTCTGCATAGTTCTCAAATGACATTGCAAGTTACTGTTAGCAAGTAATTCAGATTATTTTCCCAGCATCGTCTCCTTCTACCTGCCTTTTGCCCTAATTTCATGACCAGTCACTAACTTTCCCATCACTAATTCAACTACTCTTTTACTTTAGTATCTAGTTGTGAGTACTGTACTCTGAATAAGAGACACAAATTATTGGGTTAAACTATATGAAACTACCATTTTATAAGTTAAAAATGGCCAAATATCTGTAATATCATATGTTGCAATTTACTGATCATGGAAGAGAAGGCTAACTGCTCATTAAATCCATTTGTGTCTCCTGGGCACAAAACTACACTATATGTCCCAGCCAGCCTGTTGGTTAGATGGGGCCACAAGAGTGGTTTTGGCCAACAGAATGCAGGTAGACCATCTCCAAGGCTGTGCACAAAGCCTCCCATGAAATCCTTGATTCCTCTTTCATCAGCCCATTGAATAAAGACGATTTGGTGGACCTGGCAAAAGATGGCGCCTCAAGATGGACGGGGCCTGGTCTCACGTGAAATCACATAGCAGAGTCTCTCAAACATGCGTTGGACTTGCAGGCAGGCAAAGAAAGAAACCTACTGTGTTCAGCTACTATGATTTTGAGATGGTTTAATGCCTAAGTTAGCCCACACTAATCAAGAGAGTAATATTTCAAGACCATTTCCTTTCCTGAAGTCTAGAACACATGATTTTTTTCTCCCTGTGTGAATCCATTCAAACAAAAAACTTAGCTATCAATATGAATTGCGCTTAGTTCCATATTTAGTGAAGCACGTTTTTTTTCTAATGTACAAAATTGGAGCGGTGCATTCTGGGATCAAGGATGCATGGTTAAGGCATAGTATCAATCACCTGAATTTAAGAGATATCTGAGTATAAAAATGAGCTTATACGCATTTGGCTGGATTGACCCAACTCCATGGAACCTGATAAACCTGGGGCAATCAATAAAAAAGAGTTTATGAATCTAGAAAGAGAATTCTTGGTCTTGCACTGAAACAATTCCATCAACATTCTTTGCCACTTTGGGAGGTCTGGTTGGGCTAGATAGCTGCTTGGTGCGCTTGCGCACAGGTGCGCTCTCTCTCTGATTTCTCTTCTTAAACAGCACTGACATTTAGAAGGCCCAGGGCACCCAGTCCTGAGGCAGGGAAGTGGCAGTGTAGGTGAGCAAGTCTCTGTGGGGAGGAGGCCCTGAGCCATGAGAGTCTGAGCTAAATGCTGAATCGCCCAGAGTTCCTTAAATGCATTATACAGCTTGCTGTCTACATTGATCAAATTAATCACAAATCGCCGTCTCCACAGCTGAAGTTAATTTAAAAACATTCCAGGGATTGTGCAAGTAGTATAGTATTTCTTCATGGGATTCCTTATTCTCTGCAGAAATCTACTGTGCCAGAATTCTTAGTATGCTTGTTTATGGTCAGGTTCCAGGAAACCTGATGATATTCTCCAAGACAAATTGACAAGTCAAAACTTTTTTGCTGATGTTTAAATACATTTCAATGTTGCCAAACAAATGAAAAATTTTCTAAATATGGGCAACAAGGTCCAGCCATAAGAGATTTGTTTTTCTTTTCTCCTTTTTTCAATCACAGCTCCCAGTAGCGCAAGTCCACAGTAACCAGTTCAGATTAATTCTGGGTTCCCATCTATCTTTGAGACACAGAGTCCAAGTCTAGCAGGCCCAGGGATGCCCCAAAGCATCTCACCTTCCTGGATGTATAGGCATTTGAGAGCCCAGTCAAAAATGCCCAAGCTATCAAGTGTGTACCAGTGTGTACTGATGCATCTTCAAATTTCCCATGCTATGAGGAAGCAAAACGTGGAACTTTCCACTGCTTCCTCTATTTCTCTCACTTATCTTTGAAGCTCAGGAGTTATGTAGAAATTGGGAATAGAGACTTAGTTTGGGCTCCCCCAGAAGCAGGCCATGAGACAAGGATTTGAGTGCAGTGGTTTATTTATGAGGTGAAGAGAACGTCCATGTGGGAGTGGGGAAGTTAGACGAGGAAGGGAAGGTTGTCAATAAAGCAAGGGTTATCCAGACAGTTACATTTATTTTCCATCACATTCATTCATTCATAGTGAGCATGAAGGAGAATAATATAAAATGGAGTTAGAGAAATAGGCAAAGGCTAGATCACGCAAGGCCTTTTACACCATTTAAAATAGGATGTTATTCTTAATCCAACGGGGAGTCACTGGAAGGTTTTAAGGAGAGGGCTGACATGATCTGATGTAACTCTTAAGAGGGACAAATTTGAGACGTGGACTAGAGGGGACAAAAGAAGAAGCAAAGGGAAGCTACTGTGGGGGTTCAGGTGACAGATGATGGTGATGTGGCTGGGTGGTGGCAGGCAGGAGGGAGAAGGAGATGGGCTTGAGACATGGTCCAGAGTAGGACTTAGCATCTCATTGCATATAAGTGGGGAGGAACAGTGAGTTGTCAGGAATGATGCCCAGGTTTTTGGCTTGAACCAGTTTAGACACTGTTCTGGAATAGTGGGGATGGGTGAGATGTGGACAAGTGAATTCTGGAGAGTTGATCAAGAGTTCAGTTTTGGATGTCCTAAGCTCAGTGAGACATCCCAATGAATAGGTCAAGAACTGACAAGGGATTAACCTCCAAAATACACAAACAGCTCATGTAGCTCAATATAAAAAAAAAAAAAATCAAAAAATGGGTGTAAGATCTAAATAGACATTTCTCCAAAGAAGACATACAGATGGTTAAAAATCACATGAAAAGATGCTCAACGTCACTAATTATTAGAGAAATGCAAATCAAAACTACAATGAGGTATAACCTCTCATCTCTCAGAATGGCCATCATCAAAAAATCTACAAACAATAAATGCTGGGGAGGGTGTGGAGAAAAGGGAACACTCCTACACTGTTGGTGGGAATGTAAACTGGTACAGCCACTATGGAGAACAGCATGGAGGTTCCTTAAAAAACTAAAATAGAGCTACCATATGATCCAGCAATCCCACTCCTGGGCATACATCCGGGGAAAACCATAATTCAAAAAGATACATAAACCCCAATGTTCATTGCAGCACTATTTACAATAGCCAGGTCATGGAAGCAACCTAAATGTCCATCAACAAATGAATGGATAAAGAAGATGTGGTACATATATACAATGGAATACTACTCAGCCATAAAAAAGAACAAAATAATGCCACTTCCAGCCACATGGATGGATGCAGAAATTGTCATACTGAGTGAAGTAAGTCAGACAGAAAAAGGCAAATATCATATGATATCACTTATATGTGGAATCTAAAACAAAAGGGTATAAATGAACTTATCTACAGAACAGAAATAGAATCACAGATATAGAAAATAAACTTCTGGTTCCCAGGGTATAAAGGTGGGGGTAGGGATAAGCTGGGAGATTGGGACTGACATGTACACACTACTATGTATAAAATAGATAACTAATAAGGACCTGCTATATAGCACAGGGAACTCAACTCAATATTCTGTAATAACCTATAAGGGAAAAAGAAACTGAAAAAGAATGGATATATGTATATGTATAACTGATTAACTTTGCTGTACACCTGAAACTAACACAACATTGTAAATCAACTATACACCAATCAAATTTTAAAAATGAAAAAAAAGTGCAGCAGAGAGAGCCTGGGACATGAGATTCGCATTCTGAAGTCATCAACATACAGATGGCATTGAAAGAGCTGGGACTGGCAAGATCACCTGGAGAGAGTTTAGATAAGGAAGAAAATAGGGTCAGAGACTGATCTCTGTTGAAATGAAGACTGGGAAAGGAGGCTGAGGAGTAGTCGGTGTGGGAGAAGGAAAACCAGAATGTGTGGTGTGGTTTTAAAATATGTCCATACATTCTTTGATATTCCTCCTTTCAAAAGTTAAGCCTAATTCCCCTTCCCTTATGAAACAGATAAGGACTCTATGGTCCTTCCCTGACATGTCCTCCTCCTGCCTTTTGTCTGTAGAAAAACTTCAGTCAAAGAATAAATTTAATCAGAGAAGTGAAAAAAGCAGAAGCAAAGGAAAATAGTCAAACAAGACAAAATAATAATAGTTTAGTCATTAAGAAATGTCAAGGATCTTTAGTTCCTCCTCAATGGCTAGAGATAATATTCTGAGCCATATCCTTTGCGCTGTTTTGTGGATACTGAAACCCCCACCATGTGGAAGAAGTTAACTATAGAATTTAACCAGAAGTTAACCAGGCTGTAGCCATGACAAAGCTGCCACAATTCCAAGAAGTGGCCTCAAAGAAATGGGAACAAACCAGCCCTGGAACTGAAGATTAACTGTGCTTAAAACAATCAAGATGACACTGATCCAAAAAAAGAAGATGACACTGATCAGACCACCACATGATCAATGTCAAGATGACTGTCAGAGCTGACTGTGCTGTTTCTGCAAGTAGCCCCCTCTCTCTGCCTACACACCCCTGAAACTCCCCTTTAAAAGCTCTTGCCCACTGACTATCAGTGAAGAGCCAGCCTTTGAACATGAGTCTACCCTCTCCCCCAGTTGCCGGCCTCTGAAACAAAGCAAACTTTCCTTACAGTGCAAGTGACTGAGGGAAACTTCTGAGATTAGGACATAGAAGGCATTGCAACTTCCTCTTTGTTCTCTCTTTTTGGGTTTCTTGCTATACATCTCAAAAGGACACTCAAGTGGCCTTATAGAGAGGTTCGCAAGGCAAGGAGCTGAGGCCTCCTGCCCACAGCCATGTGAGCATGCTGTCCTGAAAACAGATCCTCCAGCTGGAGTCAAGCCTTTGGATGACTGCAGCCTTAGCTAACAACTCGCCTGCAACCTTGTGAAAAACCCCAAGCCCCATCCAGCTAAACTGTTCCTGAATTCCTGGCTCACAGAAACTGTGAGATAATAAACGTTGTTTTAAACCACTAAGCTTTGTAGTACTGTAGTATCAATACAATTTGTCATATCAATAATTTGTTGAATAGCAATAGATATAACCACAATGCATGTGGTGCCAGAAATCAAACAAAGGGAATACTCAAAGAGCAAGGTGATGATCTTTATAAAGGTATTTGCTGCTTTGGTATTTTGATTTTTAATTTTCCATCTGTATTCATCAAATCTGAGATACCATGGACTAGAAGCACACTATTACTATGTATATTAGGGAAAAAAATGCTGCCAGGTAAACTAAATTATCGCTCATTACCTTAAAAATAATTTAGTGTAATTGTGTGATAATTCTGAGCATGAACTGGTCATGATGGGGTTAAAGAAGTCACCCGGTGATGCCTTGCTTCGCTCTCTACTGCTCTCAGAACAAAGTTCAAACTCCTCAGCTGGACATGCAGGGCTCCGTACAGCCTGGTTCCAGTCTGGCTTCTTTGATGTTGGCAGTCACTTGGCTCATGACCCCAGATGCTGACCACTCCACTCCATTCCTTGGGCCAGTGCCTTCCTTTTGCATTCCTTTTGCAGGTATGTATCTGTCCAGCCAGCCATTCATTTATTCCTACGCAAGACCTGCTATGGATCAAGCACTGGAACACTTGTCTTCTCCCCTGTTTTATACCAGGTGGGCTCACATTCATTCTATATGCATAGTTTCAGTGTCATCCCCTGTCCTCCACTTTCCCTGACTCTATCGTGCTGATTAATTTCTAAGTGTGTTCTATGGAATATTTTATATGTGTGTGTATATACATGTTTACATATAAACACATATAATTTATAAATATATAACATACCCATGTTCATTCTTTTGAATGTTTCTATATGTATAAATATATATATACTATTTACATGTAAATAACACTATTTGCTTCTCCATCGCCTTCCTCTGGTCATTCATTTAGGCACCAAATTTTTTATTCAACACCTACTATGTACTAGGCACTGGACAAAGAGTTGGAGTTATAACTCTCCCCCTGCACCCCCCTCACCAAAAGAGACAGACAGGTATTTTGCTTGCCCCACAAAGTTGTCTAGTGTGGGTAGCAGATAGAGATTTGTATCCCTGGTATTCAGGAGAATGGACACATCAGTTGTTCAATAAACGTTGACTTGAACTGAATGAATTTTAATTACTTTCAAAATATTGGTGGCTTTTTTTTTCTTATGACCTTCAGATTTACAATAGGTTAGTTATTGAAACTAATACACTGGGACCCAGCAAGTTAACAAAAGAAACTGGAAGTACTACTGACTACTCTGGACAAAATATTTGATGGAAAGTGATCTAATTATCTTTGAAAGCTACCATGGCTCCCTGTCTCACCAGGTAACTGACAAATGGTGGTACATTGTGCTTAATGGTCAGCCTCATTTCCTGATGCCCAAGAACTTCCTCTGTTGGCAGAAGCCAGCTCTGTCTGTGAGTGTGGTAGGCTGAACATGTAGAATCTGCCTCCTCAGAATTCCTCAACAAATAACTGCTGGGAGTATAGATACCCCAGCTCCCTTGCCTCAGGGGGGATAATTCTAAGGCTTGTATCCTACTGTCTTCTAGAATTCCCCAGCAGAATTAAATCACAGTGGTAACATTTATATAACATGTCTTTCCTGTCTCTGTCCTACTTCCCAGCTTCCCTACTAGAACTTTCTGGGACCACCTCCCAAATAAACCATGCACACTTGAATTCTGGTCTCAGGGTCTGCTGCCAAGAGAATACAAAGTTAGAGAGGAAGGAGTTGGGAGGATGGAGCATCAGGAATTCCTCACTTATTCTACACATATCTCTTGATCGTGCTGGGCAACAGTCAAGCTAAACAGGCTCACTGGTGATAATGTGTGAAAAAGTACTTTGTAAAAATATCAGCTTTTATGTATTCAAATTTTTTTAAGAAACAAACTTGAAATATTGGAATGTCACTGCTCTTAAGAGCATAAGACCAAGTCCAATGCCATTCTTGAGGAATCATCTAATTTCTTCAAGTTTTTCCATCCCATTGTCTGTCAAATAGACACAATACCTATTTCTTAGGATTCATGAGATAATTGAAATCACACTGAAAACTTGCTGGCATATAGTAGGGTCTCAACAAAATTTGCTGAATGCCAATCTGATTTATGAAGACTAGATAATATACTTACTCTCATTTTAATGTTTAGATAATCTTAGATTATGTACATAAATTACATATAAATAGGACTTTAACACTCTCTAAGCCAGTAAAACTAATTATTGAAATAAGATTGCTTAGAAATGATTTCTGTGTTATAATTGGGCATTTCACGGTCACCATTTCCTAGAAACACTCAGCTCTTGAGTTTTTGGTATATTCCCATAAATTCTGGTTTTAAGAATAAAGAAATGAGGAATTCCCTGGCTGTCCAGTGGTTAGGACTCCATGCTTTCACTGCAGAGGGCCCAGGTTCAATCCCTGGTCAGGGAACTAAGATCCCACAAGCTGTGTGGCACGAATACAAAAAAAAAAAATGAATGATATGCCAAATACTCACAAATCACTAAAATCATACTTAAAAATAAGATCCAACCCTTAAAACCAAGAACAACAGACTCACAGCTCAGGCTTCTTGTGGAAGGCTGAATAATGGCCCCCCCAAAGATGGTCATGTTCTAATTCCTGGAACCTATAAATGTTACCTTATGGAACAAAGGGAAATCTGCAGATGTGCTCAAATTAAGGATCTTAAGATAGGGAGGTCACCCTGGATTTTCTGGGTGGGCCAAGTATAATCACAGAGTTCTTTTTAGAGGGAGGAAGATGACTAAGAGTCAGAGAAAAGGCAAGGTGACAAAGGAAAAAGAGATTGGAGTGATGTGCCCACAAGCCAAGCAATGTTGGAAGCCTCTACGAGTGAGAGAGACAAGGAACGGATTCTCCCATGGAGCCTCCAGATGGAACAAATCCTGTCAACAGCTTAGTTTTAGCTCCATAAAGACTCATTTTGGACTTCTAACCTCCAGAACTCTAGGAGAATAAATTTATATTGTCTGTTTGTTTGTTTTTTACTCGGAGTACTAACCACTGGACCACCAGAGAATTTCAAAATCTATGTTACTTCAAGCCATTAAGTTTGTGGAAAATTGTGACAATGGCACTTTCTTAGCAGGGCTCTGAGAAGAATCAATTCTCAACATAGGGTGTGGTTTGCAGAAAGCAGGCGTCTCTCCATGAGTACATGAACCCAGTCATTCCTTCATCTCTCACGTTATTTTTACTTCAACTCAATAGAGAAAAAAAATGCATAACATAAATATAAGTAGGGAGTTGTTCCAAACTTCAAACTCAAGAATAGCAAAGTTAATAACATATGTATCTTATGTCCCCAAGGCAGAAAGATGCCAGTGTCAGGACCTGGAACGCTGGAGATGGAGTTCAGATCAGTAAGTGTTCTAGATTAACACTGTCCAATAGAAATATAACAGCCATATATGGCATTTAAAATTTTCTAGTAGCCATATTTTTTTTTCTGGCCTTGCCATGTGGCGTGCAGGATCTCACTTCCCCCACCAGGGATTGAACCTGGGCCCCCTGCAGTGGAAGTGCTGAGTCTTAACCAGTGTCCCACCAGGGACACCCTTCTAGTAGCCATATTTTTAAAAATGTAAAAGAAACAGGTGGAATTAATTTCAGTTAATATATTTTATCTAATGCAGTATATCCACAACATTATCATTTCAACATGTATTCAATACAAAATGATTAGTGAGGTATTTTATGTTCTTTTTTCATACAAAGTCTTCAAAATCCAATGTGTATTTTATACTTACAGCACATCTCAACTTGCACCGGCTACACTGCAAGTACTCAACAGCCACATGGAGCTAGTGACTACTGTATTTACTGTATTGGACAAAGCAGGTCAAGAGCATCTAAACAGTCCCAATGCCCAAATGGCATTAAAAAGTATGGGGATCACACAGGGAATATAGTCAATATTTTGTAACAACTTTGTATGGTGTATAAGCTATACAAATACTGAATCATTATGCTGTACACCTGAAACTAATATTGTAAGTCAAAGATATTTAGAATATTAGTGTGAAGTAGCATACAAAATAAAGAGTAAAGGGTTTAAGCCAAATTCTGATGCTTAAGATCAGAAAAAATGCATGCTGCTAGGATTTATTCATTTGATGACTATTGTCTACTATACACTAATCACCATTTAAGAGGCATATAATTTTCTACATAGCAGTCAGTTTTTACTAAAAGTCATAAAATAACCAGTAGACACACTCTTGAGCAACGAGCACCTTGCCTTTTCTTGTAAATGTACCGTCTGTAACTTGGAGGCTAGAGTTGATTGAACCTGGTCCCTGGGCAGTTCCTGAAAAACTGAGCATTCGACATTTCCAAGCATGTTGTGTTCATAATGAACATAACAGCTCGTGAACCTGATACCATGTAAAAAAACCACGGTTCACATCTTGAAAACTATGAAATTGCAGAATCCTGGCATAGATTCTCCATTGTAATATTCTTGGGTTTATTTGGGAGCTTTTCGGCTTTTAATTTAATTTGGTGGCCCTTTGAAACTGAGGCTCCTGGAGGTCAGTTTGCCCGCTGCTAAAATAACTATTAATCTCATCTCCAAATAACACTTGATCTTTCTTAAATGGGCTTTCTAGCGATACCAGAACCTCCAACGTTCAAGGAAATGTGATCATGAGCAAATTGCATCTCTTACATTTTTATCATGAAAAGGAAATTGAAACTTGCAATCATACATTTTAAGAACCTGGTTTGAAGTTTATTCTGCTTGAACTTCAAAATCCCTTAATACTATGACCGACGCTGATGAAAGATTTTTTCCTGTAAGTCAAACAAAGATAGTCAGGCTCACCTTTAGGAAGCCTGTTCTAAACCAAAGCACTCAGCCTGCTCCCCCAGGAACTGTAGACTAAAAAAATTGTAATAGTACAGAGGTCTCACTCAGCTGGAGGCAATTGTGAAGCCCCTACCCCACCCCCATACCTCAGGCAATGTCTGGACACGGTTTTGATTGTCACAACTTGGGGAAGTCGCTACTGGCATCTAGTACATAGAGGCTACAGATGCTGCCAAGAATCCCATAATGCACAGGACAGCTCTCCAACCACCCCAAACAAATAATTGTCCAGCCCAGCCCAAAAGGTCAATAGTGTCACAGTAGAGAAACCCTGCTCTAGGGGACACCTCAGAAAGCAAAACATCACAGCCAGGAAACCAGGAAAACTTTTCCAGTGAGTGATTCCTAAAAGGCTGCCCTAGCACACTAGGAAAGAGCAGGGAATCCAGGCCTGGGTTTGAATGCCGGTGTTTTCACTTACTGGCTGTTCCTCTTGGGGCAAGTTACTCGACCTCTCTGTGCCTTGTTTTTCTCTTCTACAATATGGAGATTATAATAACAGTACCTTCCACACAGAGCACTTATGGGCTTTAAATGGGTTAATAGCCTTCAAGTGTTTAGGACTGTGCCAGCCCTACAGTATGCACTAGAACTCTGTATTTATTAAGTGGAAAAATAAATCCACTGATCTCTGGTAAAATAAGTTTCAGGGCTTAGAAAAGTTTATGGGAAATAAAGAAATGGCTTCAGATTCTGAATTGCCAGGACAAGGAGTCGATTTCATCTGACAATCACGTCGTTTCTTTCCGGCTCATCAACCTTAATTAGAAAGGCATTGAGTAGAGGGGCCCCCTTCATGGCGCAGCCCAAGCACGGTAAACGCTGACTCTGTGTCGTCCTCAGTTTCTTTCCCTCCTTCCTCCAGCAAAACTAGCCACTGACAGTCAGTTGGCACCCTTCAGATACAGTGGAAAACACAAGACGGCACAGGCACGGAACCCAGTCACCCACCCACATACAGACACACGCCCGCCCGAACAGTGGATGTCTGCAGACTACAAAACGCACCCGCGAGTCCGCGCAGAGCCTCCCTTCTCTTAAGCCGCAAGACGCAGCCAGGTGGGACGCAGCTGATGCCAAGGAGCCGGTGCGAAGCCCCGCCAGAGGGGCGCGCGGGGAGGTGGGGGAAGCCTGTGAGCGCTCCGGGCCTGGCATCCTCTTTAAATCCCATCTCCGCGCGCACAGATACACATGCCCACGGGTGCCTAGGGGTACGGGCGACAAAGAAAAGGGACCAAACGGGGGAGCTCAGGCTGGGGCCGATCTCCAGCCAGAAACTCACCTGGCCGCGTTCCCTACTCCACCTGCCACCCAGGGGAGCAGCAGCGGGAGCGCAAGGGCCCAGGGCTGCAGCATCTTCGTGCGCGGCCTCCCGCCGCCGCCGCCTCCTGCTACTCCGCCTGCGCCCCCTCGGGAGGGCGCGGAATCCGGGGCGCTGCGGGGCCGCGGCCTCCGCGGTCCTCGGCCTCTCGGGGCCTCGGCTCCTCCCGGATGCGGTCGTCGCGGGCGGGGAGGGGACGCCGGGCACTGCGGTGGGGCCGCTCGCGGCCGGGGAGAGGCTGCGGACGCCCCGACGAGGCGCACAGCGGCTCCGTTACGGGTGAAACGGGGCCGGGTGCGCGAGGGAGGGCGGGGCGGGCCGTGCACATCTGGCTGGGACCCGCCCCCAGCACCACTCGCGCATCCTCCGCGCTCGCTGTTTGCCGCCGAGAAACTTCCCCCAGACTCAGGTCCCTTCCCTCTTGCCAGAGTCACCACGTTTCACCATCTGTTTCAGACATGGGACAGGTTTCCGTGATACCCGCGCTCCAGGAGTTCACAATTTAGTTGAGAAGTCAAAGCAGGAACCAAGGATGATGGTTCAGAAAGATACTTCTATCTTACTTCTAGGTTTTCAAACTCTGCGGGGTTTTCTTCCCAGACTGCAAATCATGGGCAGCTGGAGCTGGACGGTCACCAAGTCCTGTGCAACCCTCACACCTGAGCAGTGATCTCTCCTACTTATTTGCAACAGCTTCCTTACATGGGACCACCAGATGATATTGTAATATAGTAACCAGTGCAGAAATGAATGGCAGAAACACAGCGCTATATCAGTTCAGAGAATTCATGTGGGTATTTAGATGTTCTTTGTTTTGACAACGTTATAACAGAATGAATGACTGGTGTCTCCTGCACCCACACCCTGTCGCTTCATGGTGGGCAAAGCCTATGGCCCCCCACTTTGGCTTTGGACGTGGCTGTGTGACCTGCTTTGACTAATGGCATAAGAACCAGTTCCAAGCCTAGGTGGTAAGACATCTGGGCCTCTATTATGGCCGTGAGAAGACCATGCCCCAGCCAGCCTCTTGGCCCAAGGAGAATGAGGATCAGGTGAAACAGAGCTACCTGGTCAACTGCAGACCCACAGCAAATTTAGTGTATATCAGCCAGCCCGGAGACACGTGAACAACTCAACCAAGGTCAGCAGTGCCAGCCAAGCTACTGAGACTTATTGTGATAATCTGCTACACAGCAATAACTGTCTGATAAACCTGTGACCTGTTATTAGAAATAAAATGAAGACCATAAAGAAGAGATTTGTCTTGATCATAAGCTTGATTCATGGTTATATAATGGGCATATGCCTTAATTCTAGCCAGTGAAATGTGAGAAGTGGGGATGGGGCAGATTCTTGCTGCAGACCATAGATGTCCTTATTGGTGTAAGCCATGCTATCAGTACACTGGATCTTCTGTTTTATGGATGAAGACATCCTGATGGATTCAGTATCCTTGGTTAGTATCCAGTTAAGCATTGAACTATTCATAGCTAATAGTGACAGTCATTGTCTTAAACACTTTACACACATCTTACTGAACACCCACAACTATATAGGTAGGGATGATTCATTCCCCCACGTTTGAAGTGTCATCTGAGACACAGAGAGGTTAAGTGACTTGCCCAAGTTCACACAGCTAACAAGTATAGAACCGGGACTGGAAACCAGGGCTCATCTCCCCCTGGGCTGTGCCACTGTTATATTGATCCCTTTTTTTTTTTTCCTCATCTTCTTACTTCTTGGTGAGTTCAGATGTCAAATGAGTCTCATGAATAAGGTAATAAGATGATCTCTTGAAGGCTGTTACCAAAACCCTTTGAATTCTGCATATCATAACCAGTTTTATCAACTGAAAATATTAAAATAGAAAGGAAAGATGATAAAGGTATGAACTGCATACCTACAAATATCTTAAAGCAAATGCAAGAGTAAATTTCTCTTAGTGTGGGTTTTCCCACAAGCAGAACCTAAGGTAAGGATTCAAGCGGAAGTAGTTTGCTCTGGAGGCTCACAGAACACTGGTAGGGGAGTGAGGGAATGAATCAGGAAGGGAAGGAAAACAGTAGCAGGTGTGTATCAAGTTATCATTGTGGCAACTGGAGTGTCAGGCTGCCGGGCATTGCCCAGAGCCAGCCTAGATCGTGCATCTCCGCATGATCTCGCCCAATAGGCGAGGGAGCTGGGGTATTTAGATACCATCTGCATTCAGTCATCACCTGAAGGCTTCTACAGGGGTACTGATCCTAGGACTTCTGCTTGCTGAGCTGAGGGCAGAGTGGGGGCTGAGAGCCAAAGAAAGCCCTTAGCCCTGTAGATGCCAACTGCTGAAATGGTACTGAAATGCTAAAACTGGGAGATATGGACAGGGCACCACATTTAGGCTGTTACCTAAAGTCTAGAAATTGAATTGAACTGAGAGTTATGTTTTTACCCATGCCACTGCTCCCTAAACATTCAGATCCAAATCACTCCCTCCTCCAAATACACCATTATTCAAAAAAGTCCTACTAAGACATGACTAGCCTCAAACACGGGGGCCATCCCACCTGCTTAGCCTTGACTCATAAAGGGTCAGGATAACATCTTGCATAACGTTTACCTGTCACTTTCTACCTTTAGTTTCAGCATTTTGATGCTGTTTCGGCTTTGTTTCTTCAGAGCTGACTTCTCTTTTGTTTAATTAAAGGAGGCAATGAACATGAAAAACGGGAAACTTCCAGAGGAAGTCAAATGCTCCTCAGCCAACGCACCTATTATTTCCTGGGGAGAACTATCGAGAAGGGCACCAACAGGAAGCATGAAGAACAGAGAAAGAACCTGGAAATGATGTGTTGCCAGGTGAGAACATGTTGGATACAAATTGCCATGTAGAGGCAGGTGTTTTTAATAACTACACTGGCGTGGCTGAAGAGAACTGCTCTTTAGACGGCCCTACTCCATTCTACAAAGGCAAAACAATCTTTGATCAGAATCTCGTAAAATCATCTGTCCCTTTTATAGGAATACTTTTTGTTTTCCAATCTATTTCCACTTAGCCTCCTGCATGGAACAAGTGTGATGGGGTATTTCTGTGCTGAGTACATACACATAACACACATATAAAACTTTCAACACTTATGATGTGCCTGGTGCTGAGATCCAGAAGTTATATTGAAATATCAGCACCAGAAGCAAAGCACTGCTGGATGAAAGGGCAGGGTGGAAGGGTGTGTAGGCCAGAGTTTTCAAACTTTAATGTCAATACAAATTACCTGGGCGTCTTGTTAAAATGCAGGTTCTGTTTGTGTGGCTCTGGAATGAGGCCTGAGTCTTGTTTACAAAAAAGAACCCAAGTGGGCTTCCTAGGTGGCGCAGTGGTTAAGAATCCGCCTGCCAATGCAGGGGACATGGGTTCGATTCCTGCTCCAGGAAGATCCCACATGCTGAGGAGCAACTAAGCCCGTGCACCACAACTATTGAGCCTGCACTTTAGAGCCCGTGAGCCACAACTACTGAGCCCATATGCTGCAACTACTGGAGCCCACACACCTAGAGCCCATGCTCTGCAACAAGAGAAGCCACGGCAATGAGGAGCCTGTGCACCACAGCAAAGAGTAAGCCCCCGCACGCCGCAACTAAAAGAAAGCCCGCGCACAGTAAAAGGAGACCCAACAAAGCCAATAAAATAAATAAATAAATTAAAAAAAAAAAAAAAAAAAAAGAACCCAAGTGATGCCCATGCAGTTTGTTGAGAACCAGTTAGGGTAGTGAGGGTCTAGAGCCCACCTGGCCCAGTAGTTCTCAAGTTCAGCTGCACACTGGGATCATCTGGGAAGCTTTGAAACTACTGAGGCCTGGGTCCCACCTACGGTGATTCTACTGTATGGACTATGGCTTGGGCATGGGGACAATTAGAAACTCCTTGGGTGGTTCTAATGGAAAACCAAGATTGAGATCCCTTGATCTGGAAGAACTCTGACATCTTATAGATGAAAAAATTCAGTGCGTGAAGCGCCTCGCCTGAGGCCATACATAGGATGAGTTCACGTCCCTGGGTTTCCATCACATGGTCCTCCCCCTCAAACTTCATGACGTTTTCTCCATTACCATTCCTACTGAAGAAGAAAATGGCATGTCTTCTTCACCTTCTCCATTAACTGTAGCCCAGCAACACGTTCTAGAAATGGATGTCTTTTCCTAGTCTTGTTTCTTTCCATGTCTTCTTGTTCCATGAAGGAGGCAGTGAAAAAGTGTAAGACTCAAAGCAGACGCTGCTAAATTCTACATGGGAGTGTGCGTCTTTTTTTCTTTTTCTTTTCTGGCTGTGCTGTGTGGCATGCGGGATCTTAGTTCCCCAACCAGGGATTGAACCCATGTCCCCTGCAGTAGAAGTGCAGAGTCTTAACCACTGGACCACCACGGAAGTCCCAGGAATGTGTCTTGAGATACACACTGCTTTCCTTCATTCCGTGCCTGTTAACGACCGTTCTTGAAACTTTACAGTAGAAACAAATCCCAAACACTAACAGTCTTCCTTCCTTTTCTCCCTCCCACCTCAACCCCCCATCCTTCCCTTTCCATTCCTACCCTCTTTCCTTGCTCCAACATTTACCTGGAACCTACAAAATGCCAGGCCCTGTGCTAGGCAGTGGGGACAGCTTGGTGGAAATGTGTACACCAGACAGTCTTTGGTTTCTTTTTCTCCCTGGTGACAGGGACTGGACAGCCAACATGTGGTTCTTAGAACATCTGGTCTTTAACAATATGATTATCACTTCTTCAGAAGCAGAAAAAAAAGGAAAGATTAAAAGAGAAAAAAAATGACACCTTGATCCATTTTCCCCTCAAATTTGGCCAACTCCCTATTTGATATTTGAGGAAGAGAAATTGATATTTGTGGAGTGATTAGTACATGCAATACATTTTAGAGAGGGTAACTGTTTACTCTTAACACCGCCTATATAAAGTAGGTATTACCACACCATTTTACAGATGAGCACTGGGAGGTTAAGAGCAGATAAATATCTTGTCTGAGGTCACCTATCAACGTAATGGAAAGAACATGGATTTTGAAGTCAGATCTCACTGGAGATTAATTTTGCCACCAGATTTCATTCTTCACGGCGTGAAGTGGTGGGGTGGGGGGTGGGGAGCAGGTGGTCAGTTCACCACTGGGAACAGTGAATAATATTTTATGTGTAGGGGAGGGAAGTATGTTCCAGTGAGGAGCAACAGGACTTTCTTCAGACTTTTAAGTGAGTCTATGACCCTTTAAATGTCATTACTATATAGAAAAATCCTCTTGCCTGTGAAGAAAATCTCATTGTCTGAATGTTAGCTCCCTTGACTTTTACTAAATTCGTAAGTTTCCAACTTAAGGCACTCAATCATCAGGGGCTTTTTTGTCTGTATTTGGGGAAGGTACAGCTTGAGTCTATCCTGTGTACTTCCTTCCTGTCCCATGTGTAAATATCCTTTGCTACTTTCCTATTCACAATTGAATGTAATAATAACTTGGCATACACCTATGGCTTGTCTATTTACTTTTTCCTACATAAACCCTATAGAATGATTTGTGAGCACTAAAGCCAGGAAACTCAGTTTAGTTAGAGGCCTTAAAAGTAAAGACTTTTACTCAAAGTCACTCCAACTTGATTGGGAAAGTCTGGTATAGAAACGTTCTGTGGACTATAAATTAAAACTATATTTGTGATCTTTTAAAAAAAAAATGAAAATAGCAAAATTTGCTAAGACAAAAAAAAATTTTTTTCATCATATCTGTCTCCCTATTTTTGAGAAGTTCTCACATATGGTTTACAGACTTAATCATTCCTTTAACAAACATTTAATGTCTCCTTGTCAATCATGTGCTGGACACTGGTTGGTTGAGATATAAAGACATAATCCCTTGCCCTAGGTGACAGAAATGTAAATATATTGTTAGAATTAATGGCCCAAAGCCTTAAAGAAGTACTTCAGGATGCTATGGAAATAAGAAAGGGAGAAGATAAATTCTTTGTGTTCTATACATGTTAAATGTTTGTCTCTTTTTGATCCCCTGCCTTTATGAATCACTTTATAAAATGATTTTTAGATGCCAAGATTTCTAGAAAATAGAAAATCTTGAAAGTTGTATTTGCTCAAATAACTTGCCCCAAACCACACTGTCCCAACTCACAGGAGTTCTGCTATTCTTGAGTCAGGCAGTATTTGGTAAAAAGAGCTCTGGACAGGAGATTAGAGGATTGAGTTTCCAGTTCTACCAACTTGGCAAGACAGGTTGCCTCCTTGGGTCTCACTTTTTACATCTATATTGTGCTTACAAAGGATTCTGGATCCCTAAGTGTCTTTCTCTAGAGATGCATGATTCAAACATTTTCTTTGTCAGGAGGGTGGAAAAAAATCATCTGTGTCCCCAAAGACCATATTTGAAATGGCAAAGTTCGGTTAATTTCATCAAAGGAATCTTGATCTGATGAGTGAATGAATTTTTTTCTTCCACTGTGGTTAAGATTCATCCTGCTTTGCTTCTGGAGTTTATGCCACACTCTGTGAGACCTTTTATACATATACGTTAATTGACTGAGCACCCACTTGGTGCCAGGCACAATGCCTGGGGTTGGTGATATAAAGTTCAGGATGTCTACTGTGAACTAACATTAGTGCCTCCAATCATCATGCCTACCTAAAAACCCACCGTGCACTTCCAAAACACCCTCAGGAAGGTGGTACTGTCCTATTGAGGACCAATGGCCTAGCATATGGGAAGTTTCATGAGCCTGGCCAAAGGGTTTCAACCTCATCCTATGGGCCCTGGGAGCCACTGAGGGACTTTCAACAGGGAGTAACATGATATGTGATCATACGTGTGCTCAAGAGCACCGAGACTTCTGAATTCACTAACTGCCAAAGGCTGCTTGCTGGGAACACCTGCAACTCTTTGAGGGTTTCTTAGTCACTGATGGCAACCTGCAACCAATGATGGATACGGACTTGGTGATTCAATACCCCAGCCACCTCACCCCCTGGTTGGGAGAACTCTGAGGCATATTCCACATGGCCTCCCAGGGATCCCCCGTGGGAATGAGGTCCACCTGGACAGAGTGGAAACAGGCTTGATAACTTACTTTCTTGGCTTCCTTCTCTTCTCTCACTTTCCCATTCCTTTGCCAGTATTTCCAGGAATCATCTTCCAAATAACCTGCTGGCATTCACCTCCTTGCCTCTAGGGAAACCCCAAACAAGACACCTATATATTCTGGTAGAAACAACTTCCATTCAAACTTTGAATTACATCTTACGGCAGACTTGGAAAGAGAATCCCCTTTTAACTCCATTTAACATAAATTCTATTTTATGTGTGAGTTCTGAGGTTCCCCAAGGCCAATTTGAGAAGACTGTGGTACTTCACTCTTCTTTAGATGGAGAAGTGGTCATTTTGGTATGACACATGCGTTTATACTAGTCTGACCATGACCAAGGGGATAAAATCCATGAGTCTAATCCTAAACTCACTGCTTGACCCCACACCTTTCATTTAGTGAACTTGTAAGGATGTGGTGTTTTCTGTATGGTATGAAATTCTTCAAAAGAAAACACGTCTTTTAAATTTTTTTTTCAGTGCATCAAAGTACACTATAAATTCCCTAAATGACAGATTTATGATAAATGTAAATTCTAGTATTTCCTTCTTTTCTCAAACTCATGATACTGCTTGGATGCCAGGGACAAGACTTTATGTAACGAGAAGCATATGGTGTAAACACAATATGACAACTATTATACATTTCCTTGATAAACAGAAAAAGCATATGTAATTTTTTGGTTGATGTTAAATACTCTTCAGATTATGAAAATAAGTTACTCCAGGTTTGCTACTGGGCTCCATTAAGACAAAACATTTGAGATGACTGCATATTTTCAGCAATTAACAATACAACATAAATCTGATGGAAATATTTGTGCTCAAAGTTTACTGTTAAAAAGTTGATTTTGTTTGCTCTTTCATTCAGTAAAGATTTACACGGCACAGATCCATAGGACAGAGCAGGGAATGAGAGAAAATTCCTGCTCTGAGAGCTTCTATAAAAAGGGAAAACGCAATTAACAATTAGATAAAAGCAAACTGAAATCCAACAATACATAAAAAAGATCATATACCATGATAAAGTTGGATTTATTCTAGGGTCACAAGGATGGATATGCAAATCAATCAATGTGATACACCACATTAAAAAAAGGAAAGACAAAAATCACATGATCATCTCAATAGATGCAGAAAAAGCATTTGACATAATTCAGTATCCATTTACGATAAAAACTCTCAAAGTGGGTATAGAGGGAACATATTTTAACATAATAAAGGCCATTTACAACAAACCCACAGCCCACATAATATCAACGGTAAAAAGCTGAAAGCCTTCCCACTAAATTCAGGAATAAGACAAGGATGCCCACTCTAACCACTTCTATTTAACATAGTATTGGAAGTCCTGGCCAGAGCAGTCAGACAAGAAAAAGAAATAAAAGTTATCCAAATTAGAAGGGAAGAGGTAAAACTGTCACTTTTTACAGACAACATGATACTTTATATAGAGAACCCTAAAGTCTGCACCTCAAAACTATTAAAACTAATAAATGAATTCAGCAAGGGAGGAGGATGTGAAATTAATATACAGAAATCCGTTGTGTTTCTATACACTAATGAAATATCAGAAAGTAAAAAAGCAATCCTGTTTAAAATCGTATAAAATAATAAAATATTATAGGAATAAACATAACCAAGGAGGTGCAAGACATATACTCTTAAGACTTTAAAACATTGATGAAATCAGCAGATGAATGGATAAAGAAGATGTGGCACATATATACAATGGAATATTACTCAGCCACAAAAAGGAATGAAATTGAGTTATTTGTGGTGAGGTGGATAGACCTAGAGTCTGTCATACAGAGTGAAGTAAGTCAGAAAGAGAAAAACAAATACCGTATGCTAATGCATATATAAGAAATCTAAAAAAACAGTACTGATGAACCTAGTGGCAGGGCAAGAATAAAGATGCAGATGCAGAGAATAGACTTGGGAACACAGAGGGGGTAAGGGGAAGCTGGGACAAAGTTAGAGAGCAGCACTGACATATATACACTACCAAATGTAAAACAGAAGGCTAGTGAGAAGCTGCTGCAGAGCACAGGGAGATCAACTCGATGCTTGGTGATAACCTAGAGGGGTGGGATAGGGAGGATGGGAGGGAGGCTCAAGAGGGAGAGGATATGAGGATATATGTATAAATACAGCTGATTCACTTTGGTATACAGTAGAAACTGGCACATTATAAATCAATTATATTCCAATAAAGATCTGAAGAAAAAAAAATTGATGAAGAAAACTCAAGATGATTCCAAGAAATGGAAGGATATCCCATGCTCTTAGAATGGAAGAATTAACATTATTAAAATGGTCATACCACCCAAAGCAATCTATAGATTTAATGCAATCCCTATCAAAATACCCATGACATTTTTCACAGAACTAGAACAAATAATCCTAAAATTTACATGGAATCACAAAAGACTCCTGAATTGCCAAAGCAATCTTGAGAAAAAAGAAGAATGCTGAAGGTATAACCCTCCCAGACTTCAGAAAATACTATAAAGCTACAGTAATCAAAAGAGCATGGTATTGGCACAAAAACAGACACATATATTAATGGAACAGAATGGAGCACCCAGAAATAAACCCACGCACCTACAGTCAATCTACAAGGAGGCAAGAACATACAATGGAGAAAAGACAGTCTATTCAATGAGTGGTGCTGGGAAAACTGAACAGCCAAATGTAAAAGAATGAAATTAGAACATTCTCTTACATCATTTACAAAGATAAACTCAAAATAATTTAAAGACCTAAATGAAAGAACTGAAACCATAAAACTCCTAGAAGAGAACAGAGGCAGAACGCTCTTTGACATAAATCGTAGCAGTATTTTCTTGGATCAGTCTCCTAAGGCAAAAGAAATAAAAACAAATGAGACCTAATTAAACTTAAAAGCTTTTACACAGCAAAAGAAACCATCAATGAAAAGAAAAGACAACATACAGAATGGGAGAAAATATTCACAAATGATGAGACTGACAAGGGGTTAATAAAATATACAAGTAGTTCATACAACTCAATATCAAAAAACCCTAACGACCCAATCAAAAAATGGAAAGACCTAAACAGACATTTCTCCAAAGAAGACATACAGATTGCCAATAGGCACATGAAAAGATGCTCAATACCGTTAATTATTAGAGAAATGCAAATCAAAACTACAATGAGGTATCACTTCACACCTGTGAGAATGGCTATCATCAAAAAGTTCACAAATCACAAATATTGGAGAAGATGTGGAGAAAAGGGAACCCTCCTACACTACACCGTTGGCAGGAATGTAAACTGGTGCAGCCACTATGGAAAACAGTATGGAGGTTCCTCAAAAAAACTAAAAATAGAGCTACCATATGATCCCTCAATCCAACTCCTGGGTATATATCCAGAAAAGATGAAAACACTAATTTGAAAACATACATGCACGCCAATAGTCACAGCAGCATTATTTACGACTGCCAAGACACAGAAGCGACCCAAGTGCCCATCAACAGACGACTAGATTAGGAGTATGGAATTAACAGATGCAAACTATTATATGTAAAATAGATAAGCAACAAGGATATACTGTGTAGCATGGGGAATTATACCTATTATCTTATAATAACCTATAATGAAATATAATCTACAAGAATACTGAATCACTATGCTATATACCTAAAGCTAACACAATACTGTAAATCAAATATATTTCAATTTAAAAAAAACTATAAAAGTAAAAAAACAAGTACATAAGTATACAAGTAATATAATGTGCTTTTAGTTGTAGAAAATTCTTTTAAATAAGTTGGACATCCTTCTTGATTTGTCTCTATAATCACAGTAAAACAAAGTTGGTGATTTTAGTCAAGTTGTTGACTTGTGTTTGGCTTTACATGTCATTAAACTGCATGTGCTTTCTAAAACCTATCTTTCAAAGCAACATTTTAATAAAGATTTTTTAAAATAGCAAAACATTCATTTGGTCTCCTTTGGATAAATGGAGAGTGGTATTAATCACAGCATGTATACCTTTCAAATGTGACCTTAGATCTCATGCAAAATTGCTGTCCAAAGCTTAATATTACTAAACCCCAATTGATCATGGATTATTCAACATCAGGAAATGCAGAGAAATAATAAAAGTGCAAACTTCAGCAATAAAGCAGCACAAGATATCCTACTTCTCAAAGGAAAAATGCCTTTACAGTAGTTGTGTTATATTGTTGAGTTTTGCTTCCACTTTGAGGAGCTAAGAATCTTCTATTCTCTATTGTTCTTAATGAACTGAACCAGAGACATGACCCAAACCTGCCAATGGGTGTCACCTGGATATCAACAATACTATTAAAGTGCAGCCCGGCTCCAACCTCCTTACCCTGAATTTTACGTGATCTGTTTTCCTGGAATGAGAGAGTCACAAGCATGTAATTATGAGATCAAATATAGCTGGACTTCTAAGACTCACAAATCAAGTGATCCATCTCAAGCTGCTACTAATTCTTGGTAAAGGTGAATCATTTGATGATGTTATTTCTTCACCAGTCTCAGGAGTCAATGAGAATACTCCTGGGATGTAAGACATTTAGAAAGTTTGTATTCTGATTTAAGTGTAAGTGCAAATAGATATGAGATACCACCTTTAAAGGAGGTAGTCAAAGCCTGCTACCCATGGTTTAATCTCTTCTGCTTTTCCCTTTCTGTCCTACTCGAATTGATGCAAAGCCAGCTGAGAGCTCTGGTTTCCATTCTTATTCATAAGGGCATGGACATGAGAAATAATGAATCATAAGACAAGTTTTGGAAAACAAACTTCTAAAGAAGTAGATCCCATTTTACCTGGTATCCTCCATCTTTATTTTGTTTTGACTTTGTTTTATGACATAAAATTTCAGAGCTAGATGGCACCTTGTGAATGACCTGGATCACTTCTACAAAAATGGAACTAAGGTTAAAGCCCCACCTCTTACTAACTGTATCACATGGGATGCGTTAAATTTCTTTTCTTTTTTTTTTTAATTTCCTCAGCTGTGAAATAAGAAGAAGTTATTTTCCAGGGTCATTGTGAAGTTAAATTAGTTGATACAGACTCAGCCCTTAGAATGGTGCCTGGCACAGGGCAAGCACCCGCTAAGTGTTAGATGTCTTTGGGGTTGCAACTGTTTTTTATGAGATGTAGCCAAGGCCCACAACTAGAGAAAGGCAACCCGGGCTTCAGACTCCCAGCCCAATGTTCTTTCCATAATACAACACTATAAAACTAACACTGGTTTTGGAGTTTGGGAGTCAAACAGAAGTTAGTCTCCCGGTTATATCATTGATTAGCGTACCAAAGAGGCATATGCATTTGGTAGACCTAATTTCCTGCATAATGACAAATACAGAGCCAGTATTTATTGCAAGAATTCTGCTCATGCTTCCTAACATAAAAAGCTTCTTAAAAAGTTGTCTTGTTTAGCCTCCTGTTTTCTATAATAAACCCACTAGAGCTTTATTCTTCAGCTATGTTAGATCCCAACACAACCACGCTGTTAAGAAAACTCAGTCAAAAAAATATGTATTATCCACATATCCCAAGGTTCATAGCGGCACCATTTATAATAGCCAAGACATGGAAGCAACCTCAATGTCTATTGACAGATGAATGGATAAAGAAGATGTGGTACCTATATACAATGGAATATTACTCAGCCACAAAAAAGAATGAAATAATGCCATTTGCAGCAACATGGATGGACCTAGAGATGATCATACTAAGTGAAGTAAGTCAGACAAATGTCATATGATATCACTTCTATGTGGAATCTTAAAAAAATGATACAAATGAACTTATTTACAAAACGGAAAGAGACAGACATGGAAAACAAACTTATGGTTACCAAAGGGGAATGTAAGAGGGAGGGATAAATTAGAAGTTTGGGATTAGCAGATACAAACTACTATATATAAAACAAACAACAAGGATCTACTGTATAGCACAGGGAACTATATTCAACATCTTGTAATAACCTATAATGGAAAAGAATATGAGAAAGAATATATATATATCTGAATATATATATATATAACTGAATCACTTTGCTGTACAACAGAGACTAAGACAACATTGTAAATCAACCATACTTCAATTTAAAACAATAGTAAAAGGAAAAAATATATTATATGGTGATGTAGAGAAACATTTATGTTTCAATGAAAAGAAATGTACTGTTTAGATCACACCCTTCCTGGCTTTATGAGTATAGCCTTTCACTGTCTTTGAGCTATTTTACTGCAAGTTGCAAATTACTGGTATAACCATGCAAACTCATTTATATATCTATAGACATGCACATCCTGTCTTCTGGAGGTTCAAGTGACTTTCCTTTGTTACGATGGAAGAGGACAGTTTTGCCTCCATTTGCAAGCTCATTTCAACATTCCTGATCTATGTGTCTATAGTTTGGTTTCTCCTTTGAACTAGCTGTAATAACTTACTAGTTCTCACAGTAGTTAAATACAATCTTTAACATGTATTTATCTTATATCTTTATTATTTTGCCTTTTTTGAAAATTACTTTTTACTTAATCTTTAATCAGAGCTAATATATTTATGAGTTGAAATATTTGAAACATATGAACATATATAGTACAATATATTTTTTAAATATTGGGTTTTTTAAATTTGTGGGGTATTGGTTTAATAACTAAAACATTTCCAGTTGCTGTTGCTCTACTCTGTATTACTTTCATCAACTTAGACTCCGTAACCAGTTTTTGTGGTCACAATTTATTTCCACTTAACTCCAGTATAGCTCTTAAATTTGAATAAAACAAAATATCTCTCCTACCCAAATTTATTCAGATAGAGATAATGAAATTTAATTTCAAAATTAATATATCAGATCACCTCAAAAAGAATAAAATACCTAGGAATAAATCTAACTAAGAAGGTAAAAGACCTATACTCAGAAAACTATAAGACACTGATGAAAGAAACTGAACATGAGAGAAACAGATGGAAAGATATATTGTATTCAAGGATTGGAGGAATTAATGTTGTTAAAATGTCCATACCACCCAAGGCAATCTACAGATTCAATGCAAAATCCCTATCAAGTTACCAAATGCATTCTTCACAGAACTAGAACAAATAATTCTAAAATTGATATGGAAACAAAAAAGACCCCAAAGAGCCAAAACAACTGCAGGTATCACACATCCTGCTTTCAAACTATACTACAAAGTTACAGTCATTAAAACAGTATGGTAGTGGTATAAAATCATACACATAGATCAAGGGAACAGAGAGTCCATAAATGAACCCACACTTATATAAGCAATGAATCTATGACAAAGGAGGCAAGAATATACAATGGGGAAAAGACAGTCTCTTCAATAAATGGTGTTGGGAAAACTGGACCGCTATGTGCAAAAGAATCAGACTGGACTACTCTCCCACACCATGCACAAATATAAATTCAAAATGGATTAAACACTTAAATGTAAGACCTGAAACCATAAAACTTCTAGAAGAAAGTATAGGCAGTAAGCTCTCTGACATGAGTCTTAGTAGTGTTTCTTTGGATATACCTCTCCAGTCAAGGGAAATGAGCAAAAACAAACAAATGGGACTACATCAAACTAAAAAGCTTTTGCACAGCAAAGCAAACAATACACAAAATGAAAAGGCAGCCTACTGAACAGGAGAAAATATTTTCAAACAATATATCTGATAAAGGGTTAATATCCAAAATATTCAAAGAACTCATACAACTCAACATCAGAAAAACAACTCAATTTAAAAAAAAATGGGCAGAGGATCTGAATACACATTTTTCACAGGAAGACATACAGATGGCCAACAGGTACATGAAAAGATGCTCAACATCATTAATCATCAGGGAAATGCAAATCAAAATCACAATGAGGTATCACCTCACATCTGTCACAAAGACTATTATCAAAAATACAACAAATATCAAGTGTTGACAAAGATGTGCAGAAAAGGGAACCCTTGTGTACTGTTGGTGGGAATGTAAATTGATGCAGCCACTATGGAAAACAGTATGGATAGTCCTCAAAAAATTAAAAATAGAACTACTATATCATCCAGCAATTTCACTCCTGGCTATTTATCTGAAGAAAACAAAAACACTAATTAGAAAAGACACATGCACCCCCTATGTTCACTGCAGCATTAGTTACAATAGCCAAGACATGGAAGCAACCCAAATGCCCATCAATAGATAAATGGATAAAGAAGGTGTGGTATATACATATAATGGAATATTAATCATAAAAAAGAACGAAATCTTGCCATTTGCAACAACATGGATGGACCTAGAGGATATTATGCTAAATGAAATGTCAGACAGAGAAAGACAAATACTGTATGATTTCACTTATATGTAGAATCTAAAAAGTGAACAAATATAACAAAAGAGATTTATAGATACAGAGCATAGACAGGTTGTTGCCACATGGGAAGGGGGTGAGGAGAGGAGAGAAATAGGTGAGGGAGATAAGAGGTAGAAACTTCCAGCTGAAAAATAAATGAGTCACAGGTATGAAATGTACAGTATGGGGAATAGAGTCAATAATTAAATAATATCTTTGGTGACTGATGGTAACTAGTTTTATTGTGGTGATCATTTTGAAATATATAGATATATCAAATTACTATGTTGCATAACAGGAATTAACAGTGTTGTAGATCAAACATACTTCAAAAACAAACAAACTCACACATAGAAAAAGAGATCAGATTTGTGGTTACCAGAGGTGGGGGGCTGGGGAGGTGGATGAAGGTAGTCAAAAGGTACAAACTTCCAGTTATAAGATAAATAAGTACTAGGGATGTAGTGTACAACATGACAAATATAATTAACACTGCTGTATGTTATATATGAAAGTTAAGAGAGTAAATCCTAAGAGTTCTCATCACAAGGAAAAAAAATTTTTCTATTTCTTTAATTTTGTATCTATAGGAGACGATGTTCACTAAGCTTACTGTGATAATCATTCCATGATGTATGTAAGTCAAAGAGTACTGTATGTCAATTATATCTCAATAAAACTGGAAGAAAAAAATATTGGGACCACCTACGTTGACTGGGGAGGGCTATTAAAAAACTAAATGGCAAGATGGGAGTAGATTGATTTGTCATCAGAGAAGCTAAAAAACAACTAAGACAAAATGGCTAGCAGTTATTCCTACAACCTCCCATGTGTGTGGTTTTTTTCCAAATACCACCGAGCGATTAACTCAGTATTCTGATGACACTGACTGTGTGGTCCCACAAATTCAACTAATTCTGACTCCAGCTACCCAGAGACAGCATCAGATTCCACACATTAAGGGTTGAGTCCTACAAGACCGCATCCCCCCACCCCCAGCCCGGACTTCAGAGGCCAATCACAAGTCTAAGTTGTCACCTATGCTTCTGACCAACTCCCTCCTTGTTTTCAACTACTTTGCTAGAGTGGCTCACAGAACTAGGAGAAACATTTTACTTACTAGATCACTAGTTGATTACAAAAGAATATAAGTCAGGAACCGGCAGATGGAAGAGATGCAGAGGGCAGGTATGGGGAAAGGACATGGAGCTTCCAAGCTCCCTGAGCACCCACCTCTCCCCAAATCTCCATGTGTTCACCAACCTGGAAGCTCTCTGAACCCTGTCCTGGAGGCTCTGTTACAGAGGCACGATTGATTAAATCACTGACCACTGGTGATTGAAAATCTCCACTCCTTCTTCGCTCCCTCTCCCCTCCCCAGAGGTCTGGTGGTGGGACTGAAAATTCCAACCCTCTAAATGTTGGTTCCCTGGCAACCAGCCCCCCATCAGGATGTGCTTTCCAAAAGCTACCTCATTAACACAACAAAAGACACCTTTATCGCTCTCTTTACTTAGGAAATTCCAAACGTTTTAGGAGCTCAGTGCCAGGAACTGGAGACAAAGACCAAATACATCTATTTCTTATCTATATCTCAATATCACACTACCATTTTACCCTTGTGGACAAAGTCAAGGCAATTTTGTAGATAAACTAATCTTGCTCTAAATTCTTTGGAGGTGGGTGGGTAGGGCTTGGGTTTGTTCTATAGGGTGACCGACTCAGCTCAGTTTGCCTGGGACTTCGGTTTAGTACTGATAGTCCCCTGTCCTAGGAAAACCCTCAGTTCAGGGAAAACTGGGATGCTTGGTCGCCCTAGGTTTGAGTTACCAAAAAAGGCTAACTATGTTGTGTATAATCATATTAAGTTTTCAATTATCTTCGTATCTCGGCAAGACTGCAGCGCTCATGGCTCAGTGATACTGCTGGGGGTGCTGAGGCGGGAGGTGCAGGGCTAGCAACAATAACAAAGATAATAACATTTGTGGAGAAGCCCTGTGGACTGGGGCCTGGTCTAAATCCTTTACCTGAATTAACTAACTTAATCCTCATTCCTCACAGCTACCCTAAGAGGTAGATAGTATGGTTAACTCCATTTTATGCATGAGGAGTTGAGACACAGAGGTTAAGTGACTTGTCCAAGGTCTCACTGAGAATAAATGGCAGGAGATTGGGGCTGGATTAAATTGGAGGGGCCTCTGGGGTGTCTAACAGGCAGCTAGAGATGCAAGTTGCAGACTCACAGGAAAGATCATAAGTAGGGCTCATGATGTCAGAGGGATTTTTAAAAAATATTTATTTATTTATGTATTTATTTATTTAGGCTGCACTGGGTCTTAGCTGCGGCATGTGGGATCTTTCAGTTGCAGCATGCGGACTGTTAGTTGCAGCATGCAGGATCCAGTTCCCCGACCTGGGATCGAATCCAGGCCCCCTGCATTGGCAGCGTGGAGTCTCATCCACTGGACCACCAGGGAAGTTCTGGATTTTTTTTTTAATTGAAATATAGTTGATTCACAATATTATATTAGTTTCAGGTATGCAATATGATGATTTACGACTCTCAGAGGTTATACTCCGTTTATAGTTATTATGAAATATTGGCTATAGTCCCTGTGCTGTACAGTATATCCTCATAGCTTATTTCATACATAATAGTTTGTCCCTCTTATACCCTACTCCTGTCTTGCCCCTCCCCCTTCCCTCGCCCCACTGATAACCACTAGTTTGTTCTCTATAACTGTGAGTTGGTTTCCGTTTTGTTATATTCACTCGTTTTTTTTTTTTTATTTTTTAGATTCCACATAAAAGTGTTATCATACAGTATTTGTCTTTCTCTGTCTGACTTATTTCAGTAAGCATAATACCCTCCAAGTCCATCCTGGTCATCACAAATGGCAAAATTCCATTATTATTTTATGGCTGAGTAGGATTCCAGTGTGTGTGTATGTGTGTGTGTATCACATCTTCCTTACCCACTTACCTATTGATGGACACTTAGGTTGCTCCCATATCTTGCCAATTGTAAATAATGCTGCTATGAACATTGGGTATGTGGTTTTCACAGAACAGTCATGTCTAGGAGGGCAGGAAAGGAGTAGTGAAGAAGACTCAGTAGGAAAGACCAGGGAATATAAGAAAGTAAAAATGAAAGGGGAACTTTCAAGAAAGCAGTCAATCATGTCAACAGATTCAGTGAGATCAAGGATGATGAGAAAAAGGCCATTGGACTTGGCAGGCAGGCCCCTGGAGGCTTTCCAGGACTGTTCCATGGGCTCAGGAAGTGGAATCCAGTTTGGGGCAGGTTATGGCTGGTCCTCCATCCTGCCTATCCATTAGAACCATCTGAAAAACTTTACCAAAAATATTCATTAGACCCTAGGACTTATCTCCAGAGATTCTGATTAAATTGATGGGAGGTACATCCCTGGCTTCCAGATGTCAGTGGTTTTCTAAAGGCCCCCGAGGCAATTCTAATGTATTAATGTACCACTGAGTTAAATAAGGGCAGTGGGTTAGGAAGAAGTGAAGGTAAAGTTGCAGGTAACCCTGTAAATAAATTTAAAGGAAGGAGACAATAGCAACCACTCACCATCAGCTCCTATTATGGGCCAAACTCTAAGCCCTTGGCATACACTTTCACATTTGACCATCAGAACAGCCTATGATGTAGGAACATTGACCAACCCCATTTTTCCCATCAGGAAACTGAGGTCTACAGACATCCAGGGATTTGCCCAAGTCACCTCACCAGTAAGCAGAGAAATCAGGATCAAACCCTGGCAGCTTGGTCAATACAAAATATGTTCCAGGTTATCAGAGAGAGGAGCATATTTATGGTCGGGAGGGAAGACTTTCCTGCCACCAATTTGCCATTCACTGTGACTTGTGTTATTAACTTCCTCTTTGCAGATTTACCTTTTTTCTCCAAATAGATTATATTCTTGTATTTTCCTCTGTACCTTCCTTCCTCCCATCTCCCCAAGAACAGATGGCATCTACAAACACAGGTGATGGTCTTCAGAGAGGAAACCACTCTTCTGGGAACATAGTACTAGTGCTGGCAGAAGTAGAGTCCCCTGCGACAGCGTGAAGGGGTTTCCAGGATTCTTCAATAGAGTCTGATGGCCAAGGAGATGTGAACATTTTGCAAAAAGTTCTCTGTGGGGATCTGAAACAACTGACAACTCCTCTCTTTGCTCATTGTCCCATCTCATCTGTCTCACTCTTAAGGGCAACTGTCCCTTGGGAGGGTACAACTAAGATTGGGTTCCCATAAGTAGACCCTAAGACAAGATTTAGCCATAAGTGTTACCAGGGAAAGTCAGTGGGGAGGTGGGAAGAAGGACCAAGAGAAGAAGTTGCACAGGCAAGGATGTGATATTGGGCAAAGTTCCACATGAGCACTCTGGAGAGAGTAAGGGTCATTTCTCAGAGTTGTGCCAGTAAGCGGGCAAGGGAGCTGGGGTATTTATACCTTCTCATTCATCAGTCTTGGATTTAGAGCTATTCTTGGGGAATATATAAATTCCCATGTGCAGTTAAAGTGGGTTAAGGAAGATGGAGGCTGCTCTATCTACAATTACATGCAGGTGCTGGCTATTGAGAGGAACATGCACTGGAGGCACCATGCCCCAAAATATAAGGGGTGCTAAGGGCATGTGGGTGGAGCACAGTGTCCGCCACCAGGTGGGAAGGGGACAATGACTTGTCCGTGACAGGGACAGAGAGGCCATGAGAAGGGCAGTAGTTTCCTGCAGGATCTGAAAATCGGAAGGAAAAGGTGACAGATGAGCAGGAAGACTGAAGCTTGCTCCTCAAGCGAAAGAGATAAGCAGAGACCAGGATAGATCGGGGGACCACGCAGACCTCTTTCACACCTCCAAACTCCAGTGTACCAGGAAGGGGAAACCTGGCAAGACTGGATTCCATATTCAAGGGGGCAGAAGGCTTTAGTAATTGGAAAAGGAAGTTATTCCTGAACCCTGGAGAATGTGGAGACATCTGGAATACAGAAACGTATGTACACATCCTCCAAGGGACAAACTGCAGGACCCTCTCGTCACACCATGCCCGCCCCACATTCGACAACAGATATCACCGCACACCATGATGCTGGAGGAGGACTCTGCAGCCCAGCCTTCTGTCCATGTGGACTTCCCATGGTGGTGGTCATACCCGCCCTCTGATGATGTAGATTATGCCAGAGACATTCTGTTTATCACCCGTGGGCTCAGCGGAGCTGCTGGTTGTGCCTAAACACAGAAGAAGAGATTCCCAAATCCCCAGATCTGTATCTTCCATGAGTGTCACCCCCCTGCCCCCCGCCGACAATTCTCCTGAGAGAAACCAGATACTCGAAGCATCTGAGGCAAATATCCACGCTCTATCCCTTCACCGCTGGCTACGGCTAGGCCCTCCTCTAGTCTAGGATGATATATAGATAATCCTGAAGAACTCCTTTTGCTTAAGACCAAGGCTAATGCAGGCCTACCCAATTTAACCTCCAAGAGGACCATGCTTTTTGTATCTTCTGAGAGGGAGACCACCTCAGGCTGTGGCCACAAGGACTCAAAGAGAAAAAGGACAGTGACAGAAAAGATCCTATGGAATAGGGGTTGACACATTTGTTCTGTAAAGGACTGGAGAGTAAATAATTTAGGCTTTGCTGGCTGTATGGCTTCTGTCACCACCACTCAGCTCCTCTGCTGCAGGGCCAAAGTGGCCAGAGATGGTACATAAACGAATGGATGTGGCTGTGTGCCCGTTAAATTTTATTTATAGACCTTGAAATTTCAACTTCATGTCATTTTTATGAGTCAAGAAATATTCTTCTTTTGTTTGTTTTTCAACCATTTAAAAATGCAAAAACTGGACTTCCCAGGTGGCACAGTAGTTAAGAATCCGCCTGCCAATGCACGGGACCCAGGTTCAAGCCCTGGCCCAGGAAGATCCCACATGCCGTGGAGCAACTAAGTCCATGTGCCACAACTACTGAGCCGGCACTCTAGAGCCCACGAGCCACAACTACTGAACCTGTGTGCCACAACTACTGAAGCCCGCGTACCTAGAACCTGTGCTCCACAAGAGAAGCCACCGCACTGAGAAGCCCACATGCCTCAACGAAGAGTAGCCCCCACTCGCTGCAACCAGAGAAGGCCCACACACAGCAACGAAGACCCATCATAGCCAAAAATAAAAATAAATTTATTTAAAAATAAATAAATAAAAATGCAAAAACCACTCTTAGCTCCTAGAATGTACACGAACAGGCTGTGGACAGGATGTGTGGCCCATGGACAATAGTTGGCTGACCCCTGCTCTAGAAGGAAGAGCAGTGACCCCCCCACCCCCCAATACATTTACCCACTCCTTACGTCTGCCAGGGCACATTACCACATCTTAGCAGGCCAGTCTTGACGTGTAATCTGAAAACTCCATGTTGTCCTCAACTATAAGCTTCTCTTTCCTGGAATAAGAGTTGGTAGAGACCAACTCCCCTTGGAAATGGTGGGACCAAATTGGTCCCTGTTTCCTGGAATTTTAAATTTAAAAACATTAAATTACAAACTGAAGGAAGATATCTCCCCAAAATTTGTGAGGCAATTCTAAATATACTTTCTTTTTTTTTTTTAAACAGAACCAGAACACAAAAATATTTGGAAACTGAAACTTAACTGAATAAGCATGTCATTTGGTCTGAGATTTTTGGAGAAAGAAGAAGATATGGGAAACATCAAAACCATTTAAACATTCATCTGTGGACGGTCCTCAGAGACAGAACAGTAGCTGATTCAAAGTGACAGTTTTAAACATTTAACTGGGTGTTAAACATTTTGGTTGTGAGGGCCTCATCGGAGATCATAAGCAATGTTTTATTTCCTGTCAAGATGACTTTCCCACTGTAAACCCAGAATAGATGACTGTCATTTTTAGTAAACACTGTGTCCTTAGTGTACAAAAAAAGGAAAGTCACAAATGACACACATCTAGAGATGATCATACTAAGTGAAGACAGAGAAAGACAAATATCATCAGATAGCACATACATAGAATCTCAAAAAGGGGTACAAATGAACTTACTTACAAAACCGAAATAGACTCATAGACATAGAAAACAAACACGGTTACTAAAGGGGAAAGGAGGTAGGGATAAATTAAAAGTTTGGGGTTAGCAGATACAAATTACTATATACAAAATAGATAAACAACAAGGTCCTACCGTATACCACATGGAGCTACACTCAGTATTTTGTAATAACCTATAAGGGAAAAGAATCTGAAAAAGAATATATATATTCTTTGCTCTCTACCTGAAACTAACACAACATTGTAAATCAACTATAATTCAATAAAAAATTTTAAAAATTAATATTGAAAACCAGAAAAAAAAAAACCAGATGACACACGCATGTTCAATGAGTTGTATATGACACACAAAAACATAGCTAAAGACTTTGTAAATGTCAACCTCTTGGGTACCTTAAACGTTGACATTCAAAATCAATCATTTAAGCAGCTGAAAGAAGCCCAGAGGAGACTTTGGTGTTTAAGTTGAGAGAAAGAATATATATCTGGAGGGAAACATATGGCAGGAAGGTTATGGTTCCAGACCTTAGGGAGTTTAAAGGTGCTTTTTGGGGGGGGGGGGGGGGGAGCGGCGGGGAGGGGTTTGGAGTTTGCTGAGACAGGACTGCTGTTTTAAATAAAATATGGGTTTTGAGCTTCCCTGGTAGCACAGTGGTTAAGAATCTGCCTGCCAGTGCAGGGGACACAGGTTCGATCCCTGGTCGAGGAAGATTCCACACGCCGAGGAGCAACTAGGCCCACATGCCACAACTACTGAGCCTGCCAGCTTCAGATACTGAAGTCTGTGCACCTAGAGCGCGTGCTCCGCAACAAGAGAAGCCACCACAATGAGAAGCCCAGGCACCGTAACGAAGAATAGCCCCCACTCGCCACAACTAGAGAAAAGCCTGGGCGCAGCAATGAAGACCCAATGCAGCCAATAAATAAATAAATAAATAAATATTAAAAAAAAAAAAAGTTTTCCTGAAAGACAGCAAAGTCTTCACTAAATAGACAAACTAAGCTCATGAACAGAGAGACCTAATATAAAAAATAAAAAAAGAAAAAAGAAAAAATGAAGTCTAAATGGCAATAATGGCTCTAAGAAGCCACATTAAGGTGTCCTGTTCATTCCTAGAATTGTAGTCCAGGGGCTATATATAATCCATAGGTATGGAGAGCCTGGACCTTGTTGAAAAAATAAGGCTTTAAGGTTCTGGCAGTAGGAACTGAGGGAAAAGGGTCAGAGAAGAAAAAAAAGGAAACCAAGATTTGATAATAAAATGGATATAAATAATAAGAGGGCAGGAACAAAAGTTAAAGACAATTGCAAAGGTTTTCATCTGGGAACCTCTCACTGCTAGAAAGCAAGTAGTAAAAAAAAAAAAGGTTTCACATTTATAGGAGAAAGAAATAAGAGAAACTTATTCAAAGGGTGATGTCCGGGACTTCCCTGGTGGTCCAGTGGTTAAGACTTCACCTTCCAATGCAGGGGGTGCAGGTTCAATCCCTGGTCAGGGAGCTAAGATTCCCACATGCCTCACGGCCAAAACACGAAAACATAAAACAGAAGCAATATTGTAGCAAATTTAATAAAGACTTTAAAAATGGTCCACATCAAAAACAAAACAAAAACCAAGAGTAATTTCCTATGTACATCCAGAAGCATGGAAGTAGGGTTCAGATAAGAAGGTGGGACTAATCCACATTAAAAGCTGGTTATCCACAAATGGACTTCCCTGGTGGCATAGGGGTTAAGAATCTGCCTGCCAATGCAGGGGACACAGGTTCCATTCCTGGTCCGGGAAGATCTCACATGCCGTGAAGCGACTAAGCCCGTGTGCCACAATTACTGAAGCCCTCGCGCCTAGAGCCCATGCTCCACAATAAGAGAAGCCACCACACTGAGAAGCCCACAAACCGCAACAAAGAGTAGCCCTCCACTCGCCACAACTAGAGAAAGCCCGTGCACAGCAGCAAAGACCCAAGGCAGCCAAAAAATAAATTTTTTTTAAAAAGATAGTTATCTACAATCTTAGAGCATTCTTCGAATGCTAAAGTGGATAAAAATTAATCTTCTTTGTAGGTGTTTAAGAAGAGACTCTGAACTGTCATTTATAAATAAAAGATTGAGATTTATTGATTAGCAACAGCCTATCCTCTTAAGTTGTTGTAACAGTGTTGAAAATGTTCAACAGAACAATAATTTCTGGCAATATGTAACTTCAGTGGCAACAAACTCCTTTGTAGAAAAGTGGCATGTATTTCAAAGAGTGAGAGGCAGCCCTGGCCCTTGAGATAGACATGATATAGACATGGTCCTTCTGAGTACAGAAGTGGTGAGTCCTGGTGAATTCGTGCAGACTCGTGGAACACTGAGCTATAAGGATGTCGATCGGCTGTATCTTAGGAACTTGCCTTCGTGCATTCAGGCCTTAGTAAAAACTGTGAAGGTCATGGGCAGTACTGGCTGGGAGCCCCGTGAAGGTCTCCAGACATAACTGGAGAGTGGTGAAGAGTGAAGTTGAAAAAAGCAAATTCTCCCTGTTGTCAGGTCAATAATTCTTCTTTTTAAAACCCTCCTATGTATTCACATCTCATTTAGAAGAAAATGCAAACTGCCCCCTCATCCTACGAAGCCGAGGACACTCTAGCCCCCACATCCTCTCCTATGTTCTGCCCTCACTCACCCCACGCAGGCCCCACTGGCCTTCCCCTGTTCATTCCAATCACAGGACACTCTCCTTTGCTGCTCCCATTGTCTGGACCACTCTTCATCCTGACCTTTACACATCTGGGTCCTTCTCATCATTCGGCTCTCAGCGAAAATGTCTCCCCTGCTTAGAGTGGCCTTCCTGACGACCACATCTGAGGTTGTATCCAGGGCTCCCACTCAGTACTGTGCACACGGATCTGCTGGGGAGCCTGTTACAGTGCAGACTTGGACTTAGTGGCGTGGAGGGGAAGACAGAGTGGGGGTAGTGGGAGGAAGGCACTGAGATTCAACATTTCTAACGAGATCCCAGGAGCTGGGCAGCACTACCCTTCAATCTCTGTCACACGAGCTGTTTCATTTTCTTCATGATGTTTCACACTATGAAATTATTTATCTATTTGTGTACTGGAGTGTTGATTGGCAGGTTGATCTGTTTGTCTACGAGTAAGTAAATCCCATAAGAGCAGGGACTTTTTTTCCCCCACTATTATTCTTTATTCTTTTAATCTTTGTATTCTCAGTGTTAGCAGAGTTCCCTGGTGATCAAAACAAATAAGTGAAAAATACTGTAATTTGCTTCTCTGAATCCTATCTCCTTGTGATAATCTGCTCCCAGTTGAACATACTAGATGCAACACTGCCTAGATTCTGGCCTGCAGCAGCGCCAGGCTCTATATGATCTCAGATTAGCTTGCCTAAAATAGGACTCTGGTGGAGAGAATCAGACTAGTGAACAGAGAACACCTGCTGGGCAATCTTATTGGGAGATTCAGCTTCAACATTCTGCACTGAAGGGATAAGCCTCCAAATGAGACAGAGGGTCCATGGTGCACGCCCTCCAGTTTCTCTTGAAGCTGAGTATGATCACCATCTCTTCATCATTCAATTTAACAGTCAAGGCCTAAAAGTTCTCAACAATGTATGTTGGTGTCACAGACTTGGGGATTACAACCACACTCCTTTGGATACAGAACCTGAGCAGAACCTGGCCTGTAGTTTCTGTGCTTTGCAGCAATCTCAATCTTGAGATCCTCCAGTAGGGAAGGGTCCTCTGGGTTGGCCCAAAGTTTATCCAAAGAGCCCAGAGGGCTGTATGGTGTGACAGTTATGCCCTTGGAGTAGCAGCACTGGCTCCATTTCTTCCGTATCAGGTACGGGTGACAATCTGATTAGTCACTGGTTTGTATTTCATTCTGGGCTTGTTCAATAGTTTTTGTGGATACACAACAAGGTCTGTAGAGCACAGAGAACAATATTCAATACCCTATGACAAACCATAATGGAAAAGAATATTTTAAAAAAAATAGAATGTATATATATGTGTAACAATCATTTTGCTGTATAGCAGAAATTAACATTATAAATCAACTATACTGCAATCTAAAAATTTAAAATAAAACAAATTAAATAAAGAGTATTTTAACCTGGAGGTCACTGAAGTTGAAGATTCCAACGGCTTTCACTGACTCCCTCATCCATCAGCTCCTCCATGGCCTCCCAGGCAACCAAGAATGTTACTTTACTGGCAAGGACACTGCCTTTATTGTCTCTAGAGAAGAGTCCTCCCCAGGCTATAAGCCTAGTGATGAAGATAAATGTCCAGATGGCCCAGTTTCAGATCCTTAAGGGTCTTCTGACAGGTTTCCTTCACTAGGTTATTTAAAAGAAGATGAGCCATAACTTGCTAATGATGAAGAGGTCCTCCTTCTTCACAACCTTCTCTTGGATAGCTTCCCCCATCTCATTCTTCTTCGAATAGACACAGGCACAGTGTGGTGATATCTGCATCAATGGCCTCCTTCACAGGCTCCTTGACTTTGCCTGGGGGAGACCTTCAGGTGTCCAGGCCCACAGCGGACATCTTGGCTTTGGTACTGAGCACCACAAAGGTGGCCATGGTCAGTGCAGAAACAGTTCTGAGCAAGCAGATAGGTACCTTGCGCCCTGGTTAAGGGGACTGGCCCTCAAGCATGGACTTTGTCCAGAAAGTTTACTTTTGTATTCCCCAGCACTTAACACGGAACCTGGCATGTCACAGATGCTCCATAAGTACAGGAGAATAAATGATGTTGTTCAAGATTAATTCCTCTATCCCTTCACTGCCCTCTTATTGCTTTAGTGACTGTTCCTTTAGACAATAGGATCTAGACTGTAAGTGACAGAGGGCAGTGCTCCCTAGTGCCACTCCAGGAAGTGCTAGTTACTGGCCTAAGCTGAGACAAAAAGCTTATACCAAAATGTAAATCTGATATGCTATTCAGCAGTGTTTAGTCAGGATGACTTTTTTTTTTTTCCATAGAAAGATCTTATTGAGGAAGAAAATTGCTTTCCCTTCCGGTACAGGCTCATCTCATAAAACAGTGTGTGAACTGGTACCTGTGGGCAGGCTGCATTGTGACCAGCACAGACACAGAGGTTATACGACTTAATAAAATATATTTTCCAACTTTAGCAAATTCATAGGTGAGAGAAATACACACTTTAAGACATAATTACAAAATTTTGCGTCAAGTCCTATAATAAAGAGTTGTGGGAGAGAAAACAGAATTGTGGGAGTGACAAGGAATTGTGGAAGTGACAAGGAACTGTGGAAGAGAATGGAGATTGTAAGAGCTGTACGGAACTGTAGAAAAAATAGGAAATTGTGAGAGAGCTGGGAATTGTAAGAAAGAATAAAAGACTAAGAACTGCTGAAGAGAATGAAGAATTTGGAGAGACAAGGAATCGTGGGAGCTGGAGAAATACAAGAGAAGCACTGGTTAAAAAGATGAGGAGCTATAGATTTGGAAAGGTGACTCCCTTTGCCAGGAGTAACCCTAAGTTCAGTTAGCAACTCAGAAAGAGTCGCTGATTTTAACTCTGCTGACCCCCCTGAGGTGTGACAGCAGCAGTTCCTATTATAGTACCAGGGACAGGCAAGCTCCTAGGCACCACCTCGTGTGTTCTAAGGCTGATATGATTATTTCAGACCATGTCCATTCTCCTCTCCTCACAGGGCTGGCTCGGCCTCAGTTCAGAAAGTTAGACGCAGTGGTTTAGTGCCTCTAGGCTTTGCTACACCTGAGACCCTACCCTTAGGAGCCCTGAAATGAGTGTCCCACACTCATTTTTCATGTCACTTTCAGTTGTCAGTCCAGAAAGAAAAGGAACATAGGTCTTTGCTCCGTGACATTTTCCCTCTTTTGTACTTTATTTTCCATTGAATGCTAGGAAATCTGCTCATTCATCAGGAAATGGCCCATTTATCATTTTTATGAATAAATGTAATGAGAATGCTAGTTTCAGCTTGGAAGTGTAATAAACAGAAATCATTGGCTTTGGAATGAAAAAAAAATATCTTTGCTCACCTCTGGCCAAGAGCTGAGGGCTTCCTATCGCTGCATTTATACATCGATGATTTCATAAGTGTTTTAAATTATAACCAGGGAGATCTGCGGGATCTAATTCAGGACTCTTTCACTTCTTGGTCTCTAATACTTTCCATATGTTAGTTTAGAAATGCTGTACCTCTCTGTTAACAGCCTTTCCCCCCTTAAAAAGCCATCAGTTTTTAAAGACAGGGATATTTTACTTTTTTCAGTGGGAAGGACATCGTCATGTTACAGATAATTACCTTCTCTGTGAGGTACTTTTGTGCCTATACATATCTATGGACTCTTTAAAGACTTTATCACCTTTAACTGAAAGCTGACCATCATAGAAAACGAACACCATTAAACTAACACCCCTTCCCAGGAGCAAATGAGTGAAGGTGACGTGAGAATTAGATTCTACATTACTGCAAACAGAAAGGCATTAGAGGAGAGAGACTCAGTAGAGTTAGAGGTGGAGTCAAGCAGGATTGTCACCACCCAGTGTTGATGGCAGCAGGCCAAGCATAAGATTTCATCGGTTAGGTAAAGGGAAAGGTCTAAATAATCCAAAGAGAATCACATTTTTATTGTTTTGTTGCATACTATAAGTTAATTCATTTTCTGTTGTTAAAAACTTGGAAAAAGTAGTAACACTTCCTCAGCCCAAAGTAATTCAAAGTGTTTAAGCCAAAAGTCAGTCTCCCCTTTGCCCGTGTGCTCTCGTCACTCAATATTCCTTCCTGGAGATAATATTACCATTTCCTACACAGAGATGATTCATTCTCAGAACGAACACATTCCTGAACCCAAACTGTTTTCCATTAATATTATTCAATATTCAATGTGGCAAAATTCCATTCCAACAAAATAATTTGCAATGACCTGAAATGATATGATCTGTATGTGTGTAGCCCCACAATGACTGTAAAAGGGTTAAGTAGTAAAACAGTCAGCGGGTACACTGGAATCAGACACCTGAATTATCACTGAGTCAGTGACTTCTGGGCCAGGGGAAACTTTTGGGGTCATTTTCACTCAGCACCTTGTTCTCCTGCACCAAAAATTCTTACCATTTTAACCCTCTTCAACAACTTCAGTCCAACTTAGACAGACGAAGCCTAGAAAGTCCTGAAATTCTGCAGTACAGAGACAGACAAAAGACATGCCAAGTAACTGGGGAATGGCAGCCAGCGTTTTCCAGCCTGTATCAAAGGTAATTTGCTGGAACTTCTCAAATCTGTGCTGTAACACTTAAGGACAGCAGAATCTAAATCTTAAAAACACAACCAATAAAGGATGTGCACTCTGTGAACAGAAATCTCAGAAGACTAAGACATTCTACAGTAAGTCCCCTATATACGAACCTTCAAGTTACGAACTTTCAAAGGTGTGAACGAGCTGCCACCCAGACAACACTGGGTTATTTTTTCAAGAGAGTGGATAGACTTGAACCCAGCAAGGAACCAAGACCTGCGCCATCCACGTCAGCCGTGAGTGAAACTGCAGCTCGCCCTCCATCTCCTGTTGCTGACGACCCTTCGGCTCTACCACCTCCCACCCCCTCTCCCTCCTCCAGTCAGTAACTCTTCTTGCCTGTTCACTCAATGCCAGCCCCTGTATGCTAGCTGCTGTACTGTACTACTGTACTTTGCAAGGTACTGTACTGTAAGATTAAAAAATGTTTATTTTTTGTTCATTTTTTATGTATTATTTGTGTGAAAAATATTATAAACCTGTTATAGTACAATACTATATAGCCGACTGTGTTAGTTGGGTACCTAGGCTAGCTTTGCTGGACTTACAAACAAAATTGGACTTAACAAATGTGCTCTCGGAACGGAACTCCTTCGTGTGTAGGGGACCTACTGTAATTGAGACAGAGCATCTAAATAAAAGAAACCATACCGGTAAGGCTGGCACAAAACGTCTCCCAGTGTGGGGACATGAGGCAAGAAGGCCCAAGGTTCATCATAAGGCCAGTAAACAGAAGCAAGAATCTGGATACGGCCATGGGTTAGTGTAGGTCTTCTATGAAGCACTCACCATGATAGGGATAAACATGAGAGAATTTTAAGAGGGGAAATGCCTGTGGGAGAAACAGGGGAGGGCGCTGGTAAAGGCTGGAGCTACTTCAATCCTCAATGTACATGTGACCCCAGTGAAGGAGAGAGGGAGGGCAGGTTGGTGGAAGCATCCTAGACTCCCGTGCAGACTAAGGAAGGGTCAGCAAAGCTGCTGGGATGTAATGGAGCCTAAGTCCACCAACAGAGGAAAGTGTGTCTCCCAGTGACAGGCTGCCTCAGTGTCCCATCATACTTGGTCACTGGCAGGGAGCACTGCATGGGAGGTGTGGCCTCAGCACAGATGCTGTGATGGATTTCAGAGCACAGCTGCTGAGGCCCTTAGTTAACCATGCTCCTTCAGGTAGAGGTCTGCAAGGTACATGCTTACGTACATTCTCAGGCTTTCCTGTTTAAGAATCAACCATTTTCATCTAAGGCAGACTTGGGAGTGATGTCACACCTAGTCCGTCTCCAGCCTTGTCTTGATCAAACTCTCTCTGTTCAAGTTCACTACAATCGGCCCTCTGTATCCACAGGTTCCAAATCCACAGAGTCAACCAACCATGGATCAAAAATATTCAGAAAAAAAAAAAATTCCAGAAAGTTCCAATAAGCAAAACTTGAATTTGCCAGACCCTGGCAACCATTTCCGTAGCATTTCCATTGTATTAGGTATTATAAGTAATCTAGAGATGATTTAAAGTGTACGGGAGGGGACTTCTCTCATGGCACAGTGGTTAAGAATCCACCTGCCAATGCAGGGGACACGGGTTCGAGCCCTGGTTCAGGAAGATCTCACATGCTGCGGAGCAACTAAGCCCATGCGCCACAACTACTGAGCCTGCACTCTAGAGCCCGCAAGCCACAACTATTGAGCCCACATGCTGCAACTACTAAAGCCTCTGCACTCTAGGGCTCATGCTCTGCAACAAGAGAAGCCACCGCAATGAGAAGCCTGTGCGCCACAAAGAAGAGTAGCCCCCACTTGCCACAACTAGAGAAAGCCTGCATGCAGCAACGAGGACCCAACACAGCTAAAAATAAATGAATAAATTTTTTTTTTTTTAAAAAGCGTACAGGAGGACTGAGTGGGTTATATGTAAATGCTGTTGAACAAATTGAAGCTGCAAAGAACAAAGAGCTTTACTTGGGGTTTTAGGAATTCCAACTCAGGAGACACAGATTTGGGTAAAACAAAGAGGGACCCTGGGAAGAGAAAGGGTCAGGGGCTTATAAAGGTAAAAGCCATGAGGTTGTTAAAGTTCTCTTGCAAGAATTTTGATTGGCTCTGATGCAAAAAGGAAGTATTTGTCCTTAAGGGATAGGCTGTCACAAGTTATTTAGGGTAAGGGTCCCATAAGTATCTTGAGTTTCTGGAATATTGTGCAGATGTTGTGGATGCCTGTTTTAAGACAAACAGTGGTCAAAAGTTCAGATTCCATCCAGGCTGAGATGAAAGTCCCACTTCCTCAGTGGCCTCCCGGATCCATTTTAGAGAGCTCTCTTGGCAATACTGACTCCATTTTGATTTTCCTTCCACAATAAAACACTATTTTATATAAGGGACTTGAGCATCCATGGATCTTGGTATCCAAAGGGGTGGGGGTGGGATGTCCTAGAACCAATCCTCTGCAGATACTGAGGGACAACTGTATTTAGAAAACTGTATATAGTTCATTTCCCAAGAGTGGGTTTAATTATTCTGTTATTATGATAGCTTTAGTAAAAGAACCTTTTTAAGTATTGTTAAGAGAATTGGACTGGTGAACTTTAACTGGTGATTGAAATCAAGTTTCTGGTGCTCAGAAGAGGTAGATCAAGGTAACAAATGCTCTGTACAACCTGAGTCCTGCCAAGGCTGGCATCTTTGGGTGTGTAAACACTGTCTAAGCACCTGTAGGGCAGAACAGTGGCATGCTCATGAAGGAATGGTTAAGACTTCTGGCCAAGGTCGAAAATGAAGATTAAAAAAAGATTAGTCCCCAGGGGTGAGAGAGAATCCTCCAACTCTGCCAAATTGTCTTTGGTCTGCTTAACAAGGGCTCGGTGTGACCACCACAGGGCTTCAGCAAAATCCCTTTCGGCAGAGGAACAGGAATGCTCCATTTGCATATATATGGGCTACAGTTTGTCTCCTGTTTCATGATTTGTTCTAGTGTAGCAGAGGTAGAGATAAGAAAACTCAGCACAATTGTGCAGAGTACAATGCCTGTCTGTGAAATTAAACCCCTGGGGGGGGGGGTGGTTTCTGCACCCAGTGGTGGGCCGCCTTCATCCACACAGCGTCCCTCACATCTGTAGAGTGGAAACTCAGAACCAAGTCATCAAAACACCAGAAAGTTTCTAACCTCAGTGCTTTCACCAAAGTTTTAAGAAACACTGCCCAAGACTCCTTTCTACATCCAGAGCCATTTTGGAAGAATTCTCAACCATAGCAAGAAAAGAGGTTTCTGGAATTTGTGGTCTTCTACTTATTCATTTAAATTTTATTTTAAAATTTTCTATTTGTTTAAACTTCTAATTTTTGGATAGATAAAATTCACAAGTACAAAAGTACATATGCCATGAAAAACACACCCTGTTCCTTCTCTGCCCAACAATGACGGCTTGTGTGACCCCTTATCTCCCTATGCACTCCCTCATTCCTGCTCTTATGCTTTACATTTGCCAATAAAGAGTGAACCCACGAAACTCTAGATCCCCACATTCAGACTCTAATAAAGGTAGAACCCCACGTCTGTGCTTCTTCCTCCTCCTCTCTCTACCTACGACCTCCCTGTGTGACTCTTGGGCGTGTCAGGTACCCTCCAAGATTTGTGAGTAATAAACCTTGTTCTTCAGAGTTCCCTAATGATTGTTGCTAAGGTACATCCTGTAATCTTAAGAACCAAAAGGGCTGATCCAGCCACAATATTGGCTCTGGTCCGTGAAGTGTCTGTGGGGGCTGCCACAAGTAATGTGGGCTCAGGTGAGTGCCTGAGGCATTCCTAGCCAACAGCATCACCAATATCAAAAGGCTGACATGACACAACAGAGCCTGGAACATCTTCTAATACCAGATAGCAAGGACACTCTCAAAAGCATCCAGGATCATATCAAAAGACTCAGGAACCAACCTGATGAGGCTCCCACTGGCCAAATAGGAGCTCTAAGAATGATAATTGCCATGGATTGAGATCCATCAATATACTTACTAAATACATGAGTTCACAATAATATTTAGAATGATGATGATGATAATTGTCACCTGATAGGAGGACAGGACACCAGTCTGTAGTCTAAAAAAGTGATAAAGAAAGAAAGTGAATCAAAGCTTTATCCCACCTTTCCTCTATAAACTATACCAGCAGGTAATAGTAAATGAGGAAAATCTTTCTCTATAAAAGTATTCCAACTAATAAATGAAAAAGAAAGGATAAAGTTCAAAAATAACCATTTTGCAACCCCTGATGAATACACAGATATAGGCATTAGGCATCAGTGGCTGGTGACATCATCAAAACAGAGAAAAAGAGACATTGTGGACCTCCTGATAGGAAAACACATCACCATCCTATAGTCCTGCCAAAGGGAAATGACCTGAGTCTAACAAATCTCAGGATCCAGATGCTGAATTGCAGGAAATATGGAGGACAGAGGAACATATTGAGCTGCGCCAAGAGTGCTATGATAGTTATTTACTGCTGTGTAACAAATTACCCCAAAACAGTGGCTTAAGACAACCACTCACACTTATACTCACAGTTTACCTGGGTCAGGAATTCAAAAGTGTTTTAGGAAGGTGGTTCTGGCTCAGGGTCACATATGAGGCCACAGTCAAGATGTTAGTTGGGTTGGGAGTCATCTGAAGGCTTGATTGGGGCTGGAGCACCTGCTTCCAAGGTGGGTCATTCACATGGCTGGTAACTTAATTCTGGCTGTAGGTGGGAGACCTCAGCTCCTCCTCACACAGGCCTCTCCCAGGCTGCTTGAATGTCCTTGTGATGTGGTGGCTGACTTCCTGCTGAGTAATCCAAGGGAGAAAAACAGAAGCAGCACAATGTCATTTATGATAAAACCTCAGAAGCCACACACTATCACTTTGGCTGTATTCTGTTGGTCACACAGACCAACCTTGATATCATGTTGGATGGGACTATACAAGCGTATGAATGACAGGAAGTGCGGATCATTGGCACCCGTCTTGAAAACTAGAAACCATGTGTATGCAATCAGCAAACTCTATGCTGTGAAAATGCCACCGTTCAATTAGTCTATGATCTTCCTCAGATAAATTCTAAGCAAAATAAAGGAATGGGCAAGGAACTTATAGATTGAAAGAGACTTAAAAGCCATCAAGTTTTAAAATATTAGCCAAACTATATAATATCTAGGTACATGTATCTGGGTAACAAAACTATTAAAAATTGCAAGGAAGGGATTAATAGAAAAGCCAAAATGGTTACTCATGGGGAGAGGGTGGGAAGAGACCAGGATTTGACCCAGTAATGGTTACAAGCACAACGGTGCTTATAACTTACAATACTTCACTAAGACACGTATTTGCTTCATGTGATTTCCTGTATCTGTGTTTTATTTTACAATAAAAATTTAAAAAATAGAAATCCTAGCCCTGAGGTACTATGTTAAATCATCCTAAAGACATGTGTTGGACTTTGTACAGAAGTCACAGTTCCTTTGAATACTAGATATTAGGAGGCCAGGACACAAGTCTTTTTTTTTTTTTTTTTTTAATGAATTTTTTCAAAAGTGCAAAAGGAGATGCAAGCATGCCAACATATTTACATTTCTACAGTTTTTTCTCCCACCACTCTTCAATGTAGTAAAGATAAGAAATTTCAAATGAATTCTCATGAACTATGCAAGCACAAATATTCTCTCTTTCCTCAAAACCAGATCATTGTACTTGAAATGGGAATAGGAAACTGAATGTGATGGAATGTCCTTAGACCCACCTTTCATGAAAGGAATTTTCATTGCAAGTAGCACCAGTATTCCAGGCCTGCCTTTTGAATGAAAGAGTGAAATTCATCTCCCCCTACCTCCTCTGTCACTAAGCTATAGCTTTCCGAAATATTAACAGAGATAACCGCCCAGCTAAAGATGTAGGTTCTCATGTCCTGGCTATTGTAAATAGTGCTGCAATGAACATTATGGAAGCAACCTAGATGCCCATCAACAGATGAATGGATAAAGAAGATGTGGCACATATATACAATGGAATATTACTCAGCCATAAAAAGGAATGAAATTGAACTATATGTCATGAGGTGGATAGACCTAGAGTCTGTCATACAGAGTGAAGTAAGCCAGAAAGAGAAAAACAAATAGTATATGCTAACACATATATATGGAATCTGAAGAAATGGTACTGATGAACCCAGTGACAGGCAAGAGTGGAGATACAGAAGTAGAGAATGGACTTGAGGACATGGGGCTGGGGTGAGGGGCGAAGGGGAAGCTGGGACGAGGTGAGAGAGTAGCATAGACATATTTACACTACCAGCTGTAAAATAGCTAGTGGGAAGTTGCTGTATAACAAAAGGAGATCACCTTCATGGGAGATGCCTTGGAGGGCCAGGACGGGGAGGGTGGAGGGGAGTCGCGGGAGGGAGGGGATATGGGGATATGTGTGTAGATGCAGCTGATTCACTTTGGTGTACCTCAGAGACGGGTACAAGAGTGTAAAGCAAATATATTCCAATAAAGAGTTTAAAAAAAAATGTAGGTCTTCATAGTTCCTTATAAAGCCTGAGAAAAAGAAAAAAGAGAACATACTACCCTAATCCCAAGTCATTACTTAGCTATTGAAGCTAAAACAAAATCAAATCCAATCAAAACTCATCTTGTTTCTTAAATGAAAACGATTTTGCAACGGAAATCAGGGTTATTTTTAATGGTGAGTGGCTGAGTGAATTGCTCCCTTAGGGTATCTTTGAGTTTTCTAAAAGCTGTTACCAGTTGGGTGCCACTCATTTTTTGGTGGAGAGAGGCCAGTTTTTGATCAATGTCCCTTCAACCAATCCCGGAGTCAGATGAATTCCCTGTGCGCTTACCTCCCTGTAATGCCCTACTCTCATTTCCAGGAATGTTTTTAAAACTGGATAGCAAGAAGGAAAGAAGAACCCTAATGAAAGTATCTCTGGGATGCTTGGGGGCTGGGTCAAAGTAGAAGGAATTTCTGGAGCTTTTTCAGGCGTCTGTCAGGAATGATCTGAGCGTGTATTACCTCCACAACAAACTGAGGGTTTTGCTGTCCTTTTTTCTTTTCTTTTTCTCTTTTCCTCCTCATCCTTCTCCTTTAATGTTTTAGAAATTAAATTTTATTACTATGCATTGGTTCAGGGACCTCAAGGCATGTCAAATTACCAGCACCAGGTGGGTAGTTTCTTTATCTGTATCATTTGATAAGAGTGAATGTCATTCACATCACCATTATGATATATAAATTTAACTTAAACGAATTCAGTAAACACAGAAAATATTTTAGGTGTCAGATTTTTTTTTTTAGGCATTAAATATACAATGTCAGTAGGATATCTTTCCATCAATGGCATTTTGAGCAGGGCTTAGAGGTATAGAAGTGGATTCTCAAACCACGGGGCACCTCCAAAGGTCAAGGATCTAAAGGAACAGATGGAATCTGGAGTCTGACCAACAGACTATCTTACCTGTGTCCAGAGACACGTGAGTAGGCAGAGGAGGGAGGCTGCCTGCTAGGAATGCCTCTCTGTTCGCATCTCCCGCTTTCATCAGCGGCTGCCTCCGCCGTGTTGGGACGAGCTAACTGGAAAACCCATCGCAGGACTGATTAACTGGAATGACAGAGGAGTGGCACTCTGGGTGTGTTCACTGGGGAGTATCGTTTGGATTTCACTCTTTGAAAATTTTTCTTAAAAAAATATATTTAGGGGAGCTAGCTCAAACAGTACCTGTTCTATCCATTGCTCTAGTTAGCACTTCTCCAAGGAGTTTTGCATCAGAACCACCTGGTAAGCGAGTTAAGAATACACACACGGGACTTCCCTGGTGGCGCAGTGGTTAAGAATCCGCCTGCCAATGCAGGGGACACAGGTTCGCTCCCTGGTCCGGGAAGATCCCGCATGCCGCAGAGCAACTAAGCCCGTGCGCCACAACTCCTGAGCCTACGCTCTAGAGCCCACAAGCCACAACTATTGAGCCCATGTGCCACAACTACTGAAGCCCATGCGCCGAGAGCCTGTGCTCCACCACAAGAGAAGCCACTGCAATGAGAAACCCACGCACCACAATGAAGAGTAGCCCCCGCTAGCCACGACTAGAGAAAGCCTGTGTGCAGCAACAGAGACCCAACTCAGCCAATAAATAAATAAATAAATTTTTTTAAATAAATAAGAAAAAAAAAAAAAGAATATACACGCATGGCTCCATCCGAGACAAGGATTCATAGGTCTAGGGTGACGTTGAGGCAGTTTGTGGAGGAAGCTCCCTAGGTGGTTTTTTTTTTTAAGCTCTTTATTGGAATATAATTGCTTTACACTTTTGTACCAGCTTTTGAGGTACACCAAAGTGAATCAGACGTATTTATAAAAAATATGGAATGCTTCACGAATTTGCATGTCATCCTTGCGCGAGGGCCATGCTAATCTTCTCTGTATCGTTCCAATTTTAGTATATGTGCTGCCGAAGTGAGCACCCTGGGTGGTTTTTGTGTCTGCTCCTGGTTACCCTCTCACTACAACCATTCTCTATGAGGTTCCTACCCTAACACACATGAGGGATTCACTACTGGCTCACTGTTTAGTAAATCTGGGGACAAACATTCTAGAGTCCTATAATGGAAGAGAATGTAAAAAAGAGTATATATATATTTATATATGTGCATAACTAAATCACTTTGCTGTACACCTGAAACTAACACAACATTGTAAACCGGTATATTTCAATTAAAAAAAAATCCTAGAGTCCTATCAAATCTCGAGGGAGGATGGCAATGGGGAGGTGTTTATGTAGTTTGAAAAGATCCCCAGTTGATTCAAACATTTGAATCATCTCCTCACTTACACCAAGAACCACAGCTCTACAATTTATCCTTGGATTAAATGATCCATCAGAAAAGATTTTTATCTAGACAAAAATATTTTGATCCCCAAGCCCTTTGCCTAAGAATTGCTTTTTGGAACTTTCAGAGTTGTACATTTCCATTGGCCTTACTAGAAGAACACACATATCAAACTTGTCTGCTTTTCATGGGGTCATTGATGAAGTCCTTGGTCACTTTTATACTGTTCTCTTTGCTAGGACCATGGAGAACAGAACTCCTTAAGAATTAGTTTATGCTTTATGGATGCTGGATCATGTAACTGCCTGTGTTTCTCTGTCTTGGCTGCTTAGAAGCTCAGAACCAAATATATGGCCACAGCATAGATGTTGAGCAGTTCACTCCATTTTCTTTTGCCTAATTTCTTTACTTACTTTGAAAGTTAACCTTATGTTTAAATATTATTCCAATTAAGATATACTTGTAACAATACATTTGACACAATGTATGAGAAGTATACATGTAGCAATCAATATATTATGATGATTGATAAATTTGTAGCAGTTGAGTTAATACTTGGTAATTTTAAAAGAATATGGTTGATTACCACTGGGGAAAATAGAGTCCAGTAAGTGTTCAGTCAGTGGCCTTTCCAAATGGTTTTCATCTAGGGTCTCCCAAAAGGGGATCACTTAAGGAAACTGAGGCATCTTAATGCCTTTTAAATCTGGAATAACAGGCCTGTTTGCTCAGCTGCACCCAAACTGATGATCCTTTCTAGCTTTCCAGGGTTCTCGCAGATGTCTGATTCATCACTGTCTCTAGCATTTTCTTGATATTAATGGGGAGCCCAGAAACAAACAATTTTGGGGATAAAAAACTTTCAATTTTTGCATATATACACACATACATATACACACACACGTACGTTATATAAAATATATTTTAAGAAAAATGACCTTTTTTTTGGCTGCGCCATGTGGCATGCAGGATCTTAGTTCCCCAAACAGGGCTCGAACCCACGCCCCCTGCATTGAGAACTTGGCGTCTTATCCACTGGACAGCCAAGGAAGTCCCAAAAATAACATTTAAAAAGGAGCCATTCCACTTTATCAATTCTTCTATTCCTTCTTATTCCTATTTCCTGACTATGGTGGTACGTATTTTATATGGTACAAGTATTTTCTTTACAAATAAGAGAATGACCGTTCTATAAATAACTGCTTTGAATCTGGGCATATTTTCTTCTTTACTCTGGTGAGATCTTTTATAATATACCATAAAATGAGGCCCCAATTTCCTCAGCCTATAAAGTATCCAGAGGCATTCAAAGCTGCCTTCACAATGCTGGAAACCATACCATCTGAGACCAGTCCCAAGAGGAATGGCCTGGGCCTCACATATGGGGAAGCTGTTAAAACTTCATCCCAGAAGTGTTCAGTTCTCCTTCACTCTGGAAATCCTGCTTTCACGTGTACGAAATGTGTCCTGGTGGAAATAGCATGTGAGCTGGTTGGGGGCTGCTGAGACCCTGTGAGTGGATGGCAAGGGCAGCAGGGGGTTGGCTGGAAATAAAAGAAATGGAAACTAATGAGCTTGTACTTGACAGTGATTGCTGGCTTAGTTGTTTCTAGCTCGCTTTCATTCCATTCAGAGAACTGGTCTTAATAGGCAAGTTGCCCTCAGAGGGTTTGGAGAATGATCAGAAAGAAGGATCCAGGGGCATAATTAGTGAAGAGAAAAGAGTGCAAACACCACTTTGCTGCACACTTAGATGCATGCTGGACGACAGAACTCTCTGCAACGATGCAAATAGTCTCTGTCCGTGCTGTGCAGTATGGTTGCCACCAGCCACATGTGGCTACTAAACACCTGAAATGTTGCTAGAGCAACACAAGAACCAAATGATTTTATTTCATTTTAATTACTAGAAATTTAAATTGCCGCATGTGGGTAGTGCCTACTCTATTAGAGAGCGTAGCCTCAGACAGTTTCATGAGGATAATGGAGTAAGTTTTGGCTCACGTACGTGCAAAATGCTAGGCCTGTTCAGTACGTACTTCTTAGCTACTTTCTGCTTCTAAGGCTGTGGTCCCTGAGGATTTGTATTGCTCAAAATAAGTGTGTCTACGCTCCGGCTTGTCCATCTCTGTCATTCTTGCTATCGGTTCCTCCTTTGCAAATAAACTTGTTTTCTTTCTTCCCAGCCTGCTTCTTGCAAAGAATGCCAGAGAACAGGGCTGCCTGCCAGCACTCGACCCCAAGGCTTAACTCAAGAGGTGGAGAGCCAGTCCCTCAGGGAGGATTTGCTGAGACAGATCCCTCGAGCAGAGGGCTGGGGCCATCTGCCTTGACACGACTCGGCTACCTTCTCCAAACAAAACGTCAGGTGAATTTAAATTACTTACAGATGAGGAATGCAGGTCAATGGCAAGGGTGAGAGCCTGAACAAATTGCAAGCTTGACAACAGCTACTTCTAGTTTCCCTTGAGCTGGGCTGTGTGGTAGTCGACCATCAATATAGGACCCTAAATTTGGGTTTGCTCGCTCAGTCGCTTTAATGCCCCACAAGCGGTAACTCTGGTGTTCTTAAGCCCAATGAGGAACTTGGCCCAAAACACAAGCCATGGTAAACCATCGTGACCACATTACAGTTCTGATGTGGATCCCAGCAGGGCCCCCGAAGCCCCAAATCTGATGGTAACAACTAAACACTAGACCCAAAGTGCATGAAAAACAATAGTGTGTATCTATCAACACAATGATTAAAGAACAGAGATTAGTGGTTACTATACGCCAGGCCCTAAGCTGGGAGCTGGAAATACAGAAAGAAAGGAAACCAAGCCTCTGCCTTTGAGTTGCTCACCATCTAGTAGAAGAAATAGCAGAAAAGACCCAAATATTGTAATAGACTGTGGTAAGGACTCTCATAAAAGAGTGCGTGAGATACTGTGACAGCACATCGAAGAGCCTAGATTCAGCCTGGGACTTCAACAAGGGGGGCTTCCTGGAGGTGGTAGCATGGGAGCTAGACCTGAAAGTAGAGGAGGAGTTTGCCAGGTGGGCAAGGTCATTATGGACAGTGGCATTTGTCCAAAGGCATAGAAGCAAGAAAAGCTTGGTATATCTAGAGTAAGTCAGATGGTATATCCTGACCCTCAGTGTGTAAAGTATGCTTATTTAATGACTCAGGCCACACAGAATTACTTAAAGTAGAAAGTCAAATGAAACTCTTTGCTCCAAATTCCATGTCCCAGAAACAGCCACTGTTAAACTGTTCGATGTATCCTTACAGACTATATATAGCGGTGATAAATAGTGCTCTGCACAGAGTAACTGTCCAATAAGGTTAGTTCAATAAATGCTGACCTCCTGTGCCCGCATGAACACATATGTATGGGACAACCACAAAGTCCAGATGTAGGGTCCTTCATCCTCTAGCAAACACGCATTTCTCCACGTGCTCCTGGACATCTTTAATTTCCAAGACTGGAAACCATCAAAGGGAGCCTCAACAGCTGGCTCAAAGTCTTTATTGTTGGGAAACCATCTTGGGCACAGAGCTTTGAGGCTCCTGGGTGTTTTCACTGAGCAGTTGGTTTTAGAACATCCCACCCAAGAATCTCATCCTGTTGAAGGCTAGGCCCCATTTGAACCATGGAGGGCAGACAGAGGACCATTCCAGAAACAGTGAATGGATGGATTTATTGTTTTACTGGTTGTGATTTATATAGACTGGCTGGCTATTGGCCCTACCCACAGGATAACACAAAGGTAAGTAATTGTTTTTCTTCGTACTCCTTAGACCTCAGCTGACTACTGTAGTTTCTTTGATAGCTTCCCTCTTGGAGAATCAAGTGCCCAATGAAATCAGGGTGATGCACACTTGCTTGGCATTCTATTTATCCAAGTAGCAAGAGGATGCAAAAACCCAGATCTGGATATACTGAGAATTATCTGGATCTGCCACTTGGCTGGTATATAAAATGTGCAAATGCATAAGATGGATTTCAATTTTAGAAGGAAAGTTCTTAAAAAATGGATACAATGTACATACGTGTAATCAGTTAACCTACCATAAGTAAGCCACTGAGAATCTTAACTCCCAGTTTAACTAAGTTGACAAGAAAAGAATGCAATGGGGAGTTGTGGGCAGGTTGGGGTTAGGGAAGGTGGGGTGGCATGGCTACAACTACAGAAAAGTGAACCAATCCACAGGGGCAAGGGGTGTGTGTGTGTGTGTGTGTGTGTGTAAGAGAAAAGCATTATTTTGTCCATGTAAATGATTGTGAAATCCAGTAGGATTTGCACTACTGTTTATCCTGAAGAAAGAATTCGATCACCTAACTAAAAAGGAATCAGAGGATAGTGGTACCTAGGAGATGATCACTCAAAACCCATTCTCACTGAGGTCTCCTCTGGGATGAAGGCATTTCTATATCAGGAAGAGAGATACATCATTTGCTTTGACATGCCCTCATTGACCCTCTTACGTGATGGTACCAAGTCTGTAATATAATCCTTGAATTTTAGGTTGCAATGATGTCTCCGTGGTCTCTGAGCTGTTATGGAATAGAAATCAAAAGGAAAGGGAAATAACCCAAGCTCTGCCTCTCATCAGCTGCATGGTCTGTGGCTTATTAATTTTGTTAAGAACCCTACGGATTGGATGTAAAATTCCCTGTAGCAAAATATTACATTACTATGGATGAACCTTAAAATCATTCTGCTCAGTGAAAGAAGCCACATACAAAGACCACATGTTGTATGATTCCATTTGCATGAACTATCCAGAAAAGGCAAATCTACAGAGACAGAAAGTAGCTCAGTGGTTGCCCAGGGCTGAGGGTGGGGTAACTGCGAATGGGTAGTAGGGATCTTTGGGAGGTGACGGAAGTGGTCCTAAACTGCATTGTGGGGATGGTGGCACAACTCCGTACATTTCCCAAAGATCACTGCGCTGTACATTTCAAATGGGAGAATTTGATGGCATTTTTGAAATTATACCTCAATAGAACTGTTAAAAATCCACACTGCCACACTCCACTATCCTGAGCATCATGACGACTTTCTCTTGGGGCTCAGTGACATTGCTGCGGCTCAGCCCAGCCCTTTCAGCTGCATGCCTTTTTGCCCCTTGATCACCACCTTCAATTTGTAAAATGCACACAGTGAATGCAGGGCGATTTGGGATACTTTGGGGAGGGGTGGGCACTGAAAACATGTCTCTGATGCCAGTTAATGTGATTTATTGTGAATTTCCAGTACCCTGGTACTACCACCATCATTGTCATCAGTTTATTGGCCAAGTAAGATAAGCACTGGAAAATAAAATTCCTTCTGGCAGCTGCAAGCTGATTTGGGTTCTCTTTGAGTCTTTAATTCAGAGTTGGCCAAATAATTGCTCACTCTAGCCCTTCTCCCATGTGGGGCTGGATTTTTTTTTAAGACCTAATTTTTTTAAAGCAGTTTTAGGTTCATGGAGGAAGGTATAGAGAGTTCCGTATACTCCCTGGCTCCACACATGCACAGCCTCCCCCATTATCAACACCCCCACAAGAGTGGGACATTTGTGACAACTGATGAACCTACACTGACACATCATAAACACCCAAAGTCCATAGTTTACACTAGGGTTCATTCTTGGTGTTGTATGTTCTATGGGTTTGCACAAATGTATAACAACATCTGTCCATCATTACTGGGGCTAGATTTTGAGTTTAACACTACTGGAAAATGCTGGGCTTTCCTGGAAAGATAGCATTGTGTCTATTGAGAGTCATAACGTGTCTGATATGCATGGCTCTCCTAATCCTATTCCCCTTTGGAGGCCTGCCAAGTAGATACAGCTGAACCCGTTATGAATTTGGAAAGACTTGGGGAGAATTCTGGTGGCCAAATCTCACTATATTGTCCCACTGTTGTTAAAAACTGTAACTGCTGCTTGGAGACTAAAAATGATCTGTAGAAGCTATTTGGTTCTTCTTTACTTTGATGTGATTTGTCAAACTTTTTTTATATTCTTGTGCATAATTTTACAGTGCATAAGAAATAAGAGATTTCTTAAAAAGTTAGCATGGCTCACTAATAGCAAAGATTATGTGCCAGAACTCATTTCACAGCAAATGAAAGTATTTGATAAGATAAGCAGTTTTAAGCCTTCTTTGGGACCCCTTGGCACAACCTTAATTTAACCCAGCAGATGTTTAGATGGTGCTTAATGCTTGCCTTTTCTTAGTGATCTGAAATGTTTAGTAATAGCTAGAAGAATTGTTTTTTTTTTACTTAGTCGTTTTTGTTTTAAAACACTCTTGATTCTAATCTCATCAAGGTGGCAATCTTGAGCATGTGCTGAAATAATGGTTTTGTAGGGGCTCCTAAGAACCAAAGGCCTCTTTCAGTGTCTTTGAGACCAAGTCAACCGTCAAAACTGAGTGGTCTAATATATGTATAGCTGAATCATTATGCTGTACTCCTGAAACTAACACAACATTGTACATCAACTCTACTTCAATTAAAAAAAAAAAAACCTCACCTGATAGGGGTATGGAGTTAAGAGTTACAAACTACTATGTATAAAATAAATAAGCAACAAGGATATATTGTACAGTACAGAGAAATATAACCATTAGTTTGTAATAACTTTAAAAGGACTATAATCTATAAAAATATTGAATCACTACATTGTACACCTGAAACATAATATTGTAAATCAATTATACTTCACTAAAAAATAAAAATAAAAACAGAAAAAATAATATAAAATTGCAACTCCCCCCACCCCCAAACTGAGCACTTTAAAAAGTCTTACTTACTTACAGGCCACCAAGTTGGCCTGCCAGTTTCCTAGAGCTGTGCAGAACAGAGACAAGCATAGCAGGCAGCGTGAGCTTCTGGTTTGTATCAGTTTCTCTTACCCCTCAAGTCCCATAGGGTGATATGCAAGAGGGCCCAAGGGCCCACTGTAATGTAGAGGCTTGGTGTCAAAGCTGAGGAACACCAAGTTTAGGAAACCCCCAATCACTTAAGCGGACTGCAAGTGAACCTGCCCAACCTTTGCCCTGGAGGGGGACATTATCTTTACTATCCTGGTCAGGAAATAAATCTGCCCTTGGCCTGAGAGAGAGACACTATCTCTGTATTCCAAGACTGGTTGCTATACACGTGCCGCAACATGTCATATTTTAGATTCCACATATAAGTGATATCCTATGATATTTTTCTTTCTCTTTCTGACTTACTACACTGAGTATGATCATCTCCAGGTCCATCCATGTTATTGGCTGCATCAGGTCTTCGTTGCTGTGTGCGAACTTTCTATAGTTGTGGAGAGCGGGGGCTACTCTTCACTGCGGGCTTCTTATTGTGCTGGCTTCTCTTGTTGTGGAGCATGGGCTCTAGGTGAACAGGCTTCAGTAGTTGCAGCACGTGGGCCCAGTAGTTGTGGCTAGCAGGCTCTAGAGCGCAGGCTCAGTAGTTGTGGCACATGGGCTTAGCTTCTCCGCAGCATGTGGGATCTTCCTGGACCAGGGCTCAAACCTGTGTCCCCTGCATTGGCAGGCAGATTCTTAACCACTGCGCCACTAGGGAAGCCCTCCAATAATTCTTACATTATAATAGACCATGCATTTTTCATCATATCACAGAGAAGTGTGATCTGATCCAGATGTCACCATGCTCTATTTTGTTTTTATGAATGACAGGCATTTCCACATTACATATAAAACTAGCGGAAAAGGGAAATTATTCACAGAAGTGTAAGGGAAGGAGACATTCAGTACAATGCCAAGTTCTGTTCCTGACCCCTTGTGCTATACGAAGCCTTCCTCAGCCATGTCTTCCAGGTTTCCTCTGGAGGGGACTGCTGAGCACAGCTGGCCTCCTTGGGGGTTTGGGGATGTGCTAAGTCAGTATTTCATACCTGAAAACAGACAGCTTACATTTTTCTTATAACAATAACTTAAGGGACAATGAGACGGAATATTCCTCCTGAGGAAAGATCACAACACCACCTACAGTTTTGCCAAAGACACTGAACTTGAGCCCATTCAGACCTTTGGATCCAGATGACAGCAGAAGGGAATAAAGAAAACCAAGGTCAGGGTTGCACCACCCAAGAATAGAAAATAGCAAAATCCAGACACTGAGAAATGGTGTGAGTCAAACGGCCTTCATTTTTCAACAGATAAATTATAAGAAGGGGATAGAGAGGAATCTATGGATTCAAAGACACAAAAGACATACCAAATTTTTAAAAATAAGCAAGACCAAACTACAATGTCAAGGGAGACACTGTGTGATAAAATGGTAAAGAAACTCAAGGAAGTGATTACTATTAAAGTACAGTGGTTCCTCTGGGGCTGTGCCCGAGATGGGCACTGGGAGGGCTGGCACAGCTCAAGTTCTTGACCTGCATGGTGGTTACAAGGGTGTTTATCTTATGAAAATTCATTAAGCTATGTTTTTGTTGTGTGCAGGGATTTGTATCTGTATTGTAATTTCATGGTAAAGATTGAGAAAGAGAAAAGCAGTGCCTTATCAACTAGGCTTTGATGTTTCTAGAAGCTGGCCTGGTCCTCAGAGCTGGGTCTGGGTGTTTTCCTGAACATAAATATTGCACAGAGCATCAACGTCAGACAAGACCACTCCATGACCAGGATGGATCAAGACAAAAACAAGACCATCCTGTAATCACGTATGAATACAGAAGACAAAACGTGAGCATTGTAAGGTCACAAAAATGACCAAACGTTCTCTTCTGGCAAAAATGATGACTGCTGCTTCTACCAACTATCGCTTTGGCCTTGATGTAGTTCTTCTGCCTTATAAATAAGATTAAAATACCCAATCATGGAATTACCCCCACTCAATCACAGTATCTACTCTAAAGCAAAATACCATTTCCTTAAACTCTCCTCCAAATCACCTAACACAAGCCCAAATTCTAAAATAAGTCCCTTTTGTAAACCTCTTAATGAAATGCCCAATGGTTCCCCATGGTGGGCTGTCTCCCTGTTGCAAAAAGCAAGAAACCCAACGTGTTCTACTATAGGTTCAACTATAGGTGTTCCTGGTGGTCCCTGAGTGGAGGACAAGATGAAAAAAACAAAGAAAGAAGAAGAAGAAAAATAATGCTCAGAAGCTAAGCATCGCTGTCTATCTGGGAAAGAATGTTACAAGCATCCAGAAATCTCTTCAAGTCAAAACAGTCAAGGGGCATATTTGCTGTGACTGAGAGTATACAATGCAGTATATAGAAACATTTCTATTTCCTGATCCTTTGAGGAAATGGAGAAATACCACTGTAGTTGAGTATATATTGTTTTCATGATGAAAACATCTTGATTTAACTTCCAGAACTATCTGCCTTCTCCGCTGGTTTCACCTACAGGGGGGAAGCCAGACTGCTTTGGACAAATCAGTAAGTCACTCTGAAACCACTTGGCAATGAACAAACTTAGGAATCTGAATTATTCTGGGACCCAACACAGAAGTCACCTGAAATTCTCACATTCATTTCAGGTTGGAAAAAGCTACATGCACATGTCATAAGCACAGTCCCTTATATTTGTGAAGCTTTATAAATCTTAAAAGAGCTTTCAAATATCTTGTATTATTTTACCTTCAAAACAACCCCAAGAAAACCTGAAAATACATTTCCATCCCTATTATACAGATGGGGAAGACAGAGAACTGAGGTGATAAACTCACTTTTGAAAATGCTCAGTTGTGGCAAACTGTGATCTTTTCAGGGTTGATTCAATTGTTTGAAAGAGTCGTATTTCATTTCAACGAAGTCTGGCAAGTGAGGTATATAATACTTTTTTTGTTTAAAGGAATACAAAAGGTGTTATCTTTAAGAATCAGGCTGATTTTGGGGTGTTTGATGTTTCCTGGCTCCTTGGCCAATTCTTTTTGCAAACTATCACACGGTCTCCAGGGGGACAATTTAAAGTTTGTGTTCAAGGGAACAGAGGATTCCCAGGGAAACATGTTTGGCATATTATCACTCGATGGCTCTTCAGGGATTTGTGAACATGAACTGACACAGTAAATTCTATGGAAACAATATGAAGAGACAATATCTGCTTCTGGAACTTTCTGTTTACCCACTTAAGTAGTGCAGTATGACCAGGTTGTACAAGAAGACCCTCCACATTGTGGTGACTGAGAGGGCCCTTGGACAAGACATGTTACCTTGTAGAATCTCAGTTTCCTTGTCTGTAAAGTAGGAGGTGGGGCTAGAGGAATCGGGTGGCTTCCAGCTCTGCTCTGTGATACCGCAACCTCAGCAGGATTCCACAGCCCATGTCCTCTCCTTTCCTCTGGGCTCATGTCTGATGGAGGCCTGGACCATCACTGCTTGGCAGTGGTTTTCCACCTGATTGGACCCATACCTTCTGTGGACAAATTGTTTACAGTGCACACTTTCCTATCCTCACATGAAATTCACAGACAATATAATCTTCATATACCACCCCATGCCCCCCCAAAAAAGACCCTGGTATACTGCTCTAAAAGTCATACAGAAAGTAATTCCTCATAAAATAAATTTCAACATGTAAACAGTCAAGCATGACAATTAGAAATTTTTTTAAAGGCTCCATGATCAAATAAATTTGGAAACTTTTGGATTAAACAAAATCTACTATTTTCCAGAATTTCCCAGAGACTTACACAAACTTGTCCATTGCCAAGTTACAAGGGAGAATCTGGTATACAGCATTTTCCCAAATCATAAGACCACTCAAGCCATTCTTCAGGAATGTTTCATACAACTAATGCTGAGGACGAGTTTGAGAAACATTTTCCTACATCAACTGTGGGTTCTGTCCAATCGTGAGCGACATCACAGCCCTGTGAAGTGTTTACTCTCCAGGCTGAGTGTTATGGGCTTCAGGCACACAGAAAATTAGAGCAGCTCACTGAGCAGCATGCTTGGGTCTACCCACTAGATTCTAGGAGCACCTCCCTGCCCCTGCCACATTCTGAAAACAAAAAAAGTCTCCAGATATTGACAAATGTCCTCTAGGGGGCAACACTGCCCGCCCCCCCAGTTGAGAACTCCTTATTTAGTAACATTAAACATATTTAGAGAGAAAAAAAGATGGCGGCGAAGTAGAGGGACGTGGAATGCATCCCTCTCCACAGATGCATTGGGAATGCACTGAAGGACGCAATAATTCCCACAGAGAACCAGCTGAACACCAGCAGACGGCCTCGGACACCAGAAAGGACCTCAAGGAGCCCGACATAACTGGTAGGGAGGCATCTACAACAGCTCAAAGAGGGTGAAGCAGCGGAGCTGTGGCAGACGGGAGGGAGTGAGAAACACACGGAGGGTCTGCACCGCAGCTCAGCGTTCCCGGACGGAGATGTCGATCCACAGCTAAATAGAGGGTCCGGGAGCAGGAGCGTGGGAACTGGAGAGCTGGTTCAGGGTGAGAAACATTGTTGCCAGTAAGGTGACGGCCCGAGAGGACAGGAGGGAAGAGGTCCGCGGCGAGGAGTGCCTACCCCTGAGAGCTGCCTGGCCATGATGGCGGCTGGAGGCTGCAGGCTCACGGGCCAGGGGGAGGAGCCGTGCGCATAGCCTCTCTCTCTCTCTCTTTCAGCGCCTCTACAACAGGTAGTGGAGAGACGCCCTGTGGGCCACCTAAGGCACTCAGGGATAACAAGGACCCTCAGGCACTCGGGCGGGGCTAGATTAAAACCCCTTGGAACGCCTGCAGAAGGGAGGCTGTGGAGAAAAAAACCCGAGAGAGGCCCAACTCTTGAGACTTTCTGTTTAAACCTGAGCCACTGGCGTCCCTCTGCAACAGGCACCTCCAAGCCCAACTGAAACAACAGTGCGCCACTGCTCACTCACTCCCAGGGGAAGGAGCCACTATTGTACCCTCTCCCTCCCCACACACCGACGCTTACAGACAAAAAATAAAGGAACCTCTGCTGGTCACAGAATAATGCAAAAAAAACCCAAGGCGAGTAGAAGGACACTTACAGCTGAGACTCTAAGGAAACAGAAATATTAGTATCAATCCTATTCAACTGGTCCATTCTGGGATCAGTTTTGGATTTTTTTTTTCTTTTTTTTTTCCTTTATTAATTACGATCTTAGTCCTAAGGGATCTACAAGTTTTATAACATAATTTTTTTAATGATATTTTTTATTCTATTTTTATTTTTTTGCCTTTTTATATACTTCTATATCTAGCTAAGTTTTTGGTAGTACGGACAATATCTCTCTCATACTTTCCTTTCATCCCTATCTTTTATACATTTCTATTCCTTTCTTTTTATTTGCATATTTCCAATCACACTACGCTCTTCTGTTCCCCTTTCTTCCAGCCATTTTAAGTGTATTTTATCTTAACATACTTATAAGCAACACTATCGATCTGCTCAGACTCCTTGCTCTATTCTCCAGATGACGCACCACCTTGGTATTTAATATTAGGTTTTTGTCTTTATCTTAGTTCTTAGCACAATTGTCTAATTTCATTCTGAGAATCTCCATTCTGTCCGGTGGTACTCTAGCTCTTTTCTATATTTGATCCTAGCTTACGAAATCTCCCTGGATTAGTGTTTGTATGTGTAAGGTGTTATTTGTTTGTTTGTTTGCTTTTGCTTTTGTCTCTGATTTGTTCTGTTTCAGTTGTCAATTTCTGCTGGGTTTCTCTTTGAATATCTGATAGCACACTGGGGTTCTGTCAGGTCTTTCCAGAGCCTTATGTCCTAATGGATTCAGTAATTGTGTGTCTTATACATGTATGTGTTTCCTACACTTAGTATTTGCTTAATCCAATACTTGGACATTAGTCTGAGGCTTGGACAGTCTTCTATAAACACCTCTATCGCCAGGACAAGCAACCCCAAAAGTTTGGACAACCATGAGGAAACAAAAAAACACCATGCAGGCAAAGGAGCAGGAAAAAAACCCACAAGACCAAATAAATGAGGAGGAAATAGGAAAAATGCCTGAAAAAGAATTCAGAGTAATGATAGTAAAAATGATACAAAATCTCGATAACAAAATAGAGAAAGTACAAGAAACAGTTCATAAGAACTCAGAAAAACAAACAGCAATGGATAACAAAATAACTGAAATTAAAAATACTCTAGATGCTATAACCGGCAGCATGACTGAGGCAGAAGAACGAATAAGTGAGCTGGAAGACAGAATGGGGGAAATAAACGCCACAGAACAGGAAAGAGAAAAAAGAATACAAAGAATAGAAGACAGTCTCAGAGACCTCAGTGATAACATTAAGCGTACCAACATTCAAATTACAGGCATCCCAGAAGAAGAAGAAAACAAGAAAGGGTCTGAGAAAATATTTGAAGAAGTTATAGTGGAAAACTTCCCCAACATGGGAAAGGAAATAATTAACCAAGTCCAAGAAGCACAGAGAGTCCCATACAGAATAAACCCAAGGAGAAATACACCAAGGCACATATTAATCAAACTAACGACAATTAAACACACACAAAAAATATTAAAAGCAGCAAGAGAAAAGCAACAAACAACATATAAGGGAAAACCCATAAGGATAACAGCTGATCTTTCTACAGAAACTCTGCAGGCCAGAAGGGAATGGCAGGATATACTGAAAGTCCTGAAAGAGAGAAACCTACAGCCAAGAATACTCTACCCAGCAAGAATCTCATTCAGATTTGAGGGAGAAATCAAAAGCTTTCCAGACAAGCAAAAGTGAAGAGAATTCAGCACCACCAAACCAGCCTTACAACAAGTGCTAAAGGAACTTCTCTAAGTAGGAAACACAAGAAAAGGAAAACACCTACAAATACAAACCCAAAACAATTAAGAAAATGGTAACTGGAACACACATGTCAATAATCACCTTAAATGTAAATGGATTAAATGCTCCAACCAAAAGACACAGACTGGCTGAATGGATACAAAAACAAGACCCTTCTATATGCTGCCTACAAGAAACCCACTTCAGACCAAGGGATACATATAGACTGAAAGTAAAGGGATGGAAAAAGATATTCCATGCAAATGGAAGCCAAAAGAAAGCTGGAGTACCAATACTCATATCAGACAAATTAGACTTTAAAGACTATTAAAGGAGACAAGGAAGGACATTACATAATGATCAAGGGATCCATTCAAGAAGAACATATCACAATGGTAAATATCTATGTCCCCAACATAGGAGCACCTCAATACATAAGGCAAATGCTAACAGCTATAAAAGGGGACATCGACAGTAACACAATAATAGTGGGAGACGTGAACACCCCACTTACATCAATGGACAGATCATCCAAACAGAAAATCAATAAAGACACACAAGCTTTAAATGACGCATTAGACCATCTCGACTTAACAGATATTTATAGGACATTCCATCCAAAAACGACAGAATACACCTTCTTCTCAAGTGCACATGGAACATTTTCCAGGATAGATCACATCTTGGGTCACAAATCAAACCTCAGCAAATTCAAGAAAATTGAAATCATATCAAGCATCTTCTCAGACCACAATGCCATGAGACTAGATATCAATTACAGGGAAAAAACTGCAAAAAATACAAACACATGGAGGCTAAACAATTCACTCTTAAACAACCAAGAAATCACTAAAGAAATCAAAGAGGAAATCAAAAAATATCTAGAAACAAACGACAATGAAAACACAACAACCCAAAACCTATGGGATGCAGCAAAAGCAGTTCTAAGAGGGAAGTTTATAGCAATACAGTCCTACCTTAAGAAACAAGAAAATTACCGAATAAACAACCTAACCTTACACCTAGAACAATTAGAAAAAGAAGAACAAAAAAACCCCAAAGTGAGCAGAAGGCAAGAAATCATAAAGATCAGAGCAGAAATAAATGAAAAAGAAAGGAAGGAAGCCATAGCAAAAATTAATAAAACTAAAAGCTGGTTCTTTGAGAAGATTAACAAAATTAATAAACCATTAGCCAGACTCATCAAGAAAAAAAGGGAGAAGATGCAAATCAACAGAATTAGAAATGAAAAAGGAGAAGTAACAACGGACACCTCAGAAATACAAAACATCATGAGAGACTACTACAAGCAACTATATGCCAATCAATTGGATAACCTGGAAGAAATGGATAAATTCTTAGGAAAGTACAATCTTCCAAGACTGAACCAGGAAGAAATAGAAACTATGAACAGACCAATCACAAGTACAGAAATTGAGGCAGTGATTAAAAATCTCCCAACACACAAAAGCCCAGGACCAGATGGATTCACGGGCGAATTCTATCAAACATTTAGAGAAGACCTAACACCTATCCTTCTCAAACTCTTCCAAAATATTGCAGAAGGCGGAGCACTCCCAAACTCATTCTACAAGGCCACCATCACCCTGATACCAAAACCAGGCAAAGATGTCACAAAAAAAGAAAATTACAGACCAATATCACTGATGAATATAGATGCAAAAATCCTCAACAAAATACTAGCTAACAGAATCCAACAGCACATTAAAAAAATCATACACCATGATCAAGTGGGGTTATTCCTGGGATGCAAGGCTTCTTCAATATATGCAAATCAATCAACGTGATACATCATATCAACAAATTGAAGGATAAAAACCATATGATCATCTCAATAGATGCAGAAAAAGCTTTTGACAAAGTTCAACATCCATTTATGATAAAAGCTCTCCAGAAAATGGGCATAGAAGGAAATTACCTCAATATAATAAAAGCCACATATGAGAAACCAAAAGCCAACATCGTTCTAAATGGGGAAAAACTGAAAGAATTCCCTCTAAGAACAGGAACAAGACAAGGGTGTCCACTCTCACCATTATTATTCAACATAGTTTTGGAAGTGTTAGCCACAGCAATCAGAGAAGAAAAAGAAATAAAAGGAATCCAAATTGGAAAAGAAGAAGTAAAATTGTCACTCTTTGCAGATGACATGATATTATACATAGAAAACCCTAAAGACTCTACCAGAAAACTGCTAGCACTAATTGATGAGTTTAGTAAAGTAGCAGGATACAAAATTAATGCACAGAAATCTCTTGCATTCCTATACACTAACAACGGAAGAGCAGAAAGAGAAATTAAGGAAACTCTCCCATTCACCATTGCAACAAAAAGAATAAAATACCTAGGAATAAACCTGCCTAAGGAGGCAAAAGATCTGTATGCAGAAAACTTTAAGACATTGATGAAAGAAATCAAAGACGACACAAACAGATGGAGGGACATACCATGTTCCTGGATTGGAAGAATCAATATAGTGAAAATGACTGTACTACCCAAAGCAATTTACAGATTCAATGCAATCCCGATCAAATGACCAATGGCATTTTTCACAGAACTAGAGCAAGAAATCTTACGATTTGTATGGAAACGCAAAAGACCCCGAATAGCCAAAGCAATCTTGAGAAGGAAAAATGGAGTTGGTGGAATCAGGCTTCCTGACTTCAAACTATACTACAAGGCCATAGTGATCAAGACAGTATGGTACTGGCACAAAAACAGAAAGGAAGATCAATGGAATAGAATAGAGAACTCAGAAGTAAGCCCAAACACATATGGGCACCTTATCTTTGACAAAGGAGGCACGAATATACAATGGAAAAAAGACAGCCTCTTCAATAAGTGGTGCTGGGAAAATTGGACAGCTACATGTCAAAGAATGAAATTAGAACACTTCCTAACACCATACACAAAAATAAACTCCAAATGGATTCAAGACCTACATGTAAGGCCAGACACTATAAAACTCCTAGAGGAAAACATAGGCAGAACACTCTATGACATCCATCAAAGCAAGATCCTTTTGGACCCACCTCCTAGAATCATGGAAATAAAATCAAGAATAAACAAATGGGACCTCATGAAACTTAAAAGCTTTTGCACAGCGAAAGAAACCATAAACAAGACTAGAAGGCAACCCTCAGAATGGGAAAAAATAGTTGCCTATGAAACAACGGACAAAGGATTAACCTCCAAAATATACAAGCAGCTCATGCAGCTTAATACCAAAAAAGCAAATAACCCAATTCACAAATGGGCGGAAGACCTAAAGAGACATTTCTCCAAAGAAGACATACAGATGGCCAACAGACACATGAAAAGATGCTCAACATCACTAATCATCAGAGAAATGCAAGTCAAAGACACAATGAGGGATCACCTCACACCAGTCAGAATGGCCATCATCACAAAATCTGGAAACAACAAATGTTGGAGAGGGTGTGGAGAAAAGGGAACTCTCCTGCACTGTTGGTGGGAATGTAAGTTGGTACAGCCACTATGGAAAACAATGTGGAGGTTCCTTAAAAAACTACAAATAGAACTACCATATGATCCAGTAATCCCACTCCTGGGCATATACCCAAAGAAAACCATAATCCCAAAAGAAACATGTACCATAATGTTTATTGCAGCACTATTTACAATAGCCAGGACATGGAAGCAACCGAAATGCCCATCAACAAATGAATGGATAAAGAAGATGTGGCATATATATACAATGGAATATTACTCAGCTATAAAAAGGGATGAGATGGAGCTATATGTAATGAGGTGGATAGACCTAGAGTCTGTCACACAGAGTGAAGTAAGTCAGAAAGAGAAAGACAAATATTCTATGCTAACTCACATATACGGAATCTAAAAATGGTACTGATGAACTCAGTGACAAGAACAAGGACGCAGATGCAGAGAATGGACTGGAGAACTCGAGGCTTGGGGGGGGGCGGGGGGTGAAGAGGAAGCTGAGAGAAAGCGAGAGAGTAGCACAGACATATATATACTACCAATTGTAAAATAGATAGTCAGTGGGAAGTTGTTGTATAACAAAGGGAGTCCAACTCGAGGAGGGAAGATGCCTTAGAGGACTGGGACACGGAGGGTGGGGGGGACTTGAGGGAGGGTGGGGGGGAGTTGAGGGAGGGAGGGAATATGGGGATATGTGTATAAAAACAGATGATTGAACTTGATGTACCCCCAAAAAAATAATAAAAATAAATAAATTTTAAAAAAACATATTTAAATACTCATGTAATATAAAACATTACTTTTAGAATTTTTCCCTGTTCACATTTTATGAAACATATTTCATTCAGATTCTCCACATGCACCTCCCAATACTGATGTCTTTATCATTCTGGAAGGCACCTTTGGAATTGCCTCAGGGAATCTTCCAGGTTTCCATCATCCTTCTAAGTTGTTTTGAGATGCAGCCAGTTGTATCTCGGGGCCACTGATCATTTTATTCTCAGTCATGTTTTTCTCATTCACTGTGTAGACATTTGTGATCTTCAGACTTAATGATGTATTCCATTGTTTTTGAAGAGCTTCTAGAAAGGCTTGTTCACACTGACATGCACCGACAGTGATCACAAGAGGCAGTATGGTGTAGGGTCTTCAGAGCCAGCCTGCTGTGGTGCTACCCTGGTTCTCCCACTCCACTGTCCACCACCCAGAGCAGGGCACTGAGCCTTCCTGTGCCTCAGTTTTCTCCTGTGCAAAATGGGGGATACAGTATCAATACCTACCTCATAGGTGTTTTCAGAGAAAATGAGTTGATATAAGTAAAAGGCTTAGCCAGTGCTTGGCCCCCAGTAAGCAGTCAAAACATGCTAGATATTATATGTCCAGGAAAAATGGCCAATTCTGTATCAAAGGGTGTTTTACTTCTTTTTACTAGTGACTTCTACAGGTATCCCAAATCAGTACTGACTGAAGTCATTTCAGGCTAATATGCCTTCCACTAAAAATATTTTGTTCTTAAAATACTTTAGGGAGGATCTCGTGATATTAAAGGCTTCATAAGAACTCAAATACAAGATGACTCCTTTTTCCCCACCAAGGGATGCTTTTGAGAATTACTTTCCTTAAACTCAGGAAGTGATGGTAAATTCATTTCCTATTTATTTATTTATTTACATGTTTTTTGGCCATGCCGCGTGAACCCAGGCCCTCGGCAGCGGAAGCGTGGAGTCCTAACTATTGGACTGCCAGCGAATTCCCTTAATTTCCAATTTAGATAAGAATGACAAGAGTAAAGTATATCGGTTGGTTCAGCAGATAATCTTTACTGAGAGCTGGCTAGGTATTGGAGGAGTTCTGAGGCAGAGGTAACCTCAAGTGCCAATTCACGAACTTGAAAATGAACCTGCATGTAGACGTTTCCCTTAGATGGCCAGTCCCTCCTTGTCTCTCACTGGCCTGGGGAGGGGTAACCATATGTCCCACTATCTCACCCCCTTGGCACTCCCTTTCATGCTCAAAAGAGTCCTAATTTAGAAAATCAACTATATGGACACCCTAGTCATGGAGAACTCTCCCTTTTTCCTAGTATGAAATGTGTCTCCACTCTGTGTAAAAATCTAAATTACTCAGCTCTTGAGAGCTGGTGTTAAGGGTGAGTTCAAAATAATCAGGTCCTGCAGGTTTACGTGCCCTTGACCCCCTGCTTCCTCCTCACTGTTTTCATGCCTCTTTCCTCTCCTCCCACTGCCTTCTGCCCCTGTATCTGGGACACTGTGCTTCCTTCACAGCCTCTCTTTCTTTTTCCAAGTGTCCTCTGCATTTTTCCTCTCCTTCTGCTCTTGCTTGCCATCAAGCCATCTGTCCTCAGGACAGAGCTCACGGCATGGCTAGAAAGAAGACAGTTCTCTTTGTCGTCCATCTGCTCCAATCTGTCTTCTCCAGGAACTCAAGTACTTCTAGATTTCTGGTATGACTCTTAGCACCAATAAAACTTCAAGTAATGGAATTTAACCTTCCTTGGGTCCTTCTTGCTAGAAGATGGAAACTCACTCTGCCAACTTGTGCTGCCTCTACATAGCGATCATCTTCCCGCTGTGGCCCTTCTTCCTGGTGCCCACCGAGTTGGCCTTATTCTCCCCTGGTCTTCACTCCTTGGGCATTCCTGTCCCTATCCTGTCTGCCGCCCCTGCTTCTAACCCCAAGGCCTCTTGAAGTCCACTTGCTGGTGGTAACATGAACACACCCTCTCTGGCACTGGGGAACATTCTGCCATTCTTGGCCAACTCAGGGCTCTAAGAAACTCTTGGAGGCTGCCTTACACCTCCTGTAGTCACAACAAATAGATGTCTTTTCTGCTCCCACAGCAAGCTGGATACAGGGAGCCCTGGGGTCTTCCTGCCTACCTCAGCTTTAACCACAGACAGGGCACACCGCCCCTTTGCATTCAGAGCCCCAAACTAGGCTGGTCTTCGATTATTTCCTCCTCTCTTCCCTGACTTAGCTGGTCAAGGACACGGACTGCCTCGGGGACCCACTGACATTTCAATGATTCTCAATTACCTTCTGACTCTCTTCCTCCCTCACATCCCAGATAATCTTCCTCAGGCTTGAGCACAGGGCAACTGTGCCCATCTCTGCTGTGCATTCTTCCAGCTCTTTCTATCATGCCCAGGCCTGGGCTTTTGAAACTCACCACTGTGACCACTTGGTTAGTTGCTTTTGCCTGTACCATCAATTCCCTGAGGCAATCAAGGCTGCCTGTGCAGCGAAGAGTAAGGGGAGAGCCGTCAAGAAAGCAGAAAAAGAAACAGAGGAGAATAACCTAAAATATCAGGCAATCACGTGGTTAAAAGTGTTTCTGATCACAGAGGAAAACAGAGAACAAAGAACCTCCTCATCATGGCTTGCTGGCTGCCCTTACACAACAGGAGCTGATACAGAGATGGGGGGAAACTGGACTGGTTTAACTGCTGTGACTCACTACCACACGGTCTAATATTATTTCAGCAATATTTAATAAGCATTTCAGATTCTGTTACAGTAGCGCTAAGAGTCATTATTTCTGCCCCCAAATGAAGCAGAAGATGATGCTGTAATAGATAAACATCACTGAAGACAGACTAGTAACTTTTCTGAAGTAGTAGGTTGAGTTTTTGCTCATTTACTATCTACCTGGGTGTGGAGGGGGTGGAAGGGTAGCAACCATATTTTGGGACCAGAGTATAAAGCTGTTTTTTCATCTACAGTTGTGACAAGGGATATTAGTGGTCCCTTTGGCCGAGGAATGCCTCTTTCCTGTCTCAGGCCCTGGGGTGGGACAGAAAGATTTATAGGATCTGGTTTGCTTACAACATAAGCATATTTCATGTTTCTCTTCCCAAGTTCACAGTTTCTAGAATAAGAGCTCAGTAAGTAGGAGCCCTATGGAATATGATTTAATATAGATCATCACCAACAAAAATATTATCCTGTGAGCCACAACTAAGGAGCCCACCTGCTGCAGCTAAGACCCAGTGCAACCAAATAAAAAAAAAGTTATTCACTCTGTCTCGCTATGAAAGATTTGAAAGAAAGGCGAGGCCATCAATTTCTTTTCTTGAGTCAGGAGGCCCGCTGAATAAATAAGTCATCTGTGGCATCCTGAACTGGGGGGTCCCACTTGGGTTCAGGGTCAGGGTTAAGATATAGGAAAGTAAGGAATCAACACTTTGTGTTTCCAGGGACTGTATGAGTGAGAAGTGACTGAGCTGAATTCAATCAGCCCATGTCCCCACACATACAACTGATTGGAAAGGGGGACACTGATTGCACGTCCCAAGGATGGCATCACCTAAGCCAGGCCAGGCCAGTGGCCACTCCTGACAGCTCAGAGAAACAATTTCAGATCATATATCGAGTTAACTGCATAAAACTAAGGAAAAAAATGAATGCAAATATCCTCTGAATAATTGTAATCCCACATCTGAGAAGCTGGACCCCAGCAGTTCTCCCAGGCCTGGGTGGTCTCCACTTGAGCAGTTAAAAAATGAGAGCTTTGGTTCCTTAACACATGCGCGCTTATTTGGAACCACAAGTAATTTGAACTCTGCATTTCCCACAGGAAGCACCATGCTGGTAAGAGCTGAGAGCACACAAGGGCCCCTAGACTCAGATCTGAGGCTCGTTAATCAGACACTAGTACTAATATCTCTAAGAATGGAGAGAAAAATTTTCCTGAAGTTTGCCTTTATTTTAATTACCTAATTTCCTGAGATACAGGCAAAACTATTCTAATTCGTTCTGATCTGGATTTGACCTTCAAGTGGCCAACAGATGTGTCAGTGGGTTAAAAAAGATATATCTTTCTAAAATAAAACAGTGCAGTGGTAAAAGAAATGAAGAAGTACTTCCCTATTGCTGGACCCCAACTCCCACCCTCAGCAAAGCCTTCTCCATGCAATTCTCTTCAAAGTTTCAATTAAATATTAAGCAAGCCCTGCATGAATTGAATAGACATTGGCAAGAATTTAGGCATTTAAACATTCTTCTGATGACTTAAGTAGATCATTTTCATAGGATTGCAGCCAACCCTCCACTGGGGACACTGTTTTTAGAAGTCGGAAAAATCTACACCATAAGTCTTCAAACTTTCAGAATTGGGGTCTTGATAAGACGAGGTTCTAGATGTTGATTGGCTCTTTTGTCTGCTAAGTAACAGACTGACCACCTATGGTATGGAAACCATATGATGAAAGAACACAACTGGCTTCTCCCTTCTGGAGAGGGCCCACCCAGGCAATTTGCAGTAGGCAGGATGTGCTCCAAATCCTAGAAGCTCAGACAGTCTCAGGGAAACTCCTTCATTTCATGACACAAACTCAATTATTGAGAATTTCAATAGGAAGCCTATTTGTTTTGATACGTAGCCAAACTTCTTAATAAAAGTAACTTTTACCTTTTTTTGTTCTTTTTTGGGTCATTCTCCATCTTTCTCATTGGCTTGTTTTCAGGTTCTTTGTTTTCTTTGCTTTCAATCTAGGTGACCTCATTGGAAAAAAAAATGGGATAATTTCTCTCTTTTACTTCAAATCCATCAATATTTTCTCATTGCACATACAGAAAAATCTGAAGTCCATGAAACTGATAAATGTAAAGATACATATTATAGAATACAGTATTAGAATTTAGATAGAATGTATACTACATATTTAAAACAGCAAAAGATTTAAAACAGTTTAAATGTTGACTGATAAGTAACTAATTAATAAACTATTGTACATTCACACAATGGAATGCTCTGCATCTGTGAAAAACAACGAGGAAACTCTTTCTACATCGTTATGTTAAGAACGCCAAACCATAAAGACTTTAAGACGTGACACCATAAAACTCCTAGAAGAGAACATAGGCAAAATGTTCTCTGACATAAATCGTACCGATGTTTTCTTAGGTCAGTCTCCCAAGGCAATAGAAATAAAATCAAAAATAAACAAATGAGACCTGATGAAACTTACAAGATTTTGTACAGCAAAGGAAACAATAAACAAAATGAAAGGACAACCTACAGACTAGGAGAAAATATTTGCAAATGATGCAACCATTTCCAAAAGGCTTAATTTCCAAAATGTACAAACAGCTCATACAACTCAACAACAATAAAAGCAACCCAATCGAAAAATGGACAGAAGACCTAAATAGACATTTCTCCAAAGAAGACATACAGGTGGCCAACAGGCACATGAAAAAATGCTCAACACTGCTAATTATTAGAGAAATGCAAATCAAAACTATCAATACAATGAGGTACCACCTCACACCAGTCAGAATGGCCATTATTAAAAAAATCTTCAAGTAACAAATGCTGGAGAGGGTGTGGAGAAAAGGGAACCCCCCTACACTGTTGCTGGGAATGTAAATTGGTGCAGCCACTATGCAAAACAGTATGGAGGTTCCTCAAAAAACTAAAAATAGAGTTGCTATATGCTCCTGCAATCCCACTCCTGGGCATATATCCAGACAAAACTCTAATTCAAAAAGATACATGCACCCCTATTTTCACAGCAGCACTATTCACAATATCCAAGACATGGAAACAACCTAAATGTCCATTGATAGATAAATGGATAAAGATGTGGTGTATATATACAATGGAATACTAGAAAAGAATGAAAATTTTAAAAATAAAAAAGAATGAAATAATGCCATTTGCAGCAACATGGATGGACCTAGAGATTATCATACTAAGCGAAGCAAGTCAGAAAGAGAAAGGCAAATACCATATGATATCATTTGTATGTGGAATCTAAAATATGACACAAGTGAATTTATCTACAAAACAAATTCACATGTAGAGAACAGACTTGTGGTTGCCAAGGGGGAGGGGGTCAGGGAGGGTTGGATTGGGAGTTTGTGATTAGCAGATGCAAATTATTATATATAGAATGAACAAACAACAAGGACCTACTATATAGCACAGGGAACTATATTCAATATCCTGTAATAAATCATAATGGAAAAGAATATGAAAAAGTATATATATATAAAACCAAATCACTTTGCCATATAGCAGAAATTAACACAACATAGTAAATCAACTATACTTGAATAATAAATTTTAAAAATTAAAAAAAAATAAAATGAAAAAAGAACACCAAGCCAGAACCCCCACTTTCCCCCCTCAAAACTGAAATATTCATTCCCTCAGCTGCTGGGAATGTTGGCAAATGACACTTTACAGCTGAGTTCCCCTCTGAAGATTGTCCAGGTCATCTCCACTTCCTTGCCCCCTGCCGCCATTTCGAAGCCCACAACAGTCTGGTCACTCTTCCCTCCACTCTGTTAAAATTCTTTTCTACCATGTCACTGTATTAAGGTAATTAACACTAGCTGCAGTAACAAACAGCCTCCAGTTCTCAGGGGCTTGACATAATAAACACTTCTTTCTTGCCCTGTCATAGTCCAACGCAGGCTGAGTGGCTCTCTTGGGCTGCTGTCCTCCATGTGGTGACTCAGAGGTCCAGGTTCCTTCCAGCCTGTGGCCCTGCCTTGGGGCTTACTTGAATTTCTGTGCTCAATCCTTTGCATTCCGCCAGCAGGCAAGCTGAGAGGCAGTAAAGGATTGTGCAGGAATTTTTATGACTTGGGCATACATTACTTCCCCTCTCATCTCATTGGTCAGCAATCAGTCACATGGCCCAACCAAACTACAAGGAAGTCTGGGAAACGTAGATTTCCTGTGTGTCCTGGAAATGTGAGAAGGAAGCATCTTGATGGGATCTTCCACACTAAAGGTGACCTCCTCAATGCCACCCAGTGGGTGCTTTTCAGCCCTCCTCTGCCCTGACCTCCCTGTGGCATTGCTCATTATTATTGCTTTCTCAAATCACCTGCTTTCCTTGGTTGCCCCCCTGCCTCTGGCTGTCTGTCTGCCCCTTTAGCTGCTAGTTCTCATGTCCTTCACAGGCTCATTTTCCTTCGCTGCTTTCGTCATGGCCACATTCTCTCTTCTGCATAAAACACTGAGTATTGGGGTATTTCTTTACCCATTTTGTACCCCCATTCTTTTCTTTTGTATCTCAGTTCTTAACAAGGTGACTACCACTTAGTAGGTGCCCAATAAATGTTTCTGAATTGAATTAGAATGGTGAATGATTCTTTGCTGTCAACACACTCACAGTCCATATACACATAATTAAATTTAAAGGCAATATAAGTAAGTGTTTACCAGGGGGTAAGGCAGGGGAGGGATAAATTGGGAGACTGGGATCGACACACACACACACTACTACATATAAAACAGATAACTAATAAGGACCTACTACTGTATAGCACAGGGAACTCTATTCAATACTCTATAATGGCCTATATGGGAAAAGAATCTAAAAAAGAGTGGATATATGTATAACTGATTAACTTTGCTGTACAGCAGAAACTAACACAATATTGTAAATCAACTATACCCCAATACAAATTAAAGAAAAATAAGTAAAGTGTAAACCTTAGGGGGTTTCCAGGTGCTGTGCAAGTTTACAGAAGGACAAAAATCTCTTATTGCTGAAAGGAGCCAAGACTACCTTTATGGATGAGGCAAGAGCAGAATGGGTAGGTCAGATTTTCCTAGGCCAAGATGGTCTTGGGAGTATTTTGAGTAAAGGATACAAGTAAGGGCAGAGATAGCGTACAGGTGAGTTTGGCTGAAAGAGAGGGTATGTATCTGAAAGAAGCAAAAAGCAAAAGATAGGCTTGAAGAAAGAGAAGGCCTGTTTGGGTTGATCTTGTGAATTATATAGCTTTGACCTTATTCTATGGGCCCTGGAGAGCCACTGAAGACTTTTGATCAGAGTGATTATCAAACATTTCTTGAGCACTTACTATGTGCCAGACACTTTTCTAGGTTCTTGGGTTATATCAGTGAATAGAACAGATAAAGAACCTTATGTTCAAGTAAGTTTTAAGAGAGAGAACAGACAAACAAGAATAAACATAATTGATACGTAAATTAGATGTTATTTTAGAAGGTGTTTAGTGCTATGAGAAAAAGAAAATTAGAGCAAGGTATAGAGGAATCATGATTTGGGGGGCAGGGCAAGAGAGTAGGCAAAGATCGCATTACTCAATAGAGAGATCAGGGTAGAACTCATTGGATGAGTGAGATTTGAGAAAAGATTTGAAAGAGGTGATGGAATTAACCAAGTCAGTATCTGGGGAAGGAACTGTATTAACTACTGCTGGAAAACAAATTAGCCCAAAACTTAGAAGCTTAAAACAACAGTAAATATTTATTATCTCATAGTTCCTGTGGTCAGGAATTCAGAAGCAGCTTAATTAACTCAGGATGTCTCCCAAGGTTGCAGTCAAGATGTTAACTGGAACTACAGTCACGCGAAGACTTGCCTAGAGAAGGAGGACCCACTTCCAAGGGGGCTCACCCACATACATGGCTGGCTGTTAGCAGGAGGCCTCAGTTCCTGACCATTTGGGCTTCCCCATAGGGCTGCCTGAGTGTCCCCATGACTAGGTGACCAGTTTCCCCCTAGAGCCAGGGATCCAAGAGGGGACGAGACAGAAGTCAGAATGTTTTTTATGACCTAGCCTCAGAAGTCACAGGCCATCACTGCTGCAATATTCTATTGGTTACACAGGTCAGCTCTACTCAGCATGGAAGAGGACTACACAAAGGCATGAATACCAGCAGGTGAGATTCATTGGGGGCCATCTTGGAGGCAGGCAACACAGGAGTATTCTAAGCAACAAGAGGAAACAGCTAGAACAAAAGCTCTTTGGTGGGAAAACAGTATGGAGGTTTCTCAAAAAACTAAAAATAGGACTACCATATGACCCAGCAATTCCACTCCTGGGTATATATCTGAAAAATACAAAAACACTAATATGAAAAGATACATGCACCTAAATATTCATAGCAGCAATATTTACAATTGCCAAGATATGGAAGTAACGTTAAGTGTCCATCAACAGATAAATGGATAAAGAAGATATATGTATACAACGGAATATTACTCAGCCATAAAAAATAATGAAGTTTTGCCATTTGCAACAATATGGATGGATTTGCAGGGTATTATGCTAAGTGAAATACATCAGACAGAGAAAGAAAAATACTATATCACTTATATGTGGAATCTAAAAAAATACAACAAACTAGTGAATATAACAAAAAAGAAGCAGACTCACATACATAGAGAACAAGCTAGTGCTTACCAGTGGGGAGAGGGGAGTGGGGAAGGGCAATATAGGGTTAGGGGATTAAAAGGTACAAACTATTATGTATAAAATAAGCTGTAAGGGGGACTTCCTTGGTGATCCAGTGGGTAAGATTCCACACTCCCAATGCAGGGGGCCTGGGTTTGATCCCTGGTCAGGGAACTAGATCCTAAATACATATTGCAACTAAGAGTGCTCATGCCCCAACTAAGTGTCCGCATGCCACAACTAAGAAGCCCATATGCTGCAACTATGAGCCCACACACAACTAAGAGTCTGCATGCTGCAACAAAGTATCCCACACATCGCAATGAAGATCCTGTATGCCGCAAAGACCTGATGCAGCCAAAATAAATAATAACATAAATAATTTTCAAAAATCTATAAGGATTTATTGTACAACAAAGGGAATACAGCCAATGTTTTATAATAATTATAAATGGGGTATAACCTTTAAAAATTGTGAATCATTATATTGTACACCTGTAACATATATAATATTGTACAACTATGCTTTGATTAAAAAAAAATCTTAAAAGTAAAAAAAAAAGTTCTATGTAGGAGTGTGTCAAACAGCAGGAAATTTGGTGTGGCTGGAGAAGACTGAGTTGGGGCATTGTAGGTGAGGAGCTTAGAGAGGTAACATAGGGCTTTGTAGGCTGTTGGACTGAAAGTGAAGAGATGAAAAAGATACATGCAAATGGAAACCAAAAGAAAGCTGGGTTAGCTATACTTATATCAGACAAAATAGACTTTGAGAGAAAGGCTGTAATGAGAGAAAAAGATCATTATATTGATATAATGATAAAAGGGTCAATCCACAGGAGGATATAACATTTGTGAATATTTACGCACTCAACACAGGAACACCTAAATATAAAGCAAATGTTAACAGACCTGAAGGGAGAAATAGCAGTACAATAAGAATAGGGGACTTTGATCCCCTACTTTTATCAATGGATAGATCATCCAGACAGAAAAATCAATAAGGAAACATCGGCCTTAAATGACACATTAGGTCAGATGGACTTTAACAGACATATACAGAATAATCCATCCAAAAGCAACAGAATACACATTCTCCTCAAGCATACATGGAACATTCTTCAGGACAGATCATATGTTAGGTCACAGAACAAATCAACAAATTAAGATTGAAATTATATCAAGCATCTTTTCTGACCACAATGGTATGAAACTAGAAATCAATTACAAGAAGAAAACTGGAAAATTCACAAATATGTGGAGATTAAACAACTTGCTCCTGAAGCAATGGACTGGTGAACCAATGGATCAAAGAAGAAATCAAGAGAAACTAAAAGGCATTTTCATAAAAATAGAATAAACAATCCCCAAATTTGTATGAAACCACAAAAGACTCGGAAGCAATCTTCAGAAAGAAGAACAAAGCTGGAGGCATTACACTTTCTTAGTTCAAACTATATTACAAAGCTATAGTAACCAAAATAGTATGGTACTGGCACTAAAACAGATATATTAATCAAAGGAAAAGAATAGAGTGTTCAGAAATAAACCCATGCAGGGCTTCCTAGGTGGCGCAATGGTTAAGAATCCACCTGCCAATGCAGGGGACACAGGTTCGATCCCTGCTCCAGGAAGATCCCACATGCCATGGAGCAACTAAGCCCATGTGCCACAACTATTGAGCCTGCGCTTTAGAGCCCGTGAGCCACAACTATTGAGCCCATGTGCTGCAACTGCTGAAGCCCATGTGCCTAGAGCCCGTGCTCTGCAACAAGAGAAGCCACAGCAATGAGAAGCCCGTGCACCACAACGAAGAGTAGCGCCCACTCACTGCAACTAAAAGAAAGCCCACACACAGCAAAAAAGACCCAACACAGCCAATAAAATAAATAAATAAAATTAAAAAACAAAAAAGAAATAAACCCATGCATATATGGTCAATTAATTTACAATAAAGGAGCTGAGAATTTACAATGGGGAAAAGATAGTTTCTTCAGCAAATGCTATTGGAAAAACTGGACAGCCACATGCAAAAGATGAAACTTGATCACTGTCTTACACCATACAAAATTAACTCAAAATGAATTAAAAAGTTGAACATAAGGCCTGGAACCATAAAACTCCCAGAAGAAAACAGGTGATAAACTCCTTGATATCAGTCTTACCAATGATTTTTTTGGACCTAACTTCAAAAGTACAGACAACAAAATCAAAAACAAGTGGAACTACATCAAACTAAAAAGCTTCTGCACAGCAAAGGAAACTATCAACAAAATGAGAAGGCAACCCACTGAACAGGAGAAAATATTTGCAGAGTATGTATCTGATTAGAGGCTAATGTCCAAAATATAAAAAGAATTCATACAACTCAATAGCAACAAAACAAACAATTAAAAAATAGGTAGAGGATTTGAATAGACATTTTCCCAAAGGAGACATCCAAATGGCTAACAGGTACATGAAAATTCACTTAATGTCACTAATCATCAGGGAAATGCAAATCAAAATCACAATGAGATATCACCTCACACCTGTTAGAATGGCCATCATCAAAAAGACAAGAAATAACAAGTGTCGGCAAGAATGTGGATAAAAGGGAACCCTTGTGCACTGTTGATGGGAATGTAAATTAGTGCAGCCACTATGGAAAACAATATGGAGGTTCCTCAAGAAATTAAAAATAGAGTTATTCAATCCAGCAATTCTACCTCTGGGTATTTATCCAAAGGAAATGAAAACATTAACTTGAACAGATATATGCATGCCCATGTTCAATGTAGCATTATTTACAATAACGAAGACATGGAAGCAGCCTACATGTCCACTGATAGATGAATAGATAAGAAAATGTGATATACATACATACATATATAAAATACACATATATAATGTAATATTATTCAGCCATAAAAAGGAAATCTTGCCATTTATGACAACATGAGTGGACCTTGAAGGCATTACGATAAATGAAATATGTTAGAGAAAGACAAAGACCATATTATCTCACTTGTATGTGGAATATTTTTCTAAAAAACCCCAAAACAAAAAACTGAACTCAGATACGGAGAACAGCTTGTTGGTTGCCAGAGGCAGGGGTGGGGGTGGGCAAAATGGGTGACAGGAGTCAAAAGGTACAAACATCCAGCTATAAAACAAACAAGTCATGGAGATGTAACGTACAGCATGGTAATTTCAGTTAATAATACTGTATTGTATATTGGAAAGTTGCTAAGAGAGATTTTTTTTCTTTTGGCCACACTGTGCTGCAGCATGTGGGATCTTAGTTACTGGACCAGGGATTGAACCCATGCCCCTCCCCCAACCATTGGACTGCCAGGGAATTCCCAAAAGTTTTTTTGTTTGGTTGGTTTTTTTGCTAAGAGAGGAGATCGTAAAAGTTCTCACCACAAGAAAAAAAACTGTAATCATGTGTGGTAATACATGTTAACTAGACTTATTGTGGTGATCATTTCCCAATATATACAAATTTTGAATCATTATGTTGTACACCTGAAACTAACATGTTATATGTTGATGATACCTCAATAAAAACTTGCATATAAAAAAGACCGCCTTTTATACTATGAGTGAGTTGGAGAGCCACTGAAAGGTTTTGAGCAGAATGACATGGGCTGACGTTTTCAAATCTCACTCCTGCTGCTGTGCTGTGATGGGTCATCATCAGCGTTTCCCCCCCCACCCCCTTCAGGATCTTAGTTCCCCAACCAGGAATGAGCAGGAATTGAACCCAGGCCCACAGCAGTAAAAGCACCAAGTCCTAACCACTGGACTGCCAGGGAATTCCCAAGCATTTTTGAAGATTAATATGACCCTGCTCTTTAGGAAGTACTCCAACACCAGTAAGGAAATCCACTAGGATGCTAGTACAAGAATCCAGACAAACCAATCATCTGTCCTCATGTTAAGAGGCAGAGACGGCGGAAATGGAAAGGGAAATATGACTTACAAAGGCGCTATGAAGGACAAACACCTGATTAGTGACTGAGCTGACAATTCGATGAGATAGTGACCAAGAAGATAAAAAAAATATCAGAAGTCTCTGAGGGACTTCCCTGGTGGCTCAGTGGTTAAGAATCCACCTGCCAATGCAGAGGACACAGGTTCAATCCCTGGGCCAGGAAGATCCCACATGCCCTGGAGGAACTAAGCCCGTGAGCCGCAACTACTGAGCCTGTGCGCTGCAACTACTGAAGCCCGCTCGCCTAGAGCCAATGCTCCACAACAAGAGAAGCCACCGCAATGAGAAGCCACAACAAATAGTAGCCCCTGGCTCTCTGCAACTAGAGAAAGTCCACATGCAGCAACAAAGACCCAACGCAGCCAAAAAATAAATTAAAAAATATGTATTTTAAAATGTTAAAAAAAAAAAAAAGTCTTTGAGCCTTTGAGACCTGCAAGGGTCTACCTAGAAAAGAAATGTGAGGTCAGTAGAGAGCCTTTTAAGAAAGTCAACAACGCAATTACTCTGAATGGAGATGAGACCAAGCAGCTGGAAGAGGCCTGACAGAAAATTCCAGGCTTAATTTATAGTCTGGAGATATTAACGCAGGACAGTAGTTAGTGGGCATAGGGAAAGAGTTGTTAAATCCATCTTCCATCTTACTGTCACACTTCAATCTGACCCAAATTCAAAGCAAGAGACAATGAAAAATAAGCAATATTTAGCGCCATAAGCTTTGCCAGCCACGTGAAAACAATTTGCCTTAATTGACAGCAGTCCTCACACTCCCGCTTACCTTGAACGGTAAGTCCCCACGTGGCTTTCCTCCCCTCGCACACGTACACAGATGGAGGTCATGATGCCTGGAACAGTGCAAATAGAGCAAGATTGCTGGGCATTTGTCTTTTTCCGTTACTCAAGTACGCAATTCCCAGTCATGTTTGGTTCTACTCTGCTAAGAACAGCAGAAAGAATCTCTTTCAAAATTCCTAACAGGTGGAAAGGTGTCTGGCGAAATCCGGGGCAGGCGGTGATGGGTCCAGGAGCAGACCAAGGAGAGGTTGGGTCTGGGGTGAGGAGGGGCGCTCTGGCTTCGGGGCCTGGAGGGCAGACGAGAAGCGATGTGCCAACACCAACTCTGCGCGGAAGGCCACAGCAAAAGTGGATCCCAGCTTGCCCCTCTCTCTGGCCCCTGACATGGATGGCAGCACTAAGGCCCAACACTCCATCACAAAGAGAGCCACCTCTCTGTGGTCACCACCTCTGTGTGGTCACCTCGTGACCAGGCCATAAGTGATCTGGAGAAAGATTAAAGAGCTGTCCCCGTGTCCTTGTGCCTTCCGATGCAAAGTGTGGGCTTCTTGTGCTTACCCACACAAAACGATGAGTCAGAGTCCAGGAGCACACTAGCCTGTGGACAAAAAATCAGACGTACACATGAATAGAATGAGTGACACATTGTTTTCAATCTAATACAAAAGGATGGGTCGGCTTCCCCTCTCGGAGTAACCCCTCTTTGGTGCTTTTCCTGTCGCCATAGTTTGGGGCTTCCAGAAGCAGTCCCTGATGCAAGGATGCAAACACAAGCGGCTCGTCTGGGAGGTGATTTCAGGAAGCGTGGCAGTAGAGGAGCAGGAGCCGCTGGGAAGGCAAGAAAGACAATAAAAGCTGGGGGTTGGTGAGCACCCACTGCAGGCAGCTGGGGCACAATCCTGCCGAGGACCTCGGGGAGCCAGCGTGGCGCCGGCTGCAGCTTAGCCTGACCTAGGAGGCAAGGGAGCTGCGATGCCCATCCAGCCTGTTTGGCTGGATGTTGCTTCGGGAACGTTCCCTCTCCAACACTTCGGCTTGCCCGTGCGGGGGTCAAACATCCTCACACAACCAGAAAAATAGCTTTCAGACCGAGAAACACAGGCATTCGCAGGAGGCAGCCTCCGGCACGTGGAGGGGAGGGCAGAGAGCAGGTGTAGCAAAGCCTGGGCTACGCCCAAGTCGTGAAAAGCAAGCGAGGGCTCTGTAGCACCCCTGATACCCACAACCCCTCTGCTGCACACGACACGCTGCAGCCTCAGCTCGCTCACGCCTGCTCCCTTTATCGCTCTGGGTAAGAATCATCTAGAACCCGTGGCCTCCATATCCCTGCGTGCAAACACGCTGGAAATACAAATATGTATTCTGGAGTCAAACAGATCCCGGCCCAAATCTTAGGCCTGCTGCTCATAAGCTGAAGGACGCTAGGAAGTGATGTAACTTCTCGGAACCATCTGTAAAATGGAGATAATAATACCTAATTTGCAAGCTCAGGTGCCACTGAAGAGAGGATGTGGAGAAAATATCGAGCGTATATTAAGTGCTCTAGATGTTTGTAAAGTTAAATGACAGGAAGCTGGTATGGCACGTTCCTACTTTTTTCTTGATTTGAGAAGGCAATATAGTTCAGCTGGTAAAAGTTCCAGTCGCACCAAAGAGCATAAAATGACCCCCAGGCCGGCCCCTACCCCCAACTCAGAGGAATTACTGTAACCAGTTTCTTTCATATCATTCAGGATAACCTCTTCGTACGCACACTAAAACCATGTAGTATTCTGTACCCTCCCTTTAAAAGTTTAATTTACTTTGAGGTCATTCCATGTTAACATATATAGATCTATGGCCACATTATTACAGTTGTTTTAAGCAGTCCCCTCCTCACTCTTGACTCCCATTTCCTTAGAGTCCCCAGATTCTGGCTTGTCAGGGTTAGAATGAATTTAACCATCATGTAGTTCAAATCTCCCATTTTACCGATGAGGAACTAAGGCCCACGGGAGTGGAAGGATTAATGGATAGATATGAAACTAGTTCCCACACAGTAGGGTTTTTTTTTCTGATTAGAATAATGCAGATCTGCTGGAGAAAAATGAGGAAACCGAAAAACGTGAAAAGCAAATATAAAAGGAGTTATTAGACCCTTCACTTGGGTCCTATCTGAGTTTTCATGCATCCAAGCCCACGTCAGCGTTCTGTTAAAAGGGAAGTTGAGGGAGTTCCCTGGTTGCCTAGTGGTTAGGATTCGGTGCTTCCACTGTCATGGCCTGGGTTCAATCCCTGGTGGGGGAACTGAGATTCCACAAGATGCAAGGTGTGGCCAATAAATAAATAAATAAAATTTGTTAAAAAAAAAGGGAAGTTGATTATTTACAGGCTCACTTGTTTGAAAAGTGTCCAGCATCTAACAGGCAGGAGAATAAAGTTAAACCACCAAAGCAAACTTATTGCCCCTGAGGCCATTCGTTGCAGTGTAGACAGATTAAAATGCTTTCTTGAGAGAGGAACCTGCTTTCCTCAAAGCCCCCCGAAGATCTCCCATCAGACCTTGCTGTACCCAATTAGGTTGAAAACTCATCCAGGCCAGGTGGCAGGGCCAGTGCAGGTAACAGGGTTAGAGAGACTGATCACTCAGATTCCTTGACTTAGTTTTCTATAGAACCAGCAAATGAGCCAGATGAGGCCTATTCATGGGATCCACGAGGCATGGTGGGCGAGGAGATGCAGCTTCTGTGTTTTCCTCCCAGAGGTGCACCTGAACTTGGGGGGCCCAGCAGACCCTATGCAGCAAGAGACCAGCAGAGCAGAGGGGCGCAGAAAGTTAGACCCCCTCCTTCTCAGATGATCTTAGGCTGGAACTCAGGGCAGCTGCTTGACATTAATATAACTTAGTTCCTTATACATTCTATGTATGGTTTTGGTGTGGGGCCCTGGCTCTGGCCTGCCACCAGGTCCATCCCAGAACCAATATCTTTAGCCAAATAGTGTTCATTGGATAGTGAAGAGTATTAAATATTAAAGATTAAATGTTAAATACTCTTTAACATGTATTAAATATGAAAGATTGTGAAGTAGGGGGATTGAGAAGGGCATTAAGTATCTCAGACAGTCAAGAGGAAGGTTTCCTGATGTCTTGCAGGACAAGCTGGGGCTGGAGCGACCACAAGTTTGTGAGGGCACCAAGCTGCGCCACTGCAGGTAGTGGGATGACCTTTAGCGGGGATAAACTGCAAGGGGAGGTTGAGGAGCCTGGTTTGGAGTTTCGCCCGTTGCACACGGTGGCAGGACAGGGGCACAAGAAAGTTGGGTGTGTTGACGAGAACATGTCCAAGGCCAGCCATGTACTCTGCACCGGGAGGAGAAAGCTGGCCAGGAGTGGGCTGCTGGACGTGGAGAAGATGGATGGATGTCCATAAGCATGAAGAGAAGGTGTGCTGGAGATGAAGCAAGGACAGGAGACTGTGGTTGGATGTATACTGAGATTTAAGGGGCTGGGAGGAGCGATAATGAGTTAGACGTGACCCAGAGTGGGGCTGTGGAAGGGGGCTGCTGACCCAGAGTAGAAGTGAAGGTCACCAATGAGCAATCTTTGAAGATGCTTAGCCCCACCAGTCTACTCTGTGAGTGTGCACACTGATGCCTACAGTCTGTTTTTGTAAGGCTATGTGTACTTTAATTAGCCTTCCATCTTTTATTGATGTAATATAATTGCATATTGAGCATCCTCTAGTAAGCATAATTATATGCTTTGCCAAAACAAATGATAAATTACATGTCCATTGCACATACATCTTGGATAATTGGTCCAAGCCCGGAAACTTGGAGGTCTAGCTTCCCAGGCTGCTGGCTTAGGGATTGCTGAATCATGATGGACTGACCAAGACCATTTTCTTTAATGAAACCCAGGCATCATTACCATTTGGCTTTTGCATTATTGTTTGCAGGTGTATTTGCTTTATGTACTGCAATTTTGCTGATCTTGCAGTGTTGCACACACTAATGAATTCTGTTGAAAGTTGAAAGAATGATCTCCAATCTTTCACCACATAAAATAACTCATCTGAGAGACTGTGAGGGCTATTTGAATGTCTTCGTATGATGAATTTGTTACCTTAGTGCGAGTGACATTTCAATATTGAGCAGACTGATCCCATTACTGAAAAATGAAGTTTGGTCTTAGCAACAAATAGTTTTTCTAGCAACTGAATCACCTCACTCCATCACTGTCTGTTTACACAGGGATGACGTACCTTGAACACAGTATATATGTTCAGCTGGGACCGTCCAGCAAATTAGGAAACACATACAAGGGAAACCTTGGATTCATTCTGCCATTTTTGCTATGAGCCCTGGAATGAAAGGCATCGATTCTCTGCTGTACTTCAACCTTTGACACTTTTTGGGGCAACAAATCCCACCCTTCAAGACAATAAGGGAACACACTGGGCAAATGTTTTTACTAAGCTCTTTTGGTGTTCTGAGACCCCGGTTCAAGGTGGGGGGGGGGGGCGGGGTTCTCCCATACATCCAACAAACAATTGTTCGGACACCAGCTGAATGTCCTACAGTTCAACTCAATTCTGACACTATCTACCCTGAGGTAGCCTCAGATCCCACAGGTTAAGGATTCAGACACACAAGACTATTGTGTGGTTCCCTCCAGCCCCACTTCAGATGCCAGTTGCAAGCCCAGGTTGTTACCTGCACTTCTGACCCACTGGCTACAAACCAGAGGTTTCCACGCCTCCCTCCTTAGGTTCGATGAATTTGCTAGAGCGGCTCACAGAACTCAGAGAAACATTTTACTTACTAGATCAGCAGTTGATTATAAAAGAATGTAACTCAGGAACAGCCAGGTGAGAGACACAGAGGGCAGGTTTGGGGAAACGGCACAGAGATTCCATGTCCTCTGCAAGCGCCCCACTCTTCCCAAATCTCCCCATGTTCACCAACCACAAGCTCTCTGAACTCCGTCCTTTTTGGTTTTTATGGAAGCTTCGTTACATAGTCATGATTGATTAAACAATTGACCGTTGGTAATTGATTCAATCTCCAGCCCCTCCCTGGAAGTCAGGGCCGTAGAACTGAAGGTTCCAACCCTCTAGTCCCTGGTTGGTTCCCCTGGCAACCCCCCACCCCCCGCCCTGTCCTTAGATGCTTCCAAAAGTTACTTGATCAACATAACAAAACACACCTTAATCGCTCTTTTCATTTAGGAAATTCCACGGGTTTTAGTGGCTCTCTTCTAGAAATGGGGACCAAGACCAAATTACATTTCTTATTATAACTCATAATATTACATATCCCCTGTGTTAACCACCAGTTTGAAAGGACAAGACAGTATTAAAGTAATATGTCCAGGGACTTCCCTGGTCCAGTGGTTAGGACTCCATGCTTCCACTGCAGGGGGCACGGGCTCCATCCCTGGTAAGGGAAATAAGATCCCACATGCCACTCACCTCAGCCAAGAAGCAAAATAAAATAAAACAAGAAATAAAGTAATATGTCCACCTAGCTGAAGAAATGGCATTTAGTTATTTTTTATTTAACCGAGTTAATACCTTGTTATAATTATTATTTGCAGTTCTTTCACTTAGATTTGGTGGATGGTGCATTTCCTGTCTTCAAGGTAGTATCCTCATCAGAAAAAAAGCATTATGTTATAATAAGAGTTCTTAAATCAAGCTTCTTTGAAGACTTGCCTCCCTGCAGGCTCAAAAATCTTTCAAGATGAGATAGCCTGTTAAAAATCCCCTCTTGTCATGCAGCAAGAGTGACATCTGCTGGCCGTTATTAGACATCTTTATTTTGGAAAGTGCCAGAGATGTTTCCCTTCATAAATTGTCATCTTTGTTGTTGTTACTGTTGCTATTTATTTTAAAAATTGGTTCTTACACCTACAGAGAGTCCTTAATAGATAGTAAGGCTTGGGTAGGGGTCTTAAGTTAGAATCAGGTTTCTACAAAGGATGAAGGCCGGACTGGCTACATCATTTGCAGGGCTCAGTGTAAAATGAAAACGTGGGGACCCCTTGTTCACAAATTAAGAATTTCAAGATGGTGACCACAGAGCAGTAAGCCAAGTGGGGGGCCCTTCCAACTGCGGGGCCCTGCGTGACTGCACAGGTCGCAAGCTCTCAAAGTGGTGTAAGCAGATAGGGTGTAGGTCCCTGGAAAAAGAGAAGCAGGCATGGCTTTCTTGATATAAGAGAAGCCATTTTTGACCTAAGCCATTTTGTGATCTAAGCCTAGTCACAATGCTTGCACTTGAACAGGCCTCAGTAATCAATGATCTTAAGGGAAGTGAGGGAATGCGGAATAAAGGAAAAGCAGTCAAGAAACAATAGTTCAGAAATAAAACGGAGTCCTAGTTCCTCCTCAGGCGATACACAGCACAATCTGACCCAGTCTCTGAGTTCAGCAGGAACTAAGGCCCCCACCCAGGTAGAGAATCAAATTATGATGTTGACCCTCCTGACTTCAATCAACTAAAGCTTGGACTCTATCCACTTTTGCCCCAATTCTATGCTGAATTCTTCTCTGCTCAAGCCCCTTCATGAATATGCATGTGTCCTTAGCTTAAAACTTCCCCAATTTTGCTGTTTGGGGAGACGCAGCTTTGGGATCGATCCCTGGTGTTCTGCTTACTTGCTGCAAGTAATAAATCCTTCCTTCTTCTGATCTTTGGCTTGGTTGTGTCTTTTGGCCCAATACCCACCAAAAGGTGAGCCCAGTTTTTGAGTAACAGTGGGTCCTAGTTGGGTGGGGGCCATGAGGAGCCCAGCTCTCCTCAGCAGTGAGAGCATGTGGGTGACAACCCAATGCCCTTGGAGCCTACAAACAACTCCACTGAAGAGGGACTGAAAGTGGCTCAAATTAAAGGGGGAGATATTGGGAACAAAACTGTTTCACCAATAAGTGAAGTCAATGAATGAGGTCGATGAAATCAAGAGGAAGTTCAAAAACATGACACATCTTTTATATTTAAAGGTATAGTTGAGGTGTCATTTTTTCCCATGTTATCTTTTCCGTTTGTTTTTAGGTATATACAAATATCATCATTTTAGTGAGTATTCCAGGAAAGAAAACCACCAGGGGCTGGCGTAGGCTTGACTGTACGTGGTCCTCAGGCCCACCCAGCCCCCAGCTCCAAGGTAAAGTTGCCCTGGCAGGAGGACCTCTGCTGTGATCTGCTGGTCCAACACCAGGACAGAGGGGGACTCATTGATACATTAAAAATACCCTCTGATTATGGAAAACCAATGGTCTGCAACCTGGGATAGGAGGGTGAAGATTTTGCCTTCCAAACACATCTGGTACTGTCTGGACACATTTTGAGTGGTCACGATTGGAAAGGGGGCTGTGCTCCTGGCATCCAGTGGGTAGAGGCCAGGGCTGCTACTCAGCAGCCTATAATGCACAAAAGAGCCCCCACAGCAAAGAATGACTCAGCCCCAAATGTCACGAGACCCTGTGGGGCTCCTGGGCACGGAAGCCTTTCAAACAGTTGCTAATCAGGGAAGAGAGGGGATGCAGAGACCAGGGAGGAGCAACCTTGGGGCAGGGTCCTGGTTCCACCTCAAGGGATACACATAACAATCTCTTTAAGCTCTTCTGCAGAAGTAAAACCCTCACCAAATGGGAGATGTTCCAGAGAGAAGGTCACAGTTTGATAACCTCAAAGCTCACCAGGAGACCACCTGAGGCCAGATTAAAGGAGTGCAGGCCCTGTACACACCCTGCTCCATATCAGCAACCCCACCTTCAGCCATTGCTATAAAACTCCTCACCAAACCCTCCCAGGTTGGGACACAGTTTTTGAAGGGTACAAGCCTGCTGTGGCCCCCTTTGCCTGGCAAAGCAATAAAGTTATTCTTTTCTACTTCACCCAAAACTCTGCCTCTAAGACTCAATTCAGCACTGCTGTACAGAGGCTGAGTTCTTGGCATCACTAGTGCGGGGGTTGAGAAACGCCCATCAAAACTAACCGCAACCACAAACAGAAGAAGCATGATAAGTAGGATGTAGAAAGAAATCACTTCTTCAATTGCACATTTCCTGGTGTTTCCCAATGGGCTGGTGCCTTAAATGGCAGCAGGTTTCTGCAGAGTTTCAGGACCACTTGGGCTCCCCTTATTCATGATTATGTTTTGATTAAGGCCCCACATCTTCCTTCCCAACTCTGTTCTTGCTTAATACACCTCTAAAGTTCCCCTAAAGTGGGACTTCTCTGCTGGCGCAGTGGTTAAGAATCCGTCTGCCAATGCGGGGGACATGGGTTTGCTCCCTTGTCTGAGAAGATCCCACATGCCGCGGAGCAACTAAGCCCATGCGCCACAACTACTGAGCCTGTGCTCTGGAGCCCCCAAGCCACAACTGCTAAGCCCGAGTGCTGCAACTACTGAAGCTTGTGCACCTAGAGCCTGTGCTCTGCAACAAGAGAAGCCACCGCAATGGGAAGCCCGTGCATCACAATTAAGAGTAGCCCCTGCTCTCCGCAACTAAAGAAAGCCCGCACGCAGCAACAAAGACCCAAACAAACAAACAGAAATAAATAAATAAGTTTGAAAAAAATTTTCGCTAAAGTCCTCTTGCAAGATTAATGGCCCTTGACATTTTAATAATCAAGCAGTCTCATAAATGTACAAATACCCAGCGATTCAGCAATGAAAAGATCCGTGATTCTTCAGTTGTTGAATCGTGGAGGCCTGATTTGTGGTCCCAGCCAGGAAGACTTAAAAACTCCACCCATTAGGAGAATAAGACCACTTGAACCATCGTGGTCCTCAGCAGTGGTTCTCCAAGTGTGATCTGTGGACCAACAGCATCACCATCACTTATGAGCTTGTCAGAAATGCAAATTCTCAGCCCCCCCTCCCCCACTTCAGACTCATAGCACAATCAGAAATTCTGGGGCGGGGGTTCAAACATCTTCATTTTAAAAAAGCTGCCCAGGTGTGCCAGTGCACTTCAGGGTTTGAGAACCAATGGTCTACAACTACAGGCCCCAGGCCATTCACATAGTTGGCAGCAAAGTTGAGCCCATAGGTCTCCTAACTCTGTGTTTTATTCACATTATAAATCCACCCAAAGCAGATTTTAAAGCATTTGTCACTTTCTTATTTTTAAATGCCTTTTATGATGTTGTTAAACAGATTCTGTTTTGATTACTTCCAGTTTGATGTGAGGCAGAATAGAAGGGTTGGTCATACCAAATCACTTCTAAACTGAATGAAACATAAAGCAGTCCTCTATCGGTTTTCTTCACTTTGCTCTCTCTCTTCCTTCCCATTTCTTTACCTTTTGACCTGAAAGCCATCTTCTAATGAATGGTCCCTCGTTTGGGTCCAAGTGCTTTTGTAACAGGGAAGAACAGAATCTGACTCGATGTTGGATCTGTTTCTTGCATCTTAACCTTTGCTTTTCATTGCTTTTGTTACTCTAATCACTAAAAGGATGCTATCTATAGCTGTAAGCTTACATAATGGCCTGCCTCAAGGAACCCTGTCCCTCTGCCTGAATGTCAAACTAAAGTGCCTTTGTTCAGCTCACAGGGAGACATTCTGACCCTGTCCACCTGTGAATGACTGCAGAAAAGAAGAAACGAACACATCCCCTCCCTGGTGCTGGCCAAGCCAGGAGATATTTTGCAAGACTTATGGCTTTTTCACTTTACTTCCTCACCCCCCACCCCCACCCCTGTTTCATAAAAGAAACTGGCATCCAGATCCTGATAAGATGGTACTCTGGGACAACAGCCCGCCATCTTCTCGGATGCCCGGCTTTCCAAATAAAGTCGCTATTCCTTGCCTCAACATCTCGTCTCCTGATTATTGGTCTGTCATGCTGCGAGTAGAGTGAGCTTGGACTCTGTAACAACTTTCTTCTTTTACGTGTAGATGATGTGACAGATATCATTTCCTTCCCGTTTGTCAGCCACATTTATTAAAGATGCCTTATGGAGTTGAAACCAAAAAGGACACTGTGAGGTCCTCCTGGGCACAAAAGCCTTTCTTGGTCCTCTGTTTCTTGTTTGTAGGAAAAAGGCTTCAGACTCATAGACCTTCCCTGAGTACCAAAGGACAGATTCAAACAGTTACTAATCAGACAAGTAAGGGAATGCAGAAACAGGAAGAGAAGTCAACAAAAAATAGTGCAGGGATTAAAGCAGGATCCAAGTTCCTGCTCAAGAAACATACATAACAATATCTCCTAGTTCTTCCACAGGCCCCCACCCAGGTGGAGGATGGTAACTTTGAGCTGAGCAGATGATTCCTGGAGCACTGCCCTGTTACCTCACCACAAACCAAAAAAATGCACATGGGCTGAAGCTCTCACCACGAATTTTGCCTTTAAAAACTTTTCCCTGAAAACCATTAGGGAGTTCAAGGTTTTCTGAACCCGAGACATCCATTCTCCTTGCTTGGCCTTGCCAATAAACCTTTCTCTGCTCTAAACTCTGACCTCGCGGTTTTTTTGGCCTCACTGTGTGTCACGCACATGAACTTGCATTTGGTAACAGAGTCTTGGAGAAAATTCACAGAAGAAGACAACGATTTCAACTCTGTCCATTGCGTCAGTTGTGCAAAGGATCATGGGGCAATGTCAGTAGTTATCAACAAAGCATGGTCCCTGGGCTTCCCTGGTGGTGCAGTGGTTAAGAATCTGCCTGCCAATGCAGGGGACACAGGTTCCATCCCTGGCCCGGGAAGATCCCACATGCCGTGGAGCAAGTAAGCCTGTGCACCACAGCTACTGAGCCCATGTGCCACAATTACTGAAGCCCACACACCTAGAGTCCATGCTCTGCAGCAAGAGAAGCCACCGCAATGAGAAGCTTGCACAACAAAGAGTAGCCCCAGGTCACCACAACTAGAGAAAGCCCATGCACAGCAATGAAGACTCAATGCAGCCAATAAATACATAAATGAATTTATAAAAAAAAAAAAATACAGAAAACAAAGCATGGTACAACCCAAATGCCAGTAGCACCAAGGGTGAGAAACCCTGGGCTAAGGCAAGGCAAAGGACTTGTCCTGATTTGGCTCGGCAATCCCCAACTGCCATCTCAGTACACCACCCTCCTTCTCTGCCCAACCCTAAGTTGTTTATTAATGGCTTCAAATCTGCTAATAAAATTGCTGGTGCTCTCCTCAATAAGATAATGCTTGATTACTTTATTCTGGTATGGCGGTAAGAGTCAGAAAAATTGGGTCAAAGCTCTCAATTTCTGATTTGCTGTGACTTTGGGCAAGTGACCAGATATCCCTCAGCCCAGTTTTTCTCATTTGAAAAATGGTAATAGTTGTAACCTGCCTTCATTACTCGATTCTTGTGGGAACTAGTTAGTGGAAAGAAATGCAAATACAAGTAGAAATGCATATGTGGTTATGAAACAGGAGGAAAGGGGGCAGGGCACCACCTTTGAAAGAATGACATAGCCCGAGGACATAACAATAAACTGATTAGAACCAAATGGGTCCAAGATGGCAGACAAGTCAACTTCCAGGCGCCAGGACGGTTCCAAGGCTGACCACAGGATCAAAAAGTGGGTGGTGGCCCAATTCTGGAATACTCTCCCCACTCATTAGCCTATGAAATTACCCACCCTTACAAAAACTGACAACCCCATACCCTGGTGCCTTTCTCACCTTCTGAGATGGCCCACACTCTGCCTGCAGAGTGTGTTTCTCTCTAAATAAATCTCTAAATAAACGTCTTACCTATCACTTTGATTCTCACTGAATTCTTCTTGTGATGAGACATCAAGAACCTGAGCTTCATTAAGTCCTGAAACCAGGTGTGTGACCTCAGTGGAAGATCTTGGGTTTTGACTGGGTTCAAGTCCTGGCCTCGTGGGTTCAAGTCCCAATCAGGGTCTTGGCCAGGTTTGAGTCCCAGCATGTGGGTTCAAGTCCCAATCTGAGGTGCAGGATTTCAGTTACATTTCAAAACACCACATATCCCAGGACCCAGAAGCTCCTCTGCATTTGTTGGGACTGTATTATGATGTAATCATTAATAATAATAATAATAATAATAATAATAATAATAACAATAATAGCTATTCTTTACTGAGCATCTATTATATCCCAGAAACTGTATGACATCTTACTTCTATTACTTTATTTATATTTACAACAACCCTATAAAAGATGATTATCCCTTTTTTGTAACTGAGAACACTGAAGCTCAGAGAATGTAATAATTTCCCAGAGGTTTCTGAGCCAGAAGGAGATGGAGCAGGATTTAACTTCAGGCCTTCTTATGATTAAGACTGGGCTATTTTTTTTTAATTACTGTCTACTGCTTGGGCCTCTCCTTAGTGATTGAGGAACGCTGGGATTTGATGTATCACTGATACATTGAGTCACATGTAACGCTTCTTTCTCACATATATAAGATTTTAATGACAGCAAAAACCACTCAGGCAGCAGGGACTGGTGAGAACTCCTGAATGGGAAGCACAGGCTGCTGACCACAGTGAGGACCTCTGGTGGCAGCCATACTGCTTCCATCCTTAAAGAGCAAGGGAAAGGAAGGACTGAAACCAAGTCTGAATCAGCCTTCCTCCCTCACAGTCTCTGAATTAATTTCGACATAAAAACTGCCCCCACTCTATTATTGAGCTTTTTAAGAATTGCTGAAAAGTGTGAATAAGAATTGGTAGTTTATAATGGCAAGAAGGCCTAAGTACACATTTTCTTCAAAGACATACATATGACCTGCAAGCACATGAATACATGATCAAAACTTATATGAGAAATGCAAAATAAAACTACAACGAATTATGACATCACAATAGTAAAAACAGCCATCATTAAAAACTCTGCAAATAACAGAGGCTGAAGAGGGTGTGGAAAAAAAGAAATCAACTACATTCTTGGTAGGAATGGAAACTAGTAACAGGTACTATGGAGAACAACATAAAGGCTCTGTAAAAAATCAAAAAATTGAGGTACAGGGACTTCCTAGGTGGCACAGGGGTTAAGAATCCGCCTGCCAATGAAAGGGACACAGGTTCGATTCCTGCTCCAGGAAGATCCCACATGCAGCAGAGCAACTAAGCCCATGTGCCACAACAATTGATCCTGGGTTCTAGAGCCCATGAGTCAACACTGTGGAGCCCGTGTGCCACAACTACTGAAGCCCACAGGCCTAGAGCCCATGCTGCACAACAACAGAAGCCACCACAATGAGGAGCCTGGACACCACAATGAAAAAGTCCCCGCTGGGCACAATTAAAAAGCCAGTAGGCCCTATAGTAATGGAAATGAAAACAAAAATAAATAAGTGGGACCTAATGAAACTTCAAAGCTTCTGCACAGCAAAGGAATCTATAAGCAAGACGAAAAGACAACCCTCAGAATGGGAGAAAATATTTGCCAATGAATCAACAGACAAAGGATTCATCTCTGAAATATATAAACAGTTCATCCAGCTCAATATCAAAAAAACAAACAACCCAATCAAAAAATGGGCAGAAGACCTAAATAGGCATTTCTCCAAAGAAGACATACGAATGGCCAAGAGGCACATGGAAAGCTGCTCAACATCGTTCATTATTAGAGAAATGCAAATCAAAACTACAATGAGGTATCACCTCACACAGGTTAGAATGGGCATCATCAGAAAATCTACAAACACTAAATGTTGGAGACGGTGTGGAGAAAAGGGAACGCTCTTGCACTGTTGGTGGGAATGTAAATTCATACAGCCACTATGGAAAACAGTATGAAGGTTCCTTGAAAAACTAAAAATAGAATTACCATATGACCCAGCAATCCCACTCCAGGGCGTATACCCAGAGAACACCCTAACTCAAAAAGACACATGAACTCCAATGTTCACTGCAGCACTATTTACAACGGCCAGGACATGGAAGCAACCTAAATGTCCGCCAACAGATGAATGGATATAAAAGGTGTGGTACGTATATACAATGGAATATTACTCAGCTGTATAAAGCAATGAAACTGGGACATTTGTAAAGACACGGATGGACCTAGAGACTGTCATACAGAGTGAAGTGAGTCAGAAAGAGAAAAACAAATATCGTATATTAACACATATATGCGGACTATAGAAAAATGGTCATTTCAACCGGTTTGCAAGGCAGAAATAGAGACACAGATGCAGAGAACAAATATATGCACACCAAGGGAGGAAAGCGGCCAGGGTTGGGCGGAAATGAACTGGGAGACTGGGATACCAAATTATATACTCTAAATGCATGCAGGTTATTCTATGCTAACTGTATTTCAATAAAAGTTTTTTTAAACAAAAGAGACCCAGTAGAAACAAACACACGATGCAGCCAATAAATAAATAAGCAAACAAACTGAGGTACAATATGAATTGGCAATGGAAAATCTGTATATCTGTCTGGAAAAGACAAAAAAGTTAATTTGGCAAGATAATGTTAAAGGAACCGATATTTACAATAACTCCCAATATTCTGGAAAAACAAAATTTGGCAAATGACTTGCAAAAAAAATATATGCGACAAAATTTTAGAACACATGTATGCATATACATAACTGAACGAAATTGCTATACAAATAAATAAAACAGAATATTACAAATTAAAAATATTTCAAAAAAAAAAACCTACATAAAAAAACAAACCCTACGGTATGCCAAACAAACCTCAGTGACCTGCAATTATGTCACACCCCTGGAGCCTGAGCAGCCTTGGGCAACAAAGTTGGAGTGTGGTTGAACTGAGGCAGGTGGGGGGATGCGTCAGCAAATGAACTCCCTGTGGACCTGTGGTGCCTGGTTCCCTCTGGTTGGCAGCACTCTCTGCAGATCCAGGTGTGCCCTCCTGCAGCTTAGCCAAGCCCACTGCACCCAAAGGATGGTGGCCCGACGAGCTGGACTGCGTTGAAAAGTCACCTGGTGTCACCGTCTCCTGTCGGTGGGGTTCCCACCACTCACTCCTTTCTTAGAGTCTCCCCACTTGCCTCCGTCAACACCCTCAACAGGAAGGGTCTGAAGGGAATAAGATTTGTCGATAGCAGGAAGGGTAAGTGGGAGAAGGAAGGAGACACAAGCCCTTAGATGTCTGTCCAGGCACGGTCCGCTGTAATTCATATTCCAGAATCACGACTGTGCAAAAGATCTGTTTTCCTGGGGAAGCTGACCAATTGGGGAAAAATGCTGCTGTCTTACGGTCGCGCCCTGTAACTGCAACGTGAAAAAGGGGGCTCAGCAGCCCTTCCAGTTCAAAAGGCCAATGAGGTTGTAAATGACACCTCGTTTCAAAAATGTCCTGAGAAAAGGCACCGGAAAGAGAGCTGAAAATAAGATCGACATTCAACAGGCGGTTTCAAGACGGTGGTTTTATTCACGATGCCTGTTTTGTTTTGTGCTGTTTTTTAAAAAACGCCCAGGAAATATGCTGTATGATGGTGCGAATGGGAGACATGGAAATTGAAATTCCATCGTGGTTTAGCCTGGCAGCCGTCAGGATTGCCATCGTCAATATGTCTAGAAGCAATACCTGCGGGAGAGGGTCTGGAGAAAAGGGAAGCCTCCTAAGCCTTTGGAGGCATTGCACCCTGGTAACAGGCACCACTGAGAACAATCGCGAGATTCCTGCAAGAAATACACAGAAACCGGCCACATGATGTGGCAATCCATCTCCTGGTTGTCTAGGCGTTGCAATGCATAATGTGCAGAGACACGGGCACCCTAGCGATCACTGCACACCTATTGACAATAGGCAAGACTTGAACGTGAAAACACAATGTCCATCCACAGATGAATGGAAAGTGAGGAGATGGTACACGTAGAGCATGGAATAATGCTCAGCCATGAAACAGAAAGAAATCATGCCATGGCCAGCATCTTCCATGGACCTGGAGATCCCTCTCCTCAGCACGGGACGTCCAATAGAGAACGAGAAAATTCCAACAATAGCATGTATAGCTGGTGTCTGAAACTCCATACAAAGAAACTAGAAAGCACAAACGGACTCACAGATTTAGAACGCAAGCACACCCTTTCGAGAAGGGAAAGGCAAGCTGAGGTGGGCCAAATGAGGAGGGTGCGATTAACATATGCTCACTAATATGTATACAATAGACGATCAACAACCACCTAGTATAAAGCACAGGGACTGGTCGGCACCACTCTGTCATAAGCCACGTGGGAACAGAATCTGAAAGAGAGTGGCTGTATATGTACATGGAGAACGGAATCAAGGTGCTGCACAGCTAAAGTCAATACACCATTGTAAACTCACTAGACACGGATAGATATTAGAAAGTCCATAAAAAAAGAGATCGAGGTCTACCATATTCCCCTCAGGCCTCGGAGACGTGAGCGGGTGTCACTTCCCTGGAGCGTGAGCAGGCTTGGGCATCAACGTTGGAGTGTGGTTGCACTGAGGCAGGTGGGGGGATGCGTCAGCAAATGAACTCCCTGTGGACCTGTGGTGCCTGGTTCCCTCTGGTTGGCAGCACTCTCTGCAGATCCAGGTGTGCCCTCCTGCAGCTTAGCCAAGCCCACTGCACCCAAAGGATGGTGGCCCGACGAGCTGGACAGCGTTGAAAAGTCACCTGGTGTCACCATCTCCTGTCGGTGGGGTTCCCAGGACTCACCTCCTTTCTTAGAGTCGCTCCACTTGCCTCCGTCAACACCCTCATCAGGAAGGGTTTGCAGGAGGTGAGATTTGTCGATAGCGGGAAGCATAAGAGGGAGAAGGAATGAGACACAAGCCCTTAAGTGTCTGTCCAGGCACGGTCCTCTCTAATTCTTATTCAGGATCATGATGGCGCCCAAGGTCTGCGTTCTTGGGGAAGGCAACAGACTCTTGCAAAATGCTGCCACCGTGTGGCCGCGTCCTGTAACTACAACGTGAAAAAGCGGGCTCAGTGGCCCTTCCGTTTCAAAAGGCCAGAGGGGTTGTAAATGACACCTCCGCTGCAAAAATGTCCTGGGGAAAGGCACCGGAAAAGAGCTCAAAGCAGGATCCACTTTTCTTTTTTTTAATTAATTAATTAATTAATTTATTACTTTTTTTGAGTTAGGATTGACTTTCCACAGGCATTTTCAAGAATATGGTTTTATTCACAACGCCTGTTTTGTTTTGTGTTGTGTTTTTAAAAAGGCCCAGGAAATATGCTGTATGACAGTGCGAATGGGAGACATCGAAATGGACACTCCATCATGGTTTTACCTAGCAGCCGTGAGGATGGCCATCGTCAATATGTCTAGAAGCAATACCTGCGGGAGAGGGTCTGGAGAAACAGGAAGCCTCCTAAGCCTTTGGAGGCATTGCACCCTGGTAACAGGCACCACTGAGAACAATCGCGAGATTCCTGCAAGAAATACACAGAAACCGGCCACATGATGTGGCAATCCATCTCCTGGTTGTCTAGGCGTTGCAATGCATAATGTGCAGAGACACGGGCACCCTAGCGATCACTGCACACCTATTGACAATAGGCAAGACTTGAACGTGAAAACACAATGTCCATCCACAGATGAATGGAAAGTGAGGAGATGGTACACATAGAGCATGGAATAATGCTCAGCCATGAAACAGAAGGAAATCATGCCATCGCCAGCATCTTCCATGGACCTGGAGATCCCTGTCCTCAGCATGGGACGTCCAATAGATATCGAGAAAATTCCAACGATAGCACGTATAGCGGGTGTTTCAACCTCCATACAAAGAAACTAGAAAGTACAAACGGACTCACAGATTTAGAACGCAAGCACACCGGTTCGAGAAGGGAAAGGCAAGCTGAGGTGGGCCGAATGAGGAGGGTGGGATTAACATATGCACACTGATATGTATATGATAGATGATCAACAACCACCTAGTATAAAGCACAGGGACTGGTAGGCACCACTCTGTCATAAGCCACGTGGGAACAGAATCGGAAAGAGAGTGGCTGTATATGTACATGGAGAACTGAAACAAGGTGCTGCATAGCTAAAGTCAATACACCATTGTAAACTCACTAGACACGGATAGATATTCGAAAGGCCATAAAAAAAGAGATCGAGGTGTACCATATTCCCCTCAGGCCTCGGAGACGTGCGCGGGTGTCACTTCCCTGGGGCGGGAGCAGGCTTGGGCACCAACGTTGGAGTGTGGTCGCACTGAGGCAGGTGGAGGGATGCGTCAGCAAAAGAATACCCCTTGGACCTGTGGTGCCTGGTTCCCTCTGGTTGGCAGCACTCTCTGCAGATCCAGGTGTGCCCTCCTGCAGCTTAGCCAAGCCCACTGCACCCAAAGGATGGTGGCCCGATGAGCTGGACTGCGTTGAAAAGTCACCTGGTGTCACCATCTCCTGTCGGTGGGGTTCCCAGGACTCACCTCCTTTCTTAGAGTCGCCCCACTTGCCTCCGTCAACACCCTCATCAGGAAGGGTTTGCAGGGGGTGAGATTTGTCGATAGCGGGAAGCATAAGAGGGAGAAGGAATGAGACACAAGCCCTTAGGTGTCTGTCCAGGCACGGTCCTCTCTAATTCTTATTCAGGATCATGATGGCGCCCAAGGTCTGCGTTCTTGGGGAAGGCAACAGACTCTTGCAAAATGCTGCCACCGTGTGGCCGCGTCCTGCAACTACAACGTGAAAAAGCGGGCTAAGCGGCCCTTCCGTTTCAAAAGGCCAGAGGGGTTGTAAATGACACCTCCGCTGGAAAACTGTCCTGGGGAAAGGCACTGGAAAGAGAGCTGAAAATAGGATCGACGTTCAACAGGCGGTTTCAAGAGGGCGGTTTTAATCATGATGCCTGTTTTATGTTGTGCTGTTTTTTAAAAAACGCCCAGGAAATATGCTGTATGACGGTGCGATGGGACACATGGAAATTGAAACTCCATCGTGGTTTTCCCTGGCAGCCGTGAGGATGGCCATCGTCAATATGTCTAGAAGCAATACCTGCGGCAGAGGGTCTGGAGAAAAGGGAAGCCTCCTAAGCCTTTGGAGGCATTGCACCCTGGTAACAGGCACCACTGAGAACAATCGCGAGATTCCTGCCAGAAATACACAGAAACGAGCCACATGATCTGGCAATCCATCTCCTGGTTGTCTATGCGTTGCAATGCATAATGTGCAGAGACACGGGCACCCTAGCGATCACTGCACACCTATTGACAATAGGCAAGACTTGAACGTGAAAACACAATGTCCATCCACAGATGAATGGAAAGTGAGGAGATGGTACACATAGAGCATGGAATAATGCTCAGCCATGAAACAGAAAGAAATCATGCCATGACCAGCATCTTCCAAGGACCTGGAGATCCCTGTCCTCAGCATGGGACGTCCAATAGAGAATGAGAAAATTCCAACAATAGCATATATAGCTGGTGTCTGAAACTCCATAGAAAGAAAGTAGAAAGCACAAACGGACTCACAGATTTAGAACGCAAGCACACCGGTTCGAGAAGGGAAAGGCAAGCTGAGGTGGGTCGAATGAGGAGGGTGCGATTAACATATGCTCACTAATATGTATACAATAGACGATCAACAACCACCTAGTATAAAGCACAGGGACTGGTCGGCACCACTCTGTCATAAGCCACGTGGGAACAGAATCTGAAATAGAGTGGCTGTATATGTACATGGAGAACTGAATCAAGGTGCTGCACAGCTAAAGTCAATACACCATTGTAAACTCACTAGACACGGATAGATATTAGGAAGTCCATAAAAAAGGAGATCGAGGTCTACCATATTCCCCTCAGGCCTCGGAGACGTGAGCGGGTGTCACTTCCCTGGAGCGTGAGCAGGCTTGGGCATCAACGTTGCAGTGTGGTTGCACTGAGGCAGGTGGGGGGATGCGTCAGCAAATGAACTCCCTGTGGACCTGTGGTGCCTGGTTCCCTCTGGTTGGCAGCACTCTCTGCAGATCCAGGTGTGCCCTCCTGCAGCTTAGCCAAGCCCACTGCACCCAAAGGATGGTGGCCCGACGAGCTGGACTGCGTTGAAAAGTCACCTGGTGTCACCATCTCTTGTCAGTGGGGTTCCCAGGACTCACCTCCTTTCTTAGAGTCGCCCCACTTGCCTCCGTCAACACCCTCATCAGGAAGGGTTTGCAGGGGGTGAGATTTGTCGATAGCGGGAAGCATAAGAGGGAGAAGGAATGAGACACAAGCCCTTAGGTGTCTGTCCAGGCACGGTCCTCTCTAATTCTTATTCAGGATCATGATGGCGCCCAAGGTCTGCGTTCTTGGGGAAGGCAACAGACTCTTGCAAAATGCTGCCACCGTGTGGCCGCGTCCTGTAACTACAACGTGAAAAAGCGGGCTCAGTGGCCCTTCCGTTTCAAAAGGCCAGAGGGGTTGTAAATGACACCTCTGCTGCAAAAATGTCCTGGGAAAAGGCACCGCAAAAGAGCTCAAAGCAGGATCCACTTTTCTTTTTTTTACTTAATTAATTTATTTATTTATTCCTTTTTTTTGAGTTAGGATTGACTTTCCACAGGCATTTTCAAAAATATGGCTTTATTCACAATGCCTGTTTTGTTTTGTGTTGTGTTTTAAAAAAGGCCCAGGAAATATGCTGTATAACGGTGCGAATCGGAGACATGGAAATTGAAACTCCATCGTGGTTTTCCCTGGCAGCCGTCAGGATTGCCATTGTCAATATGTCTAGAAGCAATACCTGCGGCAGAGGGTCTGGAGAAAAGGGAAATCTCCGAAGCCATTGGTGGCATTGCACCCTGGTAACAGGCACCACCGAAAACAATCCAAAGATTCCTGCAAGAAATAGAGAGAAACCGGCCACATGATCTGGCAATCCATCTCCTGGTTTTCTGTGCGTTGCAATGCATAATGTGCAGAGACACGGGCACCCTAGCGATCACTGCACACCTATTGACAATAGGCAAGACTTGAACGTGAAAACACAATGTCCATCCACAGATGAATGGAAAGTGAGGAGATGGTACACGTAGAGCATGGAATAATGCTCAGCCATGAAACAGAAGGAAATCATGCCATGGCCAGCATCTTCCATGGACCTGGAGATCCCTGTCCTCAGCATGGGACGTCCAATAGATATCGAGAAAATTCTAACGATAGCACGTATAGCTGGTGTTTCAACCTCCATACAAAGAAACTAGAAAGCACAAACGGACTCACAGATTTAGAACGCAAGCACACCGGTTCGAGAAGGGAAAGGCAAGCTGAGGTGGGCCGAATGAGGAGGGTGGGATTAACATATGCACACTGATATGTATACGATAGACGATCAACAACCACCTAGTATAAAGCACAGGGACTGGTCGGCACCACTCTGTCATAAGCCACGTGGGAACAGAATCTGAAAGAGAGTGGCTGTATATGTACATGGAGAACGGAATCAAGGTGCTGCACAGCTAAAGTCAATACACCATTGTAAACTCACTAGACACGGATAGATATTAGAAAGTCCATAAAAAAAGAGATCGAGGTCTACCATATTCCCCTCAGGCCTCGGAGACGTGCGCGGGTGTCACTTCCCTGGAGCGTGAGCAGGCTTTGGCACCAACGTTGGAGTGTGGTCGCACTGAGGCAGGTGGGGGGATGCGTCAGCAAATGAACTCCCTGTGGACCTGTGGTGCCTGGTCCCCTCTGGTTGGCAGCACTCTCTGCAGATCCAGGTGTGCCCTCCTGCAGCTTAGCCAAGCCCACTGCACCCAAAGGATGGTGGCCCGACGTGCTGGGCAGCGTTGAAAAGTCACCTGGTGTCCACGTCTCCTGTCGGTGGGGTTCCCACCATTCACCTCCTTTCTTAGAGTCGCCCCACTTGCCTCCTACAACACCCTCATCAGGAAAGGTCTGCAGGGGATGAGGTTTGTCGATAGCGGGAAGGATAAGTGGGAGAAGGAAGGAGACACAAGCCGTTAGCTGTCTGTCCAGGCACGGTGCGCTGTAATTCATATTCCAGGATCACGACTGTGTGAAAGATCTGTGTTCCTGGGGAATCTGACCAATTGGGGAAAAATGCTGCCGACTTATGGCCACGTCCTGTAACTGCAACGTGAAAAAGGGGGCACAGAGGCCCTTCCCGTTCAAAAGGCCAGCGGGCTGGTAAATGACACCTCCGCTGGAAAACTGTCCTGGGGAAAGGCACCGGAAAGAGAGCTGAAAATAGGATCGACGTTCAACAGGCGGTTTCAAGAGGGCGGTTTTAATCATGATGCCTGTTTTGTTTTGTGCTGTTTTTTAAAAAAGGCCCAGGAAATATGCTGTATGACAGTGCGAACGGGAGACATCGAAATTGACACTCCATCGTGGTTTTACCTGGCAGCCGTGAGGATGGCCATCGTCAATATGTCTAGAAGCAATACCTGCGGAAGGGGGTCTGGAGAAAAGGGAAGCCTCCTAAGCCTTTGGAGGCATTGCACCCTGGTAACAGGCACCACTGAGAACAATCGCGAGATTCCTGCCAGAAATACACAGAAACCAGCCGCATGATCTGGCAATCCATCTCCTGGTTGTCTATGCGTTGCAATGCATAATGTGCAGAGACACGGGCACCCTAGCGATCACTGCACACCTATTGACAATAGGCAAGACTTGAACGTGAAAACACAATGTCCATCCACAGATGAATGGAAAGTGAGGAGATGGTACACGTAGAGCATGGAATAATGCTCAGCCGTGAAACAGAAGGAAATCATGCCATGGCCAGCATCTTCCATGGACCTGGAGATCCCTCTCCTCAGCATGGGACGTCCAATAGATATCGAGAAAATTCTAACGATAGCACGTATAGCTGGTGTTTCAACCTCCATACAAAGAAACTAGAAAGCACAAACGGACTCACAGATTTAGAACGCAAGCACACCGGTTCGAGAAGGGAAAGGCAAGCTGAGGTGGGCCGAATGAGGAGGGTGGGATTAACATATGCACACTGATATGTATACGATAGACGATCAACAACCACCTAGTATAAAGCACAGGGACTGGTAGGCACCACTCTGTCATAAGCCACGTGGCAACAGAATCCGAAAGGGAATGGCTGTACATGTATATGGAGAACGGAATCAAGGTGCTGCACAGCTAAAGTCAATACACCATTGTAAATTCACTAGACATGGATAGATATTAAAAAGGCCATAAGAAAAAGAGATCGAGGTCTACCATATTCCCCTCAGGCCTCGGAGACGTGTGCGGGTGTCACTTCCCTGGAGCGGAAGCAGGCTTGGGCACCAACGTTGCAGTGTGGTCGCACTGAGGCAGGTGGAGGGATGCGTCAGCAAAAGAACACCCCATGGCCCTGTGGTGCCTGGTTCCCTCTGGTTGGCAGCACTCTCTGCAGATCCAGGTGTGCCCTCCTGCAGCTTAGCCAAGCCCACTGCACCCAAAGGATGGTGGCCCGATGAGCTGGACTGCATTGAAAAGTCACCTGGTGTCACCATCTCCTGTCGGTGGGGTTCCCAGGACTCACCTCCTTTCTTAGAGTCGCCCCACTTGCCTCCGTCAACACCCTCATCAGGAAGGGTTTGCAGGGGGTGAGATTTGTCGATAGCGGGAAGCATAAGAGGGAGAAGGAATGAGACACAAGCCCTTAGGTGTCTGTCCAGGCACGGTCCTCTCTAATTCTTATTCAGGATCATGATGGCGCCCAAGGTCTGCGCTCTTGGGGAAGGCAACAGATTCTTGCAAAATGCTGCCACCGTGTGGCCGCGTCCTGTAACTACAACGAGAAAAAGCGGGCTCAGTGGCCCTTCCGTTTCAAAAGGCCAGAGGGGTTGTAAATGACACCTCCGCTGGAAAACTGTCCTGGGGAAAGGCACCGGAAAGAGAGCTGAAAATAGGATCGACGTTCAACAGGCGGTTTCAAGAGGGCGGTTTTAATCATGATGCCTGTTTTGTTTTGTGCTGTTTTTTAAAAAAGGCCCAGGAAATATGCTGTATGACGGTGCGATGGGACACATGGAAATTGAAACTCCATCGTGGTTTTTCCTGGCAGCCGTGAGGATTGCCATCGTCAATATGTCTAGAAGCAATACCTGCGGGAGAGGGTCTGGAGAAAAGGGAAGCCTCCTAAGCCTTTGGAGGCATTGCACCCTGGTAACAGGCACCACTGAGAACAATCGCGAGATTCCTGCAAGAAATACACAGAAACTGGCCACATGATGTGGCAATCCATCTCCTGGTTGTCTATGCGTTGCAATGCATAATGTGCAGAGACACGGGCACCCTAGCGATCACTGCACACCTATTGACAATAGGCAAGACTTGAACGTGAAAACACAATGTCCATCCACAGATGAATGGAAAGTGAGGAGATGGTACACATAGAGCATGGAATAATGCTCAGCCATGAAACAGAAAGAAATCATGCCATGGCCAGCATCTTCCATGGACCTGGAGATCCCTGTCCTCAGCATGGGACGTCCAATAGAGAACGAGAAAATTCTGACAATAGCATGTATAGCTGGTGTCTGAAACTCCATACAAAGAAACTAGAAAGCACAAACGGACTCACAGATTTAGAGCGCAAGCACACCCTTTCGAGAAGGGAAAGGCAAGCTGAGGTGGGCCAAATGAGGAGGGTGCGATTAACATATGCTCACTAATATGTATACAATAGACGATCAACAACCACCTAGTATAAAGCACAGGGACTGGTCGGCACCACTCTGTCATAAGCCACGTGGGAACAGAATCTGAAAGAGAGTGGCTGTATATGTACATGGAGAACGGAATCAAGGTGCTGCACAGCTAAAGTTAATACACCATTGTAAACTCACTAGACACGGATAGATATTCAAAAGGCCATAAAAAAAGAGATCGAGGTGTACCATATTCCCCTCAGGCCTCGGAGACGTGCGCGGGTGTCACTTCCCTGGAGCGTGAGCAGGCTTGGGCATCAACGTTGGAGTGTGGTTGCACTGAGGCAGGTGGGGGGATGCGTCAGCAAATGAACTCCCTGTGGACCTGTGGTGCCTGGTTCCCTCTGGTTGGCAGCACTCTCTGCAGATCCAGGTGTGCTCTCCTGCAGCTTAGCCAAGCCCACTGCACCCAAAGGATGGTGGCCCGACGAGCTGGACTGCGTTGAAAAGTCACCTGGTGTCACCATCTCCTGTCGGTGGGGTTCCCAGGACTCACCTCCTTTCTTAGAGTCGCCCCACTTGCCTCCGTCAACACCCTCATCAGGAAGGGTTTGCAGGGGGTGAGATTTGTCGATAGCGGGAAGCATAAGAGGGAGAAGGAATGAGACACAAGCCCTTAGGTGTCTGTCCAGGCACGGTCCTCTCTAATTCTTATTCAGGATCATGATGGCGCCCAAGGTCTGTGTTCTTGGGGAAGGCAACAGACTCTTGCAAAATGCTGCCACCATGTGGCCGCGTCCTGTAACTACAACGTGAAAAAGCGGGCTCAGTGGCCCTTCCGTTTCAAAAGGCCAGAGGGGTTGTAAATGACACCTCTCCTGCAAAAATGTCCTGGGGAAAGGCACTGGAAAAGAGCTCAAAGCAGGATCCACTATTCTTTTTTATAATTAATTAATTAATTAATTTAGTATTTTTTTTGAGTTAGGATTGACTTTCCACAGGCAGTTTCAGGAAGATGGTTTTATTCATAAGGTCTGTTTTGTTTTGTGTTGTTTTTTGAAAAAGGCCCAGGAAATATGCTGTATAACGGTGCGAATCGGAGACATGGAAATTGAAACTCCACCGTGGTTTTACCTGGCAGCCGTGAGGATTGCCATCGTCAATATGTCTAGAAGCAATACCTGCGGGAGAGGGTCTGGAGAAAAGGGAAGCCTCCTAAGCCTTTGGAGGCATTGCACACTGGGGACAGGCACCACTGAGAACAATCGCGAGATTCCTGCCAGAAATACACAGAAACCAGCCACATGATGTGGCAATCCATCTCCTGGTTGTCTATGCGTTGCAATGCATAATGTGCAGAGACACGGGCACCCTAGCGATCACTGCACACCTATTGACAATAGGCAAGACTTGAACGTGAAAACACAATGTCCATCCACAGATGAATGGAAAGTGAGGAGATGGTACACATAGAGCATGGAATAATGCTCAGCCATGAAACAGAAGGAAATCATGCCATCGCCAGCATCTTCCATGGACCTGGAGATCCCTCTCCTCCGCATGGGACGTCCAATAGATATCGAGAAAATTCCAACGATAGCACGTATAGCTGGTGTTTCAACCTCCATACAAAGAAACTAGAAAGCACAAACGGACTCACAGATTTAGAACGCAAGCACACCGGTTCGAGAAGGGAAAGGCAAGCTGAGGTGGGCCGAATGAGGAGGGTGGGATTAACATATGCACACTGATATGTATATGATAGACGATCAACAACCACCTAGTATAAAGCACAGGGACTGGTAGGCACCACTCTGTCATAAGCCACGTGGGAACAGAATCCGAAAGGGAATGGCTGTATATGTACATGGAGAACTGAATCAAGGTGCTGCATAGCTAAAGTCAATACACCATTGTAAACTCACTAGACACGGATAGATATTCGAAAGGCCATAAAAAAAGAGATCGAGGTGTACCATATTCCCCTCAGGCCTCGGAGACGTGCGCGGGTGTCACTTCCCTGGAGCGTGAGCAGCCTTGGGCACCAACGTTGCAGTGTGGTCGCACTGAGGCAGGTGGGGGGATGCGTCAGCAAATGAACTCCCTGTGGACCTGTGGTGCCTGGTTCCCTCTGGTTGGCAGCACTCTCTGCAGATCCAGGTGTGCCCTCCTGCAGCTTAGCCAAGCCCACTGCACCCAAAGGATGGTGGCCCGACGAGCTGGACTGCGTTGAAAAGTCACCTGGTGTCACCATCTCCTGTCGGTGGGGTTCCCACCACTCACTCCTTTCTTAGAGTCGCCCCACTTGCCTCCGTCAACACCCTCATCAGGAAGGGTTTGCAGGGGGTGAGATTTGACGATAGCGGGAAGCATAAGAGGGAGAAGGAATGAGACACAAGCCCTTAGGTGTCTGTCCAGGCACGGTCCTCTCTAATTCTTATTCAGGATCTTGATGGCGCCCAAGGTCTGCGTTCTTGGGGAAGGTAACAGACTCTTGCAAAATGCTGCCACCGTGTGGCCGCGTCCTGTAACTACAACGTGAAAAAGTGGGCTCAGTGGCCCTTCCGTTTCAAAAGGCCAGAGGGGTTGTAAATGACACCTCCGCTGGAAAACTGTCCTGGGGAAAGGCACCGGAAAGAGAGCTGAAAATAGGATCGACGTTCAACAGGCGGTTTCAAGAGGGCGGTTTTAATCATGATGCCTGTTTTGTTTTGTGCTGTTTTTTAAAAAAGGCCCAGGAAATATGCTGTATGACGGTGCGATGGGAGACATGGAAATTGAAACTCCATCGTGGTTTTTCCTGGCAGCCATGAGGATGGCCATCGTCAATATGTCTAGAAGCAATACCTGCGGGAGAGGGTCTGGAGAAAAGGGAAGCCTCCTAAGCCTTTGGAGGCATTGCACCCTGGTAACAGGCACCACTGAGAACAATCGCAAGATTCCTGCAAGAAATACACAGAAACCGGCCGCATGATCTGGCAATCCATCTCCTGGTTTTCTGTGCGTTGCAATGCAGCATGTGCAGAGACACGGGCACCCTAGCGATCACTGCACACCTATTGACAATAGGCAAGACTTGAACGTGAAAACACAATGTCCATCCACAGATGAATGGAAAGTGAGGAGATGGTACACATAGAGCATGGAATAATGCTCAGCCATGAAACAGAAGGAAATCATGCCATGGCCAGCATCTTCCATGGACCTGGAGATCCCTCTCCTCAGCATGGGACGTCCAATAGAGAACGAGAAAATTCCAACAATAGCATGTATAGCTGGTGTCTGAAACTCCATACAAAGAAACTAGAAAGCACAAACGGACTCACAGATTTAGAACGCAAGCACACCCTTTCGAGAAGGGAAAGGCAAGCTGAGGTGGGCCAAATGAGGAGGGTACGATTAACATATGCTCACTAATATGTATACAATAGACGATCAACAACCACCTAGTATAAAGCACAGGGACTGGTCGGCACCACTCTGTCATAAGCCACGTGGGAACAGAATCTGAAAGAGAGTGGCTGTATATGTACATGGAGAACGGAATCAAGGTGCTGCACAGCTAAAGTCAATACACCATTGTAAACTCACTAGACACGGATAGATATTAGAAAGTCCATAAAAAAAGAGATCGAGGTCTACCATATTCCCCTCAGGCCTCGGAGACGTGCGCGGGTGTCATTTCCCTGGAGCGTGAGCAGGCTTGGGCACCAACGTTGCAGTGTGGTCGCACTGAGGCAGGTGGGGGGATGCGTCAGCAAATGAACTCCCTGTGGACCTGTGGTGCCTGGTTCCCTCTGGTTGGCAGCACTCTCTGCAGATCCAGGTGTGCCCTCCTGCAGCTTAGCCAAGCCCACTGCACCCAAAGGATGGTGGCCCGCCGAGCTGGACTGCGTTGAAAAGTCACCTGGTGTCACCATCTCCTGTCGGTGGGGTTCCCACCACTCACTCCTTTCTTAGAGTCGCCCCACTTGCCTCCGTCAACACCCTCATCAGGAAGGGTTTGCAGGGGGTGAGATTTGTCGATAGCGGGAAGCATAAGAGGGAGAAGGAATGAGACACAAGCCCTTAGGTGTCTGTCCAGGCACGGTCCTCTCTAATTCTTATTCAGGATCTTGATGGCGCCCAAGGTCTGCGTTCTTGGGGAAGGTAACAGACTCTTGCAAAATGCTGCCACCGTGTGGCCGCGTCCTGTAACTACAACGTGAAAAAGTGGGCTCAGTGGCCCTTCCGTTTCAAAAGGCCAGAGGGGTTGTAAATGACACCTCCGCTGGAAAACTGTCCTGGGGAAAGGCACCGGAAAGAGAGCTGAAAATAGGATCGACGTTCAACAGGCGGTTTCAAGAGGGCGGTTTTAATCATGATGCCTGTTTTGTTTTGTGCTGTTTTTTAAAAAAGGCCCAGGAAATATGCTGTATGACGGTGCGATGGGAGACATGGAAATTGAAACTCCATCGTGGTTTTTCCTGGCAGCCATGAGGATGGCCATCGTCAATATGTCTAGAAGCAATACCTGCGGAAGGGGGTCTGGAGAAAAGGGAAGCCTCCTAAGCCTTTGGAGGCATTGCACCCTGGTAACAGGCACCACTGAGAACAATCGCAAGATTCCTGCAAGAAATACACAGAAACCGGCCGCATGATCTGGCAATCCATCTCCTGGTTGTCTATGCGTTGCAATGCATAATGTGCAGAGACACGGGCACCCTAGCGATCACTGCACACCTATTGAGAATAGGCAAGACTTGAACGTGAAAACACAATGTCCATCCACAGATGAATGGAAAGTGAGGAGATGGTACACATAGAGCATGGAATAATGCTCAGCCATGAAACAGAAGGAAATCATACCATCGCCAGCATCTTCCATGGACCTGGAGATCCCTCTCCTCAGCATGGGACGTCCAATAGATATCGAGAAAATTCCAACGATAGCACGTATAGCTGGTGTTTCAACCTCCATACAAAGAAACTAGAAAGCACAAACGGACTCACAGATTTAGAACGCAAGCACACCGGTTCGAGAAGGGAAAGGCAAGCTGAGGTGGGCCGAATGAGGAGGGTGGGATTAACATATGCACACTGAAATGTATACGATAGACGATCAACAACCACCTAGTATAAAGCACAGGGACTGGTCGGCACCACTCTGTCATAAGCCACGTGGGAACAGAATCTGAAAGAGAGTGGCTGTATATGTACATGGAGAACGGAATCAAGGTGCTGCACAGCTAAAGTCAATACACCATTGTAAACTCACTAGACACGGAGAGATATTAGAAAGTCCATAAAAAAAGAGATCGAGGTCTACTATATTCCCCTCAGGCTTCGGGGACGTGTGCGGGTGTCACTTCCCTGGAGCGTGAGCAGGCTTGTGCACCAACATTGCAGTGTGGTCGCACTGTGGCAGATGGGGGGATGCGCCAGCAAAAGAACCCCCCATGGACCTGTGGTGCCTGGTGCCCTCTGGTTGGCAGCACTCTCTGCAGATCCAGGTGTGCCCTCCTGCAGCTAAGCCAAGCCCACTGCACCCAAAGGATGGTGGCCCGACGTGCTGGGCAGTGTTGAAAAGTCACCTGGTGTCCACGTCTCCTGTTCGTGGGGTTCCCAGCACTCACCTCCTTTCTTAGAGTTGCCCCACTTGCCTCCGTCAACACCCTCATCAGGAAGGGTCTGCAGGGGATAAGGTTTGTCGATAGCGGGAAGGGTAAGTGGGAGAAGGAATGAGACACAAGCCCTTAGGTTTCTGTCCGGGCACATTCAGCTCCAATTCATATTCAGGATCATGATGGCGCCCAAGGTCTGTGTTCTTGGGGAAGGCAACAGACTGCTGCAAAATGCTGTCTCCTTGTGGCTGCGTCCTGTAACTGCAACGTGAAAAAGCGGGCTCAGAGGCCCTTCCCGTTCAAAAGGCCAGCGCGGTGGTAAATGACACCTCCGCTGGAAAACTGTCCTGGGGAAAGGCTCGGAAAGAGAGCTGAAAATAGGATCGACGTTCAACAGGCGGTTTCAAGAGGGCGGTTTTATTCATGATGCCTGTTTTGTGCTGTTTTTTAAAAAAGGCCCAGGAAATATGCTGTATGACGGTGCAAATGGGAGACATGGAAAATGAAACTCCATCGTGGTTTTCCCTTGCAGCCGTCAGGATTGCCATCGTCAATATGTCTAGAAGCAATACCTGCGGGAGAGGGTCTGGAGAAAAGGGAAGCCTCCTAAGCCATTGGTGGCATTGCACCCTGGTAACAGGCACCACTGACAACAATCACGAGATTCCTGCAAGAAATACAAAGAAAGCCGGCCACATGATGTGGTAATCCATCTCCTGGCCGTCTTTGCGGAGCAACGTATAATTTGGGAAGACCTGGGCACCCCAGCCAGCACTGTACACCTATTGACAATAGCCAGGACTTGAAAGTAAAATCACAATATCATGCTTTATGATCCTTTTAATGTGTTGTTGGATTCTGTTGGCTAGTATTTTGTCGAGGATTTTTGCATCTAAATTCATCAGTGATATTGCTCTCTAGTTTTCTTTTTTTGTAGTATCTTTGTGTCATTTTGGTATCAGGTTGAGGGCTTCATAAAATGAGTTTGGGAGTGTTCTTTCCTCTGCAAGTTTTTGGAAGAGTTTGCGTAGCAATGTATAATTTGGAGAGACACGGGCACCCCAGCAATCACTGCACACCTATTGACAATAGCCAAGACTTGAGAGTGAAAACACAATGTCCATCCACAGATGAATGGAAAGTGAGGCGATGGTACACATAGAGCATGGAATAATGCTCAGCCATGAAACAGAATGAAATCTTGCCATTGCTTGCATCTTCCATGAATCTGGAGATCCCTGTCCTCAGCATGGGACATCCAACAGAGAATGACATAAATCCAATATCACCTATACGTGGCATCTGAAACTTGATATTAAGAAAGTAGAAAGCACAAACAGAATCAGAGATTTAGAATGCAAGTACAGCATTTCTGGAGGGGAATGCCAAGCTGAGGTGGGCTGAATGATGAGAGTGGGATTAACATATGCACACTAATATGTATACGATAGACGATCAACCACCACCTGGTATATAGCACAGGGACTGGTCGGCACCACTCTGCAATAAGCTACGTGGGAACAGAATCCGAAAGAGAATGGATGTATATGTATACAGAGACCTGAATCAAGTTGCTGCACATCTAAAATAAATACACCATTGCAAATTCAACAGACATTGATAGAAATTAGAAAGTCAAGTAAAAACAAATAGATCGAAGTCTAGTTGTTCCCCTCAGGCCTCGGAGATGTGCACAGGTGTCACATCCAGGGAGCCTGAGCAGGCTTGGGCACCAAAATTGGAGAGTGGGTGCTCTGAGGCAGGTGGAGGGAGGCACCAGTGAATGAACCCCTCTTGGACCTGTGGTGCCTGGTCCCCTCTGGTTGGCAGCACTCTCTGCAGATCCAGGTGTGCCCTGCTGCATCTAAGCCAAGCCCACTGCACCCAAAGATTGGTGGCCCGACGTGCTGGACAGCATTGAAAAGTCACCTGGTGTCCATGTCTCTTGTTGGTGGGGTTCCCACCACTCACCTCCTTCCTTAGAGTCGTCCCACCTGCCTCTGACAACACCCTCATCAGTAAGTTTTTGCAGGGCGTGGGATTTTTTGAGTGGGGGAAGGATAAGTGGGAGAGGGAATGAGACACAAGCCTTTAAGGGTCTGTGTGGGCTCCTTCTGCTTTCATTTTGAATCCGAAGCATGAGTTCTGGCAGTGTGTGCAGTCCCTGGTACCCAACCAGCGTGCAAAAACTTCTGCACACTTGTTCCCACTTCCTGTAACTGCACGTTTAAGATTGGTCCTTTGGGATTCTTTATATCCAAAAGTCTAGAGCAGCCGTAAATGATACCTCTGTTCAACAAATGTCCTTTGGATAGGCACTGAACAGTATTCAATACAGGGTTGACTTCTGTTATAGCGCAAATCTGAGTAATTCAAGGTTTGTTGCTCATGCTACTCAGCCCTTCCTGTGAAGGTGGGAATAAGGCCGATAGGTGGACCCACCCAGTGTGGGAGTTTGGCTGAGTTGACAGCTGGTCAACTGGCTCAAAGAATGAGGCCCTTTACAGTAGAGTGGTGAAAGTTTCATCAAGATATCTGAGGTGAATCAGGAAGGAAGTGAATAAAGAAGGGAGTGATTGGTAGGGAGAAAGTTTTGCGGCCAGTGGGCTGGAGTCCTGATTAAAGTGAATAACCAAAGTATTTGCAGTGAGTGAGAATGAGTTGGAAGTTGGGAGTCTGTAATCCAAATGGCGGATATCCGAGTTTGAGATTTCAGAGTTGACAGCTGTGTTTCCACACAGAGATCAGCCCTAGGAAGTGATCATATGGCCAGTACGGAATAGAAGAAGTCATCACTGGTGAAGAGAATAAGAAAATCAGAGGCAGGATTTTCTATGTGACATTCACTTGAACGTTAGAAACTTGTGGGATTTTTAGAGGAGTTGGCTTGAAGAATAAGATTATAAGCCAGAAAGTATAATATTTAAATGTCTTCTAGGATTTCTTTCTTTCTTTTTTTTTTTTTTTTTTTTCCTTCTGGGATTTCTTAACTTGGAGTCCATGAATCCCTAAAAGATCTATGAATATGCTTCAGGAAGTTATAAGAAAAACCCTGAATGTATATACAAAATAGCATGTGGATATGGGTTTGCACATTTTATTAGGAAAGGGTCCATGACTTTTGTTAGTTTCTCAGAGTGTTCGTGATCTCCTTGCCCCACCTCTCAAACTTACTAACCATAACCCTCAAACAGCGCTAACAGAACTTCCTGACTTGATGACAGAAGGTCTATGCCTGTTTATGCCAATGTGGTAGCTGCTAGCCACACATGGCTACTGAACATTGGGATGTGGCTAGTGTGACTGAGGACGTGCACTTTAATTTCAACTTACAGTCAATTAGCCACAGTTACTGAACAGTGCAACTCTACATAAATGATGTACAGAAAAGTACTACGTATTTTGTGTGTTTCAGCAGCAAAGGTTAATTTTGCTTACCAATGACATCTCTGGTTTTGTTTTTTTTTTTAGTTTTATAATTTTATTTATTATTTTTTGGGGGGTACACCAAGTTCAATCATCTGTTTTTATACACATATCCCCGTATTCCCTCCCTCCCTCACCTGACATCTCTGTTTTGATCCTCTTCTATTTGATGTTTTTTCTTCAATCATATAGGACTTAGTTTCTATGTTTTATGGACTCCCACATTGCTAGTTAATTTTTCCTACAATGTGCTATTTGTCTGTTTGATGATACCTACCTATATATAATACATTTTTCCCCCAGTCTTGGTTTCTCTATCAGTTCCTTAGAGGTACATAGGGCTTCAAGTTACTTTGTAAAGCTCCTGAAGCCTAGAGTGGTCGTAGGTCCTCAGGAATCAGTAGTTAGTAAATCTATCGTGGCCCGATTCTCTGAATTTTTTCGGTATTCTTGCCGCATAGCTGCACGTCTGCTCTGTTTAGCCCTTTTCACTGACTGGAAGCCATCAAGAGGGACTAGGTAAAAGAGCCCTAGGGGGTATGAAACCACAGTCCTTGCTCTTCAATGTCCGCAGCACCTCATCTTACCAAGTCCCTTCAAATGCCTCAGCCTGACCCTGAGGGTCCCTCACAAAGAGGTAGTTTTTGTTATTCTCTCTTGTAACTTAGCATCAGGTCACGGTGGAGTATGCTTTGTTCCTTAAACATAGTCCAGTTTTCTCACTTCTCAGGATGAGCCTCCTTGCCTCCCTTCTAGCTTTCTAAATCCTACCAATCTATTAAGAGTCCATCTCAAACACCATCTCCTCCAAGAACTATTTTCTGATTTCTTTCCAAATATGAATCCTCTTCCCTTTAGTCCTAGTGTGCTATATCTTCTTCATGAGGCTTGGATATTTTTGAATATTATAGTCGACTTAACTAGGTTAACAGCCCCCTGAAGGTAGGTCTTCCATGTGATCAATTTTTTTGGTACTGTGCCTCATTTGAAAAAGAATTCAAGGTGGCTTTCAAAGTCATATACTAGCATATTTGATAGAAATTTTAACCATGAAAGAACAAATAATAAGCTAACTCTTTATCTCTAGGACCTAAATTCACATGACAAGAGCCATTCTCTTGACCTCTCAACACGTGGTCAGTTACAATGTCAACGATGGGATGATAATAAGCCTGGTATAACTGTATGTGTTCAGTTTGACCATTCAAATGGGGCCATCCAATTCGCTAAAATACATGGAGCACATATATTTCAAATCCTTGGTAGATATGGACCTTGACTCAGAAGTAGCTGCAAGAAGAGCCCCCTTGGAAGGAAGCCATCTGATGGAGAAGACAGGAGTGAAGTCTGTGCTCTTGACAGAGGTACACTTCTGTTTGCCAGTCTCAGTTCCACACTTACACACGTGTTACTTGGTGATCTCATCAGCAGATGTGGATAGGAAACTAATGTGTGTTTTGTACCTGCTGGCAGTGTTGATTTTGAATAAAGATATACTGCTGTCTTTTTCTTGACGATGTCGAGTGTGTGTTTTGCTCTGCTGACAGTCTGGCAATGAGCAAATAGATATGTCTGCTTTTTCCTTTAATAGCCATCTTTTATTGTCCATTTTAAATGATATGTTAGTTTGTTCTCAGGACATCTTGTGGCATCAAGCATTTCAGAAGATAGAAATGGTTTGTTGAATTGAAAAGGTAGTTAGGTGGCATTGTATTCAGTTCGCGTGAGATACCACCACTTGGCTGCTCAGATGAGGCTTGTAAAAGACCTGCTTTGAATGTTCCTACCTGCCCAGTGCTTCTTCCTTCCCCACAACCCCACCCCTCTCAGCTTTAGCAAGATGGATATCTCCTCCAACTTAAATTCCATGGACTCTGCTTTTCCTGGATGCTAAGAGAATCAACTGCAGGGAAGAGAGCTGAAGACTTGGAAATGACAGTTGGGGAGTTGGTACTGGTCTGAAATTTTCAGCCTGGCCAGGACTGTCAAAATAATAAGCCTTAGGATATTCACTGTCATGTTTCATGAATCAAAAGAACAAAGTGCTTACTTTGTAAGAACAGAGCACACTTGGCTGGAATAAAAGTAAAATTATTGGTTATGAATCGTAAAATAAGTTCACCCCACCATGGTTTGTGCAGAGGAAAATTTAATATTTTCTATTTGAGAACCTACAGAAAATAAAAATCATTCATTGCATAGAACATAGCAACACAGAGCCTTTGTTAACTATGGTTGGAGACACTTCTCCATGAGACACTTCTCCGGAGTTTCTGCATGTACTGTTGGTGGAGCTGCGGACGGCCTTTGGGCTGGACTATTGTTTTTTTCCTCAAGGATGTCTGTATAGCATCCTTGAAAGGCAGAAGCAACATCTTCCTCCAGAGCGAAGACCAGGTTTCTTTACTGCCCAGTAGAATAAAGATAGTACCTCCCTCTGATGCAAAAGTCAGGCAGGTTTGCTTTCCACTCACCATGAAACATTTGGGTTCCCTAAGCTCAGGGTTCTTTGATTACGATGCAAAACCACTGCATACATAGCTTCTACCTAGGCCACTCTGTACAGCCCCCATGAGGCTTGGGAAGCAAGAAGGATATGATGTGAATATGAAGCTCATGCTGCTTGTGGTTCTGAGAATACTAAAGCCCTTTGTCTCTGACCCAGGAATCTCATGTCTTCTGCCAGCATTCATGAAACTGTGGCAGGCTAACTCATGAGATTGCTGGTAGGGTCAAATCTCAGATCCTTCATAGTTCTTGATGCTGACAATCTTGCATCCACCTCCCTGAGTTCCAGTGTGGTATATTGATTTGGAGCTGAGATGTGGTTTTTGTTGGAGGAATTAACATCACAGCATGCTGGAATCAATGTGAAAGATACCGATGGCTGTTTTCAAGGCCCAACCATTACCAATGGTTGAAAGGGTGGTGTTAAGACACAAGCAGGGGACTTACTAGGTTGTGCAGTGGTTAAGAATCCACCTGCCAATGCAGGGGACATGGGTTCAAGCCTTGCCCCAGGAAGATCCCACATGCTGCAGAGCAACTAAGCCCATGCACCACAACTATTGAGCCTGCGCTCTAGAGCCCATGAGCCACAACTATTGAGCCCATGTGCCGCAACTACTGAAACCTATGTGCCTAGAGCCCATGCTCTGCAACAAGAGAAGCCACAGCAGTGAGGAGCCTACACACCAAAATGAAGAGCAGCCCCCGCTCACAGCAACTAGAGAAAGCCTGTGTGCAGCAACGAAGACCCAACACAGCCAAAAATAATAAATAAATAAATCCAATAAATAAATAAATAAATTTATAAATAAAAAAGGACACAAGCAAAAGTTAAGATTACAAGAGTTCTGATCTACCCCAAATTTCTTTTGAAGAGGCATTATAGAGAGCTTGATCAGCTCACATACTTCAAATTCGGATAGACTTGGGCTCAAGATCTGACTCCCTAAGAGCTGCATCATTGGGCAAGTCCTTAACCTCTTTATGTTTCAGGTTCCTCACCTGTGAAATAGGAAGACAATAGAATCTACCTCTTGGGTTTGGGTGGAGGCACTTAACACAGGGGTTGGAAAAAATGTTTGTAAAGAACCAGATAGTAAATATTTTAGGTTTCTTGGGTCCTACAATCTGACAACTATTCAACTCTACGAGCACAGCACGAAAGCCATAGATAATACACGAGTGAATAGGTTTGGTTGTCTTCCAATAAAACTTTATTTATAAAAACAGGCAGTATGCCAGATTCAGCCCTTGGACTATAGGCTGCCAGCCTGTGATACAGCAGTTTGCTTGACTCACTGCCAGCATCTAACAAAGGGGCTCCTCTTTGCCAGACATTGTTGTCCGTACTTGTTATTTCACTTAATCCTCCATGTGGTAGCTAGTATCCCCACCTTACAGATAAGGAAACTGAGGCTCAGGAAGATAAGCAGTTTGCTAAGTTCCCATGGCTGCATAGCCAAGGTCAAGTCAAACTCTGCACTTTAAGTTGATTTTTCCTACCAACACCTTGTGTTACTTTTGAACAAATATCTCCACTCCTAACAGTTTTAGAGGCAAAAACCTCAGTTTTGCCAGGGCAAAAATTCTTGTTTGTAGATGTATTTGCATGTATAAAGCAAGGTTTGGATTATGCAAAAAAAAAAAATGATCACCAGAATCCCTAATGAGATTCTAGCTCTGGATTCACAAGTATTTTGAATAGTTTTACCCACACCACAAATCTTAATATATTGCAGAGTATTTCCATTAAGAAGAGGGAGAAAAAGTATTACCTGCAAAAGTAGTGATGAACAGGAAAAGGCAGGCTTCCCTATTCATTATTTCTTGGGTAGGTGGCTTATTACCTGGAGGAGTCCAAAGTGACATATAAATCCAGAGTCTTTCTAAAGAAAAAAATCCACATTTTTTAATAGATTCAAATGAGACAACGGCCTGGCCACAGAAAAATTCAGGGAGATATTTGCCTGGATTATTACTATATGTCAAGCAAGTTAGAAGGTGAATATCCAGTTAATGACCATTAAGATAAAAGGTGTCATTAAAGCAAAAGAGGATCAGGAAACACCCACCAACACCTTGAGAGTGATTATCCTTGAAACATGGAATTACAGATCAAACACATGTTTCTAAACTTTTCTGTATTTTCCCAATTTCCTACAGTGAGCATGGGTTGACTTTATAATCAGACAAAACCAGAAATGTCACAAAAATTATTCATATAGAGTTTGCAATAGCAAGGGAAATGATTTTGTCCTAATGTTAAGGATACAAAGTTTACAGAGAGAAAAATATTTCCTCTTTGTTTGAAAAGAAATAGACTCTTCACATAGAAAAAACAGACTAGAAGAATATTAACAGAGATATCAATACATGTATCATGAGAATGCAGGTAATATTTTCCTCTTCTTTTTATTCTTTTGTAGGTTCTAAATCTTCTGTTAGAATGTATGCTATGTTTAAAATATAGAAAAAAGTAATTTTGAAATAAAGGCAATGCTATCTAAAACACAAAAACACAAAGAAATAACTAATTACACTTTTGGTCTTAACTTGTTTGCTTGTGCTGTATTAACTGAGCAGCTTTTGCTTCAACATGAAGCAGACCACTCCTGTGTGCAGGCAAGAACTGTCTCAGCACCCTCTACCTTGGTGACAGAAGGCGGCAGTGCTGTGCACATGCATGTGTGTGTACACGAGTGTGTGTGTGTGGTGCTGGGGCAAGGGAGAGTTGCTCTTTGTCATGGAGTCAGTACTCCTATTTTTCAGTCCCAGGCTGCAGCGTCCGGCTGCTTACCGCTGGGCTCAGCAATGCTTTCCACATCATGACCTGCCCTCCCCCGTGGCATTCCCACTCTGCTAATGAATATCCATCACCCTTGCTCTGAACTGAGCCCAAGCCTCTCACCTGCCCTACTTTGTAGCTATACTGTAGTCTGTCTCAAATCCTCCTTTAGCTGGTTTGCAAACTATCCGGGTGTCCTCTCCTTGGTGTCCTGACTCACTCCCGCAAGGTGCCTCACCCCAGAATCTAGCCCTTCCCCCAAACCCCAGCTTGCTAGCTTGGACCATCTTACCTCTTGCCTGACTTTACGGAAACATCCTGATTTTACAGGAAAAGTCTCTACTGCCCCAGATTCCCAGCCACTCTGTTCCTGCACTTGGCAGGACAAAATGTCTTTGGCAGGGTCATTTGTGCTGACTGTCGGCTTGAATTGTGACTGTGGCGTCTCCTCCAAGCCTGGCTGAACCTTTGATGCTAACTGGCCTGCTCCCCAGTGTCGATCTGTTTCAGGGGCTGGGTTCTGTGCCAAGCCTCCCTCCTCTCAGCCACCCTATTGCGATGCCAACGTTGCATTGGGTCTAGACATCCAAAACTGGGTTGGCAATACAAGAGAAGACACAAAGGGCAGGAGCGAAAGCACAAAACTGAACAGCGGTGGAAAAACCAGGGGATCCAATAGCTACAACAGAGGTGATCCTACAACAGGGTTTCTCCACCTTGGCACTATAACACTTAGAGCTGGATCATTCTTTGTTGTGAGGGGGCCTGGCTGGTGCATTGTAGGATGTTTAGCAGCATCCCTGGCCTGTACCCATTAGATGCCGGTAGTACCCCTTCCCCAAGTGTGACAAACAAAAGTGTCTCCAGACATTGCCAAATATCCCAGGGAGGCAAAACCACTCCCAGTGATTGAGAGCCACTGATCTATATTATTAAAGGTCCCCCAAATGGTTCTTCCCTTTAGATTCTGTGGACATGGTTACTTTTAATCAAGGTTTTTCAACCTCAACACTATTGATGTTTTGGAGAAACCCTGGTCTACATGAATGCTGTTCAACTGGACTTGAGAGAAAGTCTTAGGGTAACCCACCACATGTGCGGAACAGTCTTCATAAACAATGGCATTTAGAATAGTCATCTCAGGAATCCCCTGGCAGTCCAGTGGTTAGGACTCTGTGCTTTCACTGCCGAGGGCCCGAGTTCAATCCCTGCTGGAGGAACTAAGGTCCCACAAGCTCCACATTGTGGTCAAAAATTAAAACAAGCAAACAAACAAAAAAGAGGAATAGTCATCCCAATGCTGGGTGACCTCCTGTTCTGCTTGCCTTTGCACAGAACCAGCTAAGTTTGCACTGACAGGGTCAGGAGGCTCCCCAAGTTACCTACTTGATCAGATACCCAAGTCATTAAAACTGGTGATAAGCTCCATCCCAACTTCCTACAAAGTTGTTCAAGGACATAACTGAGGAAACCAGATAATTCAGAAATATCTTGGCCTTCAGAGCTCCCTGCGAGAAGAAATCCGATGAATTTCAGTGCAGGAACTTTGTGATCACTATTTTTGACTGCCCAGAGGTTGTTTTTAGCGCAGGTCACAATTCTAACTATGCTCTGGGTAGATGTATTTTTCTTTACATATTTTACATGTATGGACTTTCAATTTCAACTGAGTCAATTTCATCAGAGGTATGGTCAAGTACCTCAAATTAGTCAACCAAAAAGCAATGTAGGGAGGAAATCAGTGGTTCTCAGTTCTGCTGTACAGGAGAATCACCCGAGGAGGTTTTGAACAATCCCTAAGCCTGAGAACCCAGCCCCCGGATCAATTAATTCAGGATCTCTGATTTAAGAGTTCCCAGAAGGGTCAGGAACCTGTTGAGTAAGTGAATGTAACTTGAAAAAGACCAGAGTGGAAGCTCAAAGAGAGAAAATGGCCAATGGCAAAATCACGTGACCCCCATACTGTTTCTATCACTCCTGCCCCAGCTCTAGTCCCCGTTACTCCTAGAGTCCTTTTTTCTTTTCTTTTTCTTTTTTTTTAAACATTTATATTTTCCAATCTTACCATTCCTTCTTACTTTGCTCACTTTTGAGCTTCCATGTAAGTTAAATATACAAACTCCACTATAGGAGGGAAAAGGGGGAAAAAAATGACAAAAGCTGAAATCTGGGGCTTCATGGAAAAGTGTTATAAAATGGGAACAGCTGGTGTGCAGTTGTTACCAGCTACCACCTGAGAATTGCCTGAGCAGCACTTCATTTTATTCCTCACTGGAGGTACCATCCTTCCTTCTGGAGTCTGTCCACTGCCATCACCAGGGAATATTTCTGAGAAACGGCTTGATATGACTTGAGCACAATGTTACTTAAGGTTTGGCATCCACAGTATCCTTAATGGGTTTTCTACACTATCAGGAGTTTCATGTAGGTCATCCATTTAATAAATTAAAAAGAAATCACCATCATAATCTGCAAAGTATAAATAATATTTAATAATTGTAGATTCATATTAGTGAATTAATATGTGAAAGGGAAGACATTATTTGTAGTCCATCACCAAGGTGGCAGAGACTGGCTAGTTGTTCACCAAACCATTTCCCTTCTCCTCCTGGGCACACAGCTAGACTACATTTCCCAGCATCCCTTGCAGTTAGGTGGGGCCATGTAACTGGTTGCTGCCAATGGAAGGTGAGGAGAAGTGTGGGCTCTATCACTGTGCTACCTGTTCTTTGAAGTTCTTTGCCTCACCCAGTGAACTTCTGGCTCTAAAGATATCACTGAAAAATAAATGAGGGATTTCCTTAAACTAATACTCAATTTATTATGATATCATGATATTTGTAAGGGATACCAGTTATACTGTGCTGAAAGTCCCAATATTTGGTTTGGAGTGTGTTATCTGCCTATCCTCAGATACTCTTCCTCTTTCGCCCAAACCTAAGGTCTGAGCAGAGGGCCTCTGAGTCAAATATTGATGCAAAAAGATTAACTCCAATTTCATGTTTTTCTTATGGTTTATCAAGAAGGGGGTATTGAAACTTGAGGAGTAAAAGCTTTTGGTCTGAACAACTGGAAGCTTGGAATTGCCTTTTACTGAGATGGGGGAAGACTGTAGAAGAAATTAGTTCTCTTTCACACATGAATATAAACAAGATGCCCCTCCCCAAGCCCTCCAGGAACTGCTTTGGGATCCACAGGGAAGGGAGGGTCTTGTACTCATAGCTATGAAAATCTGAAAATGTTATGAATTTTTGGCCACAATATTTAACAGGTGATGTTGTGTCCTTCTCAGGGTAGCCCATCTGGAGGCATACGATGTCCATCTGTCCTTTACTGGTGATGCAAATTTATCTGCATAGCATTCCTTTGTTTGCATGCCCCACAGTTTATTCGATCAGTCACCTATGCTTGAGCAAATAATGCTGCAATGAATAACCTTCTGCACATGTATTTCATATTGTCAGAGGCGTATTTCAGGGTAAATTCTGAGAAGTGGTATTGGTGGGTCAAAGGGTAAGCAATATTGACAAATTTCCCTCCATAGAGATTATACAATTTTGCATCCCCTCCAGCAATGAGAGTGCCCACAACTGACTAACAGATTGTGGTGTCAGCGTTTTGGATTGTTGCCACTCTGATGGGTGAGAGTGGTGTCTCATTTTTGTTTGCATTTCTTTTATTATGAGTGAAGCTGAGCATCTTGTCATAAGTTTAAGAGCCATTTTTACATCTCTTTTTGTAAATTGTCTGTCCATGCCTTTTGCACATTTTTTCCCCATAGGATTATTGGTCTTTCTAAACTAAATTATAAAAGTTCTTTGCATATTATGGATTTTAGCTCCTTATCTGTGAAATATGTTGCAAATATTTTCCCCAGCTTGCCATTTGTCATTTGCCTTAACTTATATTGTTTTCTCGCTGTGCAAAAAAATTTATTTTTATGTCATCAAATTTATCCATTTTTTTCTCTTATTGCATCAGCATTTTGAGTTGTAGTTAGAAAGCCTTTCACTATATCCTATGAGTCATTTTTACTTGGCACCTACTATGTCCAAGGCACTAGATGAGATGTTAAAAAGAAAACAAAACTGAACAAAACCCAGTCCTTATACTGAAGAAAGAATGTATCATAGCTTATTAGTCCTTCATTCAAAGAGAATTTTTATGTTCATAATTTGAGTATAAATAGATTGCATGTAATATTGACCAGAACTCCAGGGATTATCTTTTTCTGAAGCAGAAACCAACCACATCATCAGACAAATGGGAGGAAATATAGGATGGTATTTACTATGTTGGACTTTGGGATCAAAATGCTCTGGATTTCCTTCTGCAACTTAGTAGCTGTGCAAATTTGGACAAGTAACTAAATCTCTCTGAATCTCAACTCCACAATCTAAAAATAACACCCACCTCATAGAGTTGTTGTGGCAATTAAAGGAAATTATATATGAAAAATGAAAAATTCTTAGCACCATGCCTGATACACAAGAAAAGCCCAATTAAAGAAGGCTACACCCACCTTCCTCCCCTTCAATGATCTGACAGTGGAGCAGAAGGTTGTAGTGGACATCTGTTATTTTGTGTACTCAGCCTCACTCCCTTCCTATTGTCCATCTTGTCCCCCTTTTCTCTGATACTCTTCAATCTTGAGGAGAACAAGTTTTGAACGAGAAAAGGAATAAAGGTTCAGATAAGGAGGTTAATCATAAACTTGACAGAGGTACCCATAAGGTCTTGCTTGGTTTCACCAGCAGACACTGCTTTGAGAATGGCTGATTGCATCTGAGTCTAACATAGCTACTCCATTTCTATTTCCAAATGCATTTATCTCTTCAAAGGCCAAAGCAAATGTCACCATTAAAGATTTTAATGCTTCTCTAGATATGAGATATGAGAAAATGCAAGAATTTGGGCTCATAAAATCTGAAAATATCTAACTATCTGAAGGCTGGTTTTGCCAGTTTTTCCCAGAGCACAGAGTGCCTCATTCATAATCTCCATCCTGAATTCCTTTCATGTGGTATTGAAGGTCAACAGCTGCAGCAGCTCATGTTTTAATCCTTGTAGAGGTAGATGGCAAGTGCCAATTTTTAGTTGGCAGGGCTCCTTCATGGTTATAAATTTGATCATGGTTTGGGGGGCACTTCATGACCATTTCATTTCACAGTGATAGGAATGCTCATTCCCAGGTCTGGTGAAGATTTCACTGATAGGCCACTCAATGTGGTATTACTGGATTAGGCCTTATTAACAATAGCCAAAGTCTCTGGAACACTTATCTTACTAGCCTCTTATGGTCCAGGAAAATATTCCCTCTCGTTGCTTCTTCCCATATCTAGAGTTACACTATTATAATCATTGACTTCATATGCAACTATATATCATTTTATCAGAGGCTCAGTCACACATTTGTTAATGTAAGAAACAACAATTTTGTAAAACAGGCAATATAGATAAGTTGTTGCAAATATCTCCTGGTTTCAGCCAGACTCAGCAGGCGATGTGTTAATTTCTTCTTTCCTGCAGCCATTCAAAAGTGGGCTGGGTCAGGATGTTCCCTGTGAGCTGAATAAAGATATTTTAGTTTAACATTCAAACATGGGGTCAGGGTTCCCTGAGATGGGCCATTATGTATACTTTAAGCTATAGGCAATATCCCTTTAGTGATTAACTTGCAGCAAAAGCAATAGAATACAAAGGTTAAAGTGAAAGAAACAGCTCTAATATGGAGTCCAATTTGTTATTCCCTGTTACAATTCCCCCATCAATGTCCATTCCACAATCTTGTGGGAAAGGGACAATGATCACTCTGGCTACTTCCTGCTGAACAGGGGCATTGAGGGGTGATTGTGGAAAGGAACTGATCAGCCTCAGGCAGGGAATATACCTAAGAATCTTTAGTAAACAGCACAATTCTCTTTCCTTCTTTATCTAAAATTATTTTAACCTGATGAAATCCCTTAGCCCTGTTGACAGGTAATTTGTAATTGGACTTTGTAATTGGGTTTTGGTTTGAGTGCCCATACCTATCTATTAATTTTAACTTTCTGACTGTGTCATAACTATATTTAAGGGGAAAGTTTTCCTTACATCTGGAAAAATAGATTAAAAGCCAGTAATATTTCAGGCAAAACCAAAAAGTTATAACCATATTCATCAGTTAACTCAGTCCTATATAATTAATTCTTTTTACTAACAGTTTTATGAAATCAGCATTTCTATTAGACTTTTAAAATATCTTACCTAGTTTAGCAGTATGATTTAAAAGTTATCAGAAACCTGTCCTTGTCAAAACGTCCTTTCTGTGACTCTTCTTGAAGATGTGGCAGTTCTGCAAAGCATCAGCTTAGCTGTCTATGAATGATAAAGGTCTTAAAAAGACAAGGTTAAAATGCTTCTTGACAAAGAAGCTTATCCAAGTTGTTGTGACATACAACATTTTAAGATAACAACTAAAATTATAACATTATACCAGGACATATCCAAATTTAAGAAACTTTATATAATTTCTAGAATGCCTATATTAATAACATTTATTCATACTGTATAATCTGAGGAGACATCACTCATTTGACAATGTTTTCCATGTAATTTAACATACCAACCAATCCTAGTTAAATATATATATATATATTTTCTTTTTTGTTTCCTGAGGTGCCTCAGGGGCCCTCTGAAGCATCCCAAAGTTAGCTGAAGTCAAAAGAACTTTAGTTAGAATTTCATATGAAGTTTGTAAAAAAAATATCAAAAAGTTTTAAAAACATTTGGTCAGACAGAATCATATGTCACTGTGAATACTTACAAAAAAATACAAATCACTTAAAGGCAAGGAAGTTCACACAATCTGTTATCAAATGCAGCATTCTAAGTAAACTTGTTCTCTTAACAGAGAGGAAACAAATCTAGTCTTGTACCAGTTTACTTTTTTTTTTTTAACTTCCTTTGTATGTTTTTAAGAGCAGGACCTAGGTAAAGAAGAGTTTTGCATTTGCAAGATTATTTCCACCCAGTAACTCAAAGACAGAGCTAAGGGAAAGGGAGCCCCATCTTACAGATGGAAAAACAGAGGCCAAAAAAAAAAAAAAATGAAGAAGGGAAGCAAAGGCAAGCTAGAGGCCTCAGGTTCAGTCACTGTGTTAGGATGGTGATGTGCAGGGTTATCCGTCCAGTCACTAGTGTGCCTCTTTAGAGATGCTCAAGCCAGAGTGAACTTGGCTCCTGCTGGAAACATATGTGGTAGAAACAAGGGAAGAAAACCTGGTACCAACATGAATTTCTGGATCCTTCCACAATAGCATCCTCTCTTGCCATAGCACTGTATTTATGGAAAGTGGACCTGAGGACTGAGATGGCTGCCCAGCCTGAGAGCTTCTCTGTAGCCCCAAGCTGCTGGCAGTGAATAGAAGACATTACTGCACAGGACAGTTGGGGGCCTTGATACCTCTCTCTTTCTCAATCAACATCACAGTCATATGTGATCTCCCTGTAACACTGGGCTCTGCTTTGGGGCCCCCTAGGTCCCAGTGTCCACCATCTCCTGGAAACCTGTTTGCAGACAAGGAGATTTGGTCAGACATGCCAGGCACCAGCTGCCTGATGCTCCTGAACCTTGGCCGATGTCCAGGAGAAGCCAGGTGCTGGGCACAAAGCTCCAGGAGCATCCAAGGGCAGGTTTGAGCTTCCTGCTGTCCCTGTATTGGGTCCTGTGGTTGGTCACCACCACTATCACACTGAGGTCCCAGGCCATGGTCTTCAGCTCTTGGGCCAGCCACATCATCAAGGCCAAGCCTTCCTCTGCTGACCTCCCAGAAGTGGGATGACCATTGCTGTGACCAAGTCCACAACCACCACCTTCAAAGTCCCTGAGGAACTGCTCACCTGCTGGGCCCTAGTGCCTCTCAGGTCCTATAGCACATCCAACATCTGGAAGACGTCAAATGTACTCACTCACCACCTACCTGGATCCTCTGGAGAGCTCCTGCCTGCTCCTCCTCATCCGGGGTTCTGGCCTGAAGTAGCTGGAGGATGTGAGAGGCTGTAAGGCCTCCATTGGAATCGATGTATAGGACATTCTGCTGCAGGCCGTGCACCACATTTGCAGCCACACAAAGACATACCTGGGTTTTGCTGCTACCTGGTCCTCCTACAATTTCAGTCACTTCTCCAGTATAGAGACCAGCATCAAGCAGTTTGTCCAGGCTTCCAATGTTGGTGGACAGGTTGAGAGTGGAGGTCTTCAGTTCCTCATACAGATCAGCACCATTGAAGGGGGAAGCTGAGAACTGAGCCAGCATCACCCACCTCAGGGCAACCAGGGCGTTATAAGACAAGCCATATTTCTGGGCTACCTCTTCCAGGTCTGCAGATCAGGTTCATCACTGTCTTGATCCCACAGCTCTGCAGAAGCTGGACCATGTCCTGGGTAAGGCCTGGGCACAGTATGGCCAGAAGCATGCCCATGTTCCCTGAGGGCCCAGGGCTGCTCATCCCAGGTGCATGTGGGGGGCTCTCTCCAGACACCCCCTGCCCTGTGCCCCTTTCTGGACCTGGCACGGGAGGTGGGAGGCAGTGATGTTGTGGGGGGTACAGACCCCATGCGAGCTCCTCAGTCTACTTTTTTTTTCCCATGCCACAAGGCTTGTGGGATCTTAGTTCCCCAACCAGGGATTGAACCTGGGCTCTGGCAGTGAAGGCTTGTAACCACTGGGCGACCAGAGAATTCCCAACTTTTAATAAAAAAATCCACTTACTCAATTAAGTTTAATCTGATCTCAGCCTGACCATGCATAAAACCCCTTTTTGACTTAAAACATAGATCCCACTTTCCTACTGTATAGTGAAATGTTTCCTTTATTATTTTTAGTAGCTTTAATTACATATCTAAATTAGAATCCTCAACTCTTAAAAACCTTAACTTCCAGTGAAAACCAAGAGGCAAGTAATTGTTACCAAAATTTGGAGAGACTATCTCAGATAATTTTCAGAACATAATTATTCCTATAGAGTTTACCTAAAAGCTCTTATCTCAATTGTATTTAATTCACTCAAAAATTTCATCATACCAAGTTATTTTTCTTGCTGACAAATTTGCAACAGATATAACAAGATTTTATTTAACTTCTATTAAACCTAGGTGCAGTAAAAGTATTATACTTAATGTTGATGACTCTAAAGACATGTTTATATTAATTAGATCAACAAACTTAAACTAACTTTAGTACCAGGTATTAATAGAGTATTTCTCTGTTCACATGAACTTGAAACTCATTTTTTCTAGCTTCTTTTATATTTAATTTGTAAGTACTTACTCTTAAGTCAATTAAATAGAGCTCTTTCTAAATTCAATTTTGAAAATACTTTCCAGAGGTAGAGATATCTCATATGTACAATGTGTACAGAAACATATAAACAAACAATACTAGAGATCTCATAGCTTCATTTAAAAAAACTCAGTTATGCATCAGGTATTACAATGTAAACTTACTAGTTTACAAAGAACAGTTGGGATGCATTAAAGTTGCTTGCTTAGATGACTAAGGCTTTACTATTTCTTAGGAGGCTTATGAATTAAAGTTTGGCTGAGGGAGCATTCCCAGCAGTTTTGAGGGTTTTTTTTAAAAAATGTTATTCCTGCATCCTTTTTTTCCTTTGGTTCCAAGTAACACAGATTGATTAGATAAGCTCCAGAGAGCCCAGCTAGATCATTTACATCTCAAAAGCACAGGAAGAGAAATGCAAATTCCTCCTCTAACTTCTTACACAAAACCTAGCCATCTTAGGGTATTTTCAGGGAAATTTCTTTTTTCTGGTTCCCAAATATCCACTGCAGTTTAAACAAACAAATAACAGTAATCATCGGCTCACATTTGCATGCCCCACTTTCCACAAAACCGGGAAGAGAGAAAGGGATTTAGATTCAGGTACGAGACACTCATTCACATACACAGACACTCCCACACCAAGAAAAAAGCAATTGCAAAAGACCCACTTTGATATAATAGCTGAGTCATTAGGGCCTTTGTTCTCTAGATCTCATGGAGTATTGAGGCATTTTCTTTCATTTATGAGAGCATAGCTAAAGATCTCCTAGTTTTGCAAAAAACATACCAGGGGATTATAAGATGGAATAGAGCTCTGATCATCCATACTTAATTATTCATGGCCTGTGTTATCAAATATCAAGCAAACAACAATTCAAATCAGTCTCTCAAGGTCATGGTTCCCTAGCCCCCAAAAGGAGGACTCCCAATCAATGCCCTGTGAGTCCAAAAGGGGAGAACTGAAACCAATGCTCCATTAGAGATGAAGCTGAATGAATGACCAAGGCTAGTCCAAAAGGGAAAATACCAACCAACACTCTGTTGCAGGTGAAACCAATGCAATAGGGAAGGATACCCTGGTGTAGTCACACACAAACCCTGTTATTCATAAAAGACACCTCAACTGGCCAATGAAAGTACTAATACACATACAAACAACAAATATATGGTCCCACAAACAAAGAATCAGATGAGGCGTAGCCCAGAATTTCCACTTCCATTCCCAGATGGAGGCATCCAGAGTGGCCTGGCTCCCAAAAGATAATGGACCATGAGTGGCTCACCCCAAAATGATACACACAAAAACACAAACAAAAAATAAGCTGTGGTCACACAGAGAGAAAATCAGAGGTGGTGTAGACTAAAATTCCACTTCCACTGCCAGACAGAGGCTCACTTCCCACAAGGCAAGCAGCCCAAATGAAGCGGAGAGAACTCCCAGCCTGCTCAAGCTGGAGCGACTCACCCTCAATAACACCGAATGTGGACTGTGGCTCTGGACATTTCTCAGCTCCAAACGGTTTTGTGCTGGGGGTGGCTGGTGCCTGTCAGGGAAAGTCCTTCTGAGATTCTTGGAGAAAAATGGGCTCTGGCAGCTGCTTGAGGGCTCAGGGAAAGGGTTGGCCCTGGCCGGGGTCACTCTACCATGGGCATGGACTCCTGGCTGGCTTACTAAAATTGTTAGTGCAAGTTCATGTGCCCAATGCACAGTGAGGCCAAACAAACTGAAACATCGGAATTTGGAGCATAGAAAGGTTTATTGCAGGGCCATGCAAGGAGATGGGTGGATCATGCTCTAATCGCCCCCCACCCCCACCCCCGAGGGAAGGGTTTCAGGAAAGCATTTTTAAAAGCCAGGTGAGGGGCAGGGTTTGCAGGGTATGTGATCAACTTATGCACAATTCTCTGATTGGCTGATGGTGAGGTAACAGGGTGGTGTCACAGGGTTGACATTATCAGTCCTTAGGCTCCAGGAGGCCTGGGGCTATGTGCTTCTGGTCATCAAGTAGTTAACATTTTCCATTTGGTGGGGAGTTTTCACATCTGTAAAACAACTCAGGAACTGTGCATCAGATACTGTTATCTAGGTATCTCAGAGATGAGCTAAAGCAGAGGATATGGGGAAAGGCCTGTCCCGGGAAGACCCCATAGGGTCCTTCTTGGTTACAATATTATAAGACAGGGCATATAGATCTGCCCCTCGGGAAATATTAAACATAGTAAAGGAAACCAATAGGGGTACCTGAGCCATTCAAAAAAGTAAAAACTGGGAACTAACATTCAAGGACTAGTGAAAATAAAAATACTGATTTTTCTCTGGGTTTAACTTGTAAACTCAGAATAAAGGTCTTTGCTGAATGCCTTATACCAGCCTTGAAGGCATGATAAATTAAACTCTAAAGTTCTAGAACATAGAACTCATAAATTCCTGTTTAGTTGGAAATCTTCTCACTGATAAGTTGGGCAAATCAATCTTTTAGTATCCTTTAGGTGACAGACCCATTCTTTGGGGTACAAAAAGCAACTGTCTTTCTCTTGCAAATCTCTACAAACCAGAAATGTAAATATAGGCCACAAGGATCCAAGACTGAGTGTAATTAGCTCAATCAGGGAAGACCTGAAACCAAGGGGGGAAAAAAATGACAAAGTGGCAGTTTTAAAATTCAAACCACTGGGAATGCCCCCTCAGCCAAACTTTACAAATAGTAAAGCCTTACTCATCTGAGCAAGCAACTTTAATGTATTCCAACTGTTCTTTGTCAACTAGTAAGTTTATATTGTAATACCTGATTCATAACTGTTTTTTTCTAAAGTGAAGCCATGAGATTCCTAGTTTTGGCTCTTTATATTATATGTCTGTGTACACATTATACATGTGAGATCTCTCTACCTCTCAAAAGTATTATCAAAATTGAATTTATAAAGAGCTCAATTTAAAACTAAGCACTTACGAATTAAATATAAAAGAACTGGCCAAAATGACTTTCATGTTCACAGGAACTGAAATATTTAATATTTTTTTTTTTTTTTTTTGGCTTTAATTATTATTTTATTTTATTTTTTTGGGGGGTACACCAGGTTCAATCAACTGTTTTTATACACATATCCCCATATTCCCTCCCTTCCTTTAATATTAAGTTTACACCTGGTATTGAAATTAGTTTAAGTTTGTTGATCTAATTAATATAGACATGTCTTTAGAGTCATCAACATTAAGTATAATACTTTATTGTACCTAGGTCTAGTAAAAGTCAAATAAAACCTTATTACATCTGTTGCAAGGAAAATAATTTGATATGATAAAACTTTAAAGTAAATGCAAATGAGATAAGAGCTTTTGGGTAAACTCTTTAACTATGCTTTAGAAATATCTACTTAAAATGATCTCTCCAGATAATTTGTTAACTTAGAGTTCTAGAGTTGTGCTAATTTAAGTGATGGAAATTTGTTGAATAGCTAGATCATTTCATAAAAAAACAAGATACTGAGACATCAATTACTAAAAAGAGAAACTAATGGTATTTAGGACTACTAATGAATATGTTTGGTGCCACACTGAGATGTTCTCTGTAAGAAAACAAATGTTTTTAGAAATTATCACTGATATTTATGTTCACCAAACTACAGAATGCTAATGTAAATGACAGTTCATAATTGCTTACTTAACTTTCGCTAGAAATTAAGGTTTTTAAGAACTGAAGATTCTAATTTAAACATGTAATTAAAGCTAATAGGAATAAAACAAACATTTCAGTATACAGTAGGAAAGTAGAATGTGTGTTTTCAGGAAAGAAGATGTGAGGAATGGAATTACTTTTTATTGAGAAACAATTTTATTCATGGTCAGGATTAACTAAATTTAGATTAAAGTTAATTAAGTAAACTTGTTTTGTTGTTAAGTAAGCTAGTACAAGAGTGGAATTTGAACAAAGTTTCTTAGAGTGCTTCTTTTTGATAACAGACTGTGTGAGTTTCTGTGCCCTTAAGTGATCTGTACTTGTTTTTTATTAAAATATTTTTGTGACTTTGGTTAAATGAATAAGTATTGTTTCACAATGACCTATGATCCTGTTATGTTTAAAAAACCTTTTTGATATTACAAACTTCCCAAATATTAAAATCTAACTAATGCTCTTTTAGACTCCAGATGACTCTGGGATGCTTTGTAGGAATATCTCTGAGACATCTCAGAGAGGAATGTTAAACTAAGTTTATTTGGTATGTTAAATTACTTCAGAAAAGTTGTTAAGTGATTGCATATGAACCTTAGGTTATAGTGTATGGATAAATGTCATTAATATAGATATTCCAATATTTATATGGAATTCCTAAAATCTGATATGCCCTGATATAATGTTATGAGGCATAATTCTAGTTATCTTAAAATGTTATATGTCACAGAAATATCCAAGTTTCTTGTTAATTGCATTGTACTCAAATCTTTAACCTTGGTATTTTGTTTTGTCTTTTATAGATAATCATTATTTTACACTGATGTTTTACAAAATGCAGATTTTCAAGAAAACTCATAAAAAGGGCTTTTTAAACAAATATAAGTTTCTGATAGCCTTTAGATAATACCACTGAACTAGGTAACAAATGACAAAATCTAATGGAAAACCTGATGACTTCATCCAGATGAACAGGAATTAATTACATGCAACCAAATGAACTGATGAATATGATTTATAACATCATGACTTTTTGTGAAATATACTGACTTTAATCTTTGTTTTCCAGAAAAATCTTCCTCTCATGCTATGACCTACAACAAGTTCATAAAGTATACCTTTGTAAACAAAGATGAAAGATTTATCTTTTTTTGTCTACTTGATCCTTCCAGAATCTGGCTTCTCCAGCTGGCTCTCCTGTGGACTTGATGTTTTATTACAACTGGATTATAACTAGTTATACTAATCATTGTTTTAATTTGTTCTTTGTTCCCAAATTGTGTATGATTTGTGTCTACCTGCTACACTCAGACTTTGTCAATGTTACTAGCTGCATTACTTATATCCTATCTATTTTATAAGATTGTTGTCTCTTACAGTACCCAATGTGTAACCAGGTCTCCAACAAAACTGATGATGGCTAAACATCTTGAGGAAATAGACCATGTTTATGACTTTTATAGAATAATTGTAATAGTCTGACTCTAGGTGTGGGAATAAGCAACAAGGAAAACATTTCCTGGATCATAATAGACTAGTAATGTTACCGTGTAGAGCTAAATCAGACTCCATGTTAGATCTGTTTCTTTGACTTTAACCTTTGCTTTTTGTTTCTTTTGTTATTATAATCATACATGATGGCCTGCCCCAGGGAACACTGCCCCTCTGCCTGAATGTTAAAGTGCCTCTGTTCAGCTTACCGGCAGATAATATGCCCTGCCCACCTGTGTGAATGGCTGAAATTAACATATCCCCTCACCAAGGCTGGTTATTCCTGGAGATCTTTTGTAAGACTGATGGCCCTTTTACTTTACTTCCCCACAGCTTCTCCCTCTCTGATTCTATAAAACAAACTGGCATCCAGACCCCAATAAGATGGTTTTTTAGGATACATCAGTCTGCCATCTTCTTGGTCTGCTGGCTTTGCGTATAAAGTCATATTCCTTGTCTCAACACCTCATCTTCGATTCACTGGCCTGTCGTGTGGGGAGCAGAGCGAGCTTGGACTCAGTAACAGTAAGACAGAGGATGCAGAGAATCTTTAGTTATTAACAGGGCCTAATCCAGAAATTAGCACCTGGAGTGGCCTATCAACAAGAATTTTCGCCTGATTTGAGATGAGCCTTCCAGCGCCATGGGACAAAAACTGGTCATGAAATATCTCCTAGATATTGGCTGAAGGACTTCCCTGGTGGTCCAGTGGTTAAGATTCTGTGTTCCCAATGCAGGGGGTCCAGGTTCAATCCCTCGTCAGAGAACTAGACCCTGCATGCCACAACTAAGACCCGGCACAGCCAAATAAATAAATATTAAACAAAAAATACTGGTCGAATTTCGGACCAAGAGAAGGAACTGAGAAATGGAATATGTCCTGCCACATCAGTAAACAAAGGATGTCACACTCATCGGCAATTACAGCCACCAGCCAATGGTGAGCTGGTGAGCACTGAGGGAATTGTGGAAGAAAAAGAGTACCTGCCATCTAGCAGCCATCAGACTGCAGCCACGCCCCATGGTGAGCCCTGAGGAAACTCAGGATGTGAAAACACAGGATACTGGCCCCAGAAAGCTGAGGTGCATATCAAAGGAAGGATTTCAGTGAGCCCAGACTCTTGCATATTCCCTTACATAGAAAAGCACTAAATTCCTTCACTTGAGAAATCTAGTTTTCTTTAGTTAACAGTAATCTTTTGTTCCTACTACCTTCCCTTTGTTGCAGAGCTCATATATATCCTGGCTCCTCCCTTCACCTCCTCAGAGTAGATCTCTCAGGGTTACTTGAGATGCTGCCTCCCAGGCTTGAAGTCCTAAAAATTTCCACTGAATAAAACATAAACTCTCAACTTTTATGTTGTGAATATTTTTTTAATCAACAATCAATACCCTTTCCTGACCCTGACCTCATAGGTGAACTCATGACCCAGGAAAGGGCAATCAGAAAATTTCCTTGGTATTTTCCAAATAGGGCTTAAGAGAAGGCAACCTCTCTCTCTTGGAAGGTGGAGCTGGAGAAATGTGAACCCAAGATTGGCCAGCAACATGGTTTCTGTCTTATGGAAAAACTCAATCTAAAGAAAAAAGAGAGTGAAATCAATATTGGCAAAAAATGGAGAAAACGATGAAATTCAGATTCTTGGTTCCTGTCCTCTCTGAGATCTAGCCGCACCTCTGACCTTAAGATGGATTAACAGAAGCTGATAAATTCTCCTTTTGCCAAGTTGGAGTCTTTCTTGGGTCCAAAAGGGTTCAGGTGATACATATGTTTGAAGTCAGAAAGATTTGGAAAAATCTAGGTATGTAGACACTCCAACTATGATCCTTTGACGGGGGGATTAATTCAGCTAAAAAAAGAGGCTAAGTAGCAAGGTACCTCACCAAGGGAAGGTGTGACATTTGTGGAAGATGATCATGAAGATGGTGATGAAATACTGGCCTCCACCCACCCCCTCGCTTCTCCCTCCTGTTGTCCCTCCTATTAGACGACCATTTGTGGAACCTCAAATCATCGCATTTCTCTAACAAGTAAAAGAACTTGTATAGTGATATACAATTTCTTGAAGCTGTCAACTAAAAAAATATTCACAACCTAAAGGCTGAGTATTATGTTTTATTCGGCGGGAATTTTTATGACTTCAAGCCCAGGAGGCAGCATCTCAAGTAACCCTAAGAGAACTACTCCAAGGAGGTGAGGGTGGGAGCCAGGTTATATAGAAGTTTTGCAACAAAGGGCAGGTAGTCTAAACACCAAAAGATTATTGTTAAAGAAAACCAGATATCTCAAGTTAAGGAATTCAGCTTTTTTCTGTGTAAGGGAAGATGTAAGAGTCTGGGCTCACTGAAATCCTTCCTTTGATATGCACCTCAGCTTTCTGGGGCCAGTATCCTGTGTTTTCACATCCTGAGTTTCCTCAGGGCTCACTGCAGAGAATGGCTGCAATCCCTGATGAATGTGACCTCCTTTGTTTACTGATACGGCAGGCAATATTCCATTTCTCAAAGCCTTCTAAAATATAGAAAAAAAAAAACCCCAACTTTGAAAGTAAAAACTAGAAAGAGGGCAAATATTGAAGCCTTAACATCGATGTTGTTTATGGCCTTTCATTTACAGACATTCCCATCTGCAAAATACTAATTACAACCATGATTAAGTTCCTTTAGAGGTTGCATTTGGATTAACTCAGAGGTGAATACCTGGGTCAATTATTTTATACCTCAGTTAATATTCCTAGGAAATACATTGAGTTATATGACTAATCTCTCATCTAAGTTGGGCACTTGTATTTAGTGTTTTAAATTCTTATCTTCATGCAATATTTGTAAACCAACCCATGGAGTTTCATCTCCCTATGTGAGAACTGTATTTTTTTTCCTTCCTAGGGAAACAAACACAGGAATCTAACAACATGCCCAAATTGGTTTACTGGGAAAGGACAGGAAAATAAATGGAGATGCTGGCCAGATTGTGTTGTCACCCAAGAAGGGCCCTACTCCTAAGAAATGGCTTTATTTCCAGGCAAACTGTACTGGATCTATATAGCCCACAGGCCCCCTCCCAAGCCATGATTTCCTCTCAGCAGCTGGTGAGATGGAATTTTCGTGGCTGCCTGTGCCTTCCCTGGAATCTCTCTCACCCAACACAGGACACAACCTGGTTAAAACAGCTGAAACCCCAAGTTGGCTTCTTTTTTTAATACGCAGACTGTTTCTTCAATCTGTTTCACATGGAGCTTGAAAACTTCCTTTGAATTTAAAAACAAATAATCACACATGACAGCAGAGGGCACCCTTCCCTCTGTTATGCTGTTGACACACTTGTCACCTCTTAGAAGGAATTTTGAACTTGTGTTTGTTTTTCTCGGTTCCTCGGGGTTGACAATGGACACACATTCCAGCCTGAACTGATACACCCATTACTGTTTTGTTGTCTCCTTCCCTTTCCCCACTGCCCTTTTTTTCTCTCAGCTGGGTGATCTCATATTTGGAGAAACACAGAGTAGAAAGTCATGGTGGTTGGCAGCAACCTTGCTGGAGGAATACCTGAGCAGAGGAAGGTATGTTTTCTGTAGAGCTTCCAGTGCTCTGGAATGAGCTAGAAGTCCTGCTTCTCTATGGAGGCTGAACTGTGTGGTTGAGATCTGTGTTGGGTGCACCCCCATTACCCTAAGGGAAAGCAGACAGGAAACTGTAAAATCCAGAGCACTCCTGACCTTAGCCTCCACTCCCCATCTGTTCCTGCTGTCTGCGTGCCACAATAAATGTCATACAGCACATGCTGGGGTCAGAATGAGGGACCCTTGAGACAAAGCAACTTGAGAATTGTTGGTGGATGTAACTTACAAACTCTCCCCCAACAGAATAGCTGTCCCTGCAGCAGCTGGGAAATGCAGACAGCATTATGGCTAGAAGGAAAATGGGAGAAATCACTACAGAATATGGAAGATTTGACAGATTTTCCTAGGAGCCCTTTACAAAGAAATGGGTAGGAAAATATTTATTCCTTGGATCGGGCAGTTTTCTATATCTATTCTAGATAAAATGCCTACTTCCTTTATCTGATTCTCTTTATTTTTGTGTTATTGTCATTTTGATCTGGACTTCTCAGTCTGCCCTACTCCCCTTACAAAGAGGGCTACAGGATTCCCAAATAAGGTAACAGGTTCCTGCCTGTCACTGCATGTGATCATGGCTGGGCTATGTGTCAGGGAACCAAGGAAGCAGAAAAACCATAACCTTTTTTGGGAAGCCTCCTGCCTTTCTGCATGGAGAAACATGAGGATTGCTTCAGTGATTCATCCCCTCAAGGTTGAGAGGAGGGTGAATTTTACCTTACATGTCTTTCAGCTTACAGGTTTAGTGGTGAAAGTTGCCAATCAAAGCAGGGTGTGTATTTACCACCATTCATTCAGAACGCTTCCTTTAATTTGTGGAGATGACATGTGAGGAATATCTCCCACCAGCATTCTCTCCTGGTGGAATGCCTGGTATTCTTTCCTATATTGACATCATCTGCTAACCAAAGATGAATGTCCCCGGGCAGTGGCAACGTCCTAAATGAGAATCATCATCTATGTAATCTCCTACTTCAAAATGTTTTCCTAAAAACGCTAGTAGCCCTTCCTAAAAACACTAGGCCTTCCTAAAAACTCTTGCCCTAAACTTGTTCAGATGTCCATGGCAGTTGACAAGTTGATCAGGTCCTGGTAGGAATTGTGGCGCAGCACAATCTATTTAGGGGGTGTGTGTGTACTGTAGACCTTATAAGGTACAAGCAGACTGATGTATCATATAAAGGAAAATCCCGTAACATATTAGGTGGTTTTTGGAAACCACAGCTAAGGTGAATTCTGGGCTCTGAATTGCTTGTTAACGTATGGGAGGCTTGCCCCACACTTCTTCAACTGTTTCTCAAACAATATTTTTAACTTTGCTGCCAAGGACCAATTACTTATACGGTATTACTCCTTTTCTCCCTCTCTTTCTCTCCAGCAATTTTTCTTCGGACTAGATTATAATCAGTTTAAAGATAAGGCCAGATTTGTATTTCTTTGATTCCCATTCGTTGTCCAGCACCTACAGATTATGGGTGCCCAATTAACAAGTGTTGAAAGAATATTATTAGAAGAACTACTCCTCACTCTTTGCTCTAGGCAAAGGAAAAATGAATCTCTACATTTTTTTCCTCTGCTTTACAGAAATTAGAAGGGGGTGTGAGCCTTGCCTAAGAATTTGTTCCAGTCCAAGGTAAAGAGAAGTACCCGCTCAAGTCTTGAGCCACGCTAAAGGTAAAAATGAAGGATAAATGGCACTGATGTTTGAGTGGTGCTATCATAGGCTCTGTTTCTCAGGTACTAAGATGCCCCTAGCAATGGTCTAAAAGCAGGAGGATAAGACAAGACAACTGGACTTGTGAACAAAAATAAGACAAGTTGCCATTTCCATTGTGGATGGGAGAATCAAGGCCAATTCAACTGTTCCTTAGTGGATTGAGACTCCCCAGTCCCCAAGAATCCCCAGCTATCCTTTGGAAGGGTACGTGTGTGCGTGTGTCTGCACACATGCACGTGTGTGCATGCCTATGCACGTCCATCAGGCAGGAGTCAGTCAAAGAAACTGAAAGGCTGCAGGAGTGGGGGAGTCTCTTCACTTCCACTGGCAGGGATCTCCGTGTTTTCAGAATAATTCAGACTGTGGCTTCTCCATTCTGAATTTTTCTGTGAATTATTATGTCCTGAGGGTTGCCATGGTAGAGAAAGGACCTTGTGTGAGCATAGCTACTGTCAGTAGGGGAGAGAGCTTTTTCTAAAGAGACTAGAAATGCTAAGAATGTGTTCTGTCAGAGAGAAGCAAGGTTGAGATCTTGGCTTTTGTAATAACAACAACTCCTAACATTCATTAAGGGATTACTGTCTGTCTAATCTATTACTTAGCTCCTGCTAAGTACTCTGATGCTCATTTATATTGCAACCACCCTTTGAGGAAGATATTATTACTGCCCTTGACTTACAGACGGGAAAACTGGAGCACAGAGAATGTCACTAACTTGCCCAATGTCACACAGGAATGATTTGGGTTCGGGCATTCCAGTGGCGCCAGAACACACACACACACACACACACAACTGCCATGCTGCCTCCCCCCCATGCTCGGGGGCACTTGGGGTAAAAGTATGACTTTATTCCTTACAGCTTTATTAAACTCTGGAAACAGTCTGATGTAGAGTCCTAGCTGAAGCTATTTCTATGTTGCCATTTTTTCTACCTTTCCGTGAATGCTGTCAGCACACACACAGCTGTGTGTCAATGTTGTGAGAGATGACGGATAGGGTGGAGTAGGAGAGCTTGGCTTTCCCTGAAGCCACCATAGTGAGGGGAAATGCTGTCTCCAATTCTTGGTGCTCAAGAGCAGTAAAGGCAGAGCTGGGATTGGTGGGGGAGGTGGCTGCGATGTGGATGGAGGAGGAGGGAAAGGCAGAGCTCTCCCTAGAGGAAGGGGACCTGGGGTAGGGGGTGCACAAAATTCATCCTCACAGCTAACAAACCCCGAACATTTGAGCAATGACCATGGGAGGAAACGGGACTTCTGTTGTAGCAAGAATAGTATGATTTCCTCATCTGAACGAGACAGAGGGACAAATAGAGAGCAAAACAGAGAAAAGTAAAAAGTGATATTAAAACTCCCTAAGAGTTTTACCACTGAGTAAGCATGACTTGGCAGCTCCAATAACTTATTGCATTCAATTTGCAATTTCCGTGTGTTGTGAAATTGCCAAAAAGCAGCAGACATAGGTCCTATTTAGTCCCCTTACCCTACTCACAATGTCTAGTCAAGTGCATTTCTTAAATGTCTTTCTGTTTTAGTCATTACGCTTTGGTGCTCTGCAGAGTGGCTGGCTTAGTCCAATAGGGCTGCTTTACAAAAATACCATAGACAGGGTGGCTCAAGCAACATACACTATTTCTCATAGTCCTGGAGGCTGGGAAGTCCAAGATCAAGGCACTGGCAGATCTGTGTCTGGTGAGGACGCTCTTCTTGGTTCATAGATGGCTGTCTTCTCACTATGCCCTCACATGGTGGAAGGAACGAGAGAGCTCTCTGGGGTCTCTTCTTATGAGGGCACTGATCCCATTCATGACGGCTGCACCCTCATAACCTCATCACCTATTAAAGGCCTCACTTCCTAATGCCATCACATTGGGGGTTGGGATTTCAACATATGAATTTTGGGGGGACACACACGTTCAGTCCACAGCAGGGGCACGGAAGGGTCAGAGGACACTGGCTGAGGGAAGCTGGGATGTGGGTTCATGTGCCCACACCCCTCGGGACCTGTACTTTCATAGTCTCCCCACCTTGGCTTGGGTTTCCTCAGAAGCAGACCCTGAGACGTGGATTGGAGTGCAAGTAATTTTTTTGGGGGGGGGGGGGGATGGTAACTTCAGGAAGCCCTGGGTTAGGTGTGGAGGACTGAGATAGGTAAGGGAAGGAAGCCAATAAAAAGAGCTTTATCCAGCAGAGTCCACAGTGGGCAGCAGGAGTTTAGTCTCATTTGGGAGCCGGGGAGCCAGTGGAGAATATACATCTCAGCCTTCTCTCTCCTAAAGGTTTTGGGAGATTGGTCGTTGCCAGGGGCTCCTTCTGGAGCAGGCATGCTTCTCTGCTGTGGGCAGGGCAGGCTTGGGCCACCAAAGGGAGCCAAGAGGCAAAGAACTGAGATGCTGGCATTTGGAAGTCAGGCCAGAGTGCACTAGGGGTAGGGGCTGGGCCCCAGCTTCACCTCCTATATCCTCCTCAGCCTCGTGACCAGGAACCCTCACATCCCCCGACCTTCTCAGCCCAGGCCTGAGGCTGTGGCCAAGAAGAGGCAGAAGCCAGCTGTGTTCTGCACTCACATTCTTGCTGCCCTCTGATGCCCCATTGAAACAGTGGTGCACGTAGTCATGTGCTTCCCAGGTTAGCCAAGAAAGGCTGTTTCCTAAGGTTTCCCAGACACTGGGAAAAGAATTCTTTTCTTTTAAGCATCTCAGCTTGGGACTAGGATGAATAGACTTTGGAGAGTTAGGCTCAGAGCCTATCGCCCATGAATCATTGTTCCAACGGAATTGTGCTTTTGGAATTCTTAAAACATTAACACAACGTTTTGGAACACAATCTCTTTATGAGTTGGGTGTGGCCTTGGTTCTGCCTGTGCTCTGGGGTATGTGCGTCCAGGATGTCCTCCTTATTATAACAGTGGCCCTTTGGTTGTCTGTATTTGGATAAACGGGGGTAGAGTGAAGGAGAGAATGCCTTAGAATTCGAAGCATCAGTTCCAAGATTTTCTGGTGGAGGAGAGCACCTGTTCCCTGCCACTGATTCGGGGGAGGCATCTTGCCATCCCAACGTGTTTAATGTTCTTGGAGTGTTCTGGACAGAGGGCCAAGCTTCCATTAATCTGGGTCATTTTGTTGTTGGGCAGTGGTGATGAACTGTGGGTATGTGTGTTCTTGCCCAGGTGAAAGGACAGGTGTGACTGAGCTATTGGGTTGATTTATTTGGCTCTTTCTTGGTGTTGTCAAGATGGCAAACTCCTTAGAGAACTGACGAAAACTTTGAGTGGCAGACTGAAGGTGAAGAAAGTATAGAAAGCACAAAAATTATGTGACGGATGCTGTAAAGTCAAATGAATAGGACAATTACACAAGAAATGGGGCCAAAGCAAACTGATGAACTCTCAGCCTGCTTCTTACTTGCCGTGTCCTGAAAGTTCGAATATGTAAACAAAAGAAAACATGAACCAAGCCACACTCGGATCCAACCGCAGAGCTACAGACCAAATGAGGGAGTCCAACTGCCCAGGAAATCTGTTTCCCTCTCCACTCCTGTTCATTTAAATGTAATTCTTAGTCACTCTTGTGAGATAATTTTAAAAATAGGAGATCTGCAAGGCACTGGCAGGCTACTTGTTGACAAGCTAAAACTGTTAGACACTGATTGTTCCAATGAGGGGGAGAAAACCAACAGTGGCTTCTAGCCTGCGTGGCAAATGCAACCTTCCTGGCATATTCCTCTTCCTATCAGCATTCTTGCTTGCCAATTCCAAGATTTTATGGGTAAGATTCATTTTTAGGACATGAAGGAGTCTTCTGGTGTGTTCGAGAATGTTCTATAACAGGGGTCGGCAAACTTTTTCAGTAAATATTTTGGGCTTTGTGTGCATGCCGTCTCCCTGTCAACTACTCAACTCTGCGCAATGCAGACGCAGACAATACATCAACAAGTTGGTACGTCTCGGTTCCACTAAAACTTTACTTACAACAACACGTGGCAGGCTGGATTTAGTCTGCCTATAGTTTACCCACCCCTTCTTTACATCTTGAACTGAATGATGGTTTCATAATTTCAGTCAGTCCTCCAAATCGGCAGGGTCCACATCCACGAATCCAACCAACCGCATATTGAAAATATTTTTTTTTAATTCCAGAAAGTTCCAAAAAGCAACGCTTGAATTTGCTGGGCTATGGCAACTATTTACATGACATTTACATTGTATTTATAACCATTTACATAGCATTTACATTGTATTAGGTATAAGTAATCTAGAGATGATTTAAAATATATGGGAATGTACAGAAGTCATATGCAAATATTATGCCATTTTATAAAGGGACTTGAGCATCCACAGATTTTGGTATCTGTATGGGGTCCTGGAACCAGTTACCCACAGATACCATGGGACAACTGTGTATGCATATGGAAAATTTCATCAAGCCATGGTACACTTAAGATTTTGTGCATTTATATAAATGTCATGCCTCCATTTTAAAAAAAAAAAAAGAGAGATAAAACTTTCCTTTTTAACCGGCATAGTGTCACAGACCATCTGATGGATCCTTTTTATTTATTTAAAAAATTATTATTATTATTATTATTATTAGCTGTATTGGATCTTTGTTGCTGCCCATGGGCTTTCTCTAGTTGCTGCGAGTGCGGGTTACTCTTCATTGCAGTGTACGGGCTTCTCATTGCGGTAGCTTCTCTTGCTGTGGAGCACAGGCTCTAGGTGTGGGGGTTTCAGGAGCTACAGCACACGGGCTCAGTAGTTGCTGTGTGTGGGCTCAGTAGTTGTGGCTCGTGGGCTCTAGAGAGCAGGCTCAGTAGTTGTGGCTCACGGGCTTAGTTGCTCCGTGGCATGTGGGATCTTCCCGGAGCAGGGATCGAACCCATGTCCCCTGCCTTGGCAGGCAGATTCTTAAACACTGCGCCACCAGGGAAGTCCCAATGGATCCTTTTTAAACTGGTGTCTGGGAATTCCCTGGTGGTCCAGTGGTTAGGACTCTGCATTCTCAATGCTGAGGGCCTGGATTCAGTTCCTGGTCGGGGAACTAAAATCCCACAAGCTGCACAGCATGGCCAAAATAAAACAACAACAACAACAAAAAACTGGTGTCTGCCACAGATAGGACACTGATTCAGCAACTTGTAACAGGAAGCCACATAGCAGTGGTTGAGAGGATTGATTTCTCTCTCAGCAGCTCTGCACCTTAGGGATCCAGCCTCTTTCTGCCGGTGGCTCTGTGACCTTAGTTTGTCACCTGTGCCTGCGTGGAACAGGGAAAGGGTGGGATACAGCCTCTCTCATTTAAGGCACATCATTTCTTCTCTCGTCCCACTGGCCAGAATTTAGCCACTTGGCCATATCTAGCTCTGAAGAAATCTGGATTTTCTGTCTTTATTCTGGGCAGCCATGAATCAAATAAAGACTGAGCATTTTGTTATTCTGGAAGAAAGGAAGAACAGATATTGGATGTCAACCAGCAATCTGACCTTCGTCTGTCGGGGAATATGGTGCCTATTTCCCCCATGGCTTTTACAAGGCAGTTATCTGGGTATCCATTGTATATGCCAATGACAAATTAGGGCTTATGTAAAAATGGCCACTTTCCAGATTCTAAGTCAGAGGCACTAAAGATAAACAGTTCTGTGCCTATATTTATTCCTCCACTTGTAATTATATTTACATGTAAGTACAATATTATTAAAATTTGACAACCTTCAAAACGAAACAGCCTGTTCTACGGAGGTGGGGGGGGCGGGTGGGAGGCGTTAAACAGGTTGGATGACTATTGGTGTGTGGATGGTTGCCCACTATAATGAATCTTCAAGTCATGTTAGTGATGAGAGCATCTTACTCCAATCCCCAGGCAGGCACTGGCCTCCTCATGATCACAGGGAACTATCTGCTCTGTAGAAAGGCAGATGGAAGCCTGAGAGGCACAGGTGGTAAGGCCTTCGAGCAGGAGGTCTCCGCTCTGCAGCCTGGAGGCCGGGCTTGGTGGGAGCCAGCAGGGGATGGCAGGATCCCTGGGCCGCTGGGGAGAAGACCTGGGCTCCAGGCCTCAATGTCCCGATAACTACAGTGAGTCTCAGGTTCTCATCTATTTTATGCTGATTATTTCTACATTCTTACATTCATAGCTGAAGTTATTTTTGGATCTCTCCCCTTGGAGTCTTGCAAGCTTCTCTAACTCCACTTGTCAAAACAGAATTTACTATGTACCTTCCAAATCAGCTCTGGTCTAGTGCCCATTCTAACTCATCATTCTGAAATGCATGCAGTTAGAGTATTTGAAATGTCTCCGGGCCTGGCTTTTGCTATTGCCTCTGCCTGGAAACACTTTTCTTCCTTATTTTCGGGGTTAATCCTGTCTTTCTTCCAAATAGGAATCACCTCCTCCATGAAGTCTTCCTTGATATCTTTTCTTCCTCTCATTGGACTAAGGGCCCCTTCTCTCTGCTGCCGAGCTCTCCTGGACATGTTGCATTGGCATCATGGTGTGGACACCGTGCCCCTCTCTGTCTCCTCCTCTTGGAGAGTAACGTGAACCATTGCTTTCTTTTTTCTTTTCTTAAATATTTATTTATATTTATTTATTGGTTGCGCCAGGTCTTAGTTGAGGCAGTCAGGCTCCTTAAATGTGGCATATGGGCTCCTTAGTTGCAGTAGGCAGGCTCCACAGTTGCAGCTCCAGGGCTCCTTAACCATGGCATGCAAACTCTTAGTTGCAGCATGCATGTGGGATCTAGTTCCCTGGCCAGGGATTGAACCCGGGCGTCCTGCACTGGGAGCGAGGAGTCTTATCCACTGTGCTACCAGGGAAGTCCCAACCATTGCCTTCTTAATTCCCACTGTACCTCTGGTGCTGGGCGCTGGGCCTGGTACATGGTAGGTGACGATGAACGTTGGTTGCTCTTGAGTAACCTGTTGATTTGAGGAGACTTGGTGACTTTTCAGGGACGCTTCCAATTGTAAAATGTTAGGACTCACAATGCCCAGTGTTGAATGTCTGAAATGTTGTGTTGACTGAAAAAAATGCACAGCTGAAAAGTTGAGAATTATGTTTTATTTGGCGGACAAAACTGAGGACTTAAGCCTGGAAGACAGCATCTCAGATAGCTCCGAGGGACTGCTCTGAAAAGGTAAGGGAGGAGCCAGGATATATAGGAGTTTCGTAACAAAGACCAGGTAGCCGGAACATCAAAACATTACTGTTAATTAAAGAAAACCAGACATCTCAAGTTAATGAATTTAGCGCTTTTCTCTGTATGGGAAGATGCAAGAGTCTGGGCTCACTGAAATCATTCCTTTGATATACACTTTAACTCTCTAGGGCCAGTATCCTGCTTTACTCCTTCCTGGATCCCCTCAGGGTGCACCGTTGGGGGCGGCTGCAGTGGCTGCTGACTTGATGGCTGCAACATCCTTTGTTTACTGATTTGGAAAGAGACATTTTTCAACCACAGTTGGACGCACAGTGGTGAGAGAAGTTGGGATCTTTACGTCTCCTGCCTCTTGTTTATAGAAAAGCTGAAGTCTCCCAGGCCTCCCTGAGTTACAAAAGAGCAAGCTCAAGCACCTAATGATTAGGGCAATAGAGTCACAGACTCAGTGTCTGATGCACATTCCCGAGCTGTCTTACAGATACTGTAACTGCCACCAGAGGGAAAAAGCTAACTGCATGATGGCCAGACTGCAGCCTTGACATAAACTGCTTCATCTTGAGCAGCACTGAGTCTATGGCTAGCACAGTTCCAAGAACTGGCCTTAAGAGAATGGGATTAACACGATTGCTCATAATAACCTATATCTTTGTGGGCATCAAAATAATTGTAGCTTGTTCTGCCCATATATGTAAATGGACAAGGACAACTGTCAGCAAAGAGATGCTACAGACCCATGTCGACATCCTCCACTCTAGGGATACGGCGTCCTGTCAGCATGAAAAATTTACAGAAGATGGACTTTCACCCATGATCCCACAGAAATGGAATGATATCCTGACAAGTGGGGATTTGTAAGCAGCTTTTGGCAGGAAAAAGCTCTTTGCAGGAAAGAGCTCTCTGCAGCAGGCCCCCTTTTGTCTTGTCACTAACGTTAAACCAGGCACTCCAACGCTCTATTCATCTCTGGCCCTAGCACACCTTTCAAATCTTTTGACCACACAATACCTTGCCTAACTAGTAGGTTCTTGCCATAGGTCAAAAAAGCAGAGATGAAGAATAAGTAATTAACTGATGATCAGATCTCTTCCCTAGCTTCCCCTTCAGTAATCTCAGGAACAACCCGTGTGAACAAGACAGCCCCTGAAGAAAAATCACAAGGAGTCGACAAGACTGCATGCAGTGGGGGATGGCGATGACTCGGACCCCCTATCTCAGTGATTAACTGAGATTACTTCCCTTTTTCTCTTTAAAAACTTTCACGGCCGAGCAGAATCTTTGGAGGTGGTTTTTGGGGGACACTGAGTCCACCATCTCCCCACATTGCCGGCATTCTGCTTAAAAGCAACTTTTCTTTCTACCAACATTTCTCTCCCTCTCTCTCTAGTATTGATTTTTGAGCAGCGAGTGGCTGGACCTGATTCAGTAACAATCTGTTCATTGGCTTGTGTGACAGACTGAAATGAAGAGAGAGGGACAGTTTCTGCTAGTGGGTTTTGGGCAAATTGACCTCTCTGAGCCTCGGCATCTTCATATGCTAAATTTAAGTAATTATACCTATGTCAGAGTCTGTGTGAACTAAATGACAATGTTTAAAAGAATGGAGAGGGAGCACAGTGTAGTGGTTAAAGCACAGACTTAAGAGCCAGATGGAGTTCAAATCCCAGCCCTGATACTTATAAGCTGTGTGACTTGATGTAAGTTTCTAAACCTCTCTGTGTCCCAGATCCCTTCTCTGCAAAGCGACTACAGTAATAGCACTTTCCTTATAGGTCTGTTGAGATGCTGAAGTGTGTTCTTATATGTCAAGCACTGTCCTGGCACAGAATATGTGCTATACAGGAGTTGCTCTTATTATTTGCTCTCACAATATCTAATGCAGGGCCCAGTTCATAGCTGGAATTAGTAAATGTTGGGGTGTTTGTCTCCTGCCCAGGTGCTCTAAGGAGGTTATGGAGCATCCCTTTTCTTCTTCTAGCACTCTTCCCCTTCCTCCTAATCCTCTCACAGCCTGTTAGCTATACCCAGTAAAAATCCCAAAGAACAGAATTCTTTTGGGAAAATGAGGTGACTCAAATGACTCTTGATTGCTGGGTTCTGCATTGTCACAAATCTGCCCCAGATGTGTTACCTGCCAATGCCCACTGCTCTCTTCTCCTTGAAACCACCGTACTTCATGGTCCCTCTTCAATCCACAGAACTGAATTAGGTTATTCTCTGCTCATAAATGGGCCTAGGAATCAGTCAATTCATAGGCCGGCCAGAGCTCTAGAATAGGCCTGCTGAGAATAGATGAATTGGGTCAGTGAGATTTCACCTTTCGGGAACTGGAACCAGTCATATATAAAGAATCTGCCACCACCCTGATACCAAAACCAGACAAAAACCCACCAAAAAAGAAAATTTTAGGTCAATATCTTTGATGAATACAGACGCAAAAATTCTCAACAAAATATTAGCAAGCCAAATCCAACAACACATAAAAAAGATCATACACCATGACCAAGTGGGATTCATCCCAAGTTCACAAGAATGGTTCAATATACACAAATCAATGTGATACACCACATAAACATAAGAAAAGACAAAAACCACATGATTATCTCAATAGATGTAGAAAAAGCATTTGACAAAATTCAATTTTATCCATTTGTGATAAAAATTCTTACCAAAGTAGGTACAGAGGGAACATATCTCAACACAATGAAAGCTATTTATGACAAACTGATAGCCAATATAATACTCAATGGTGAAAAGCTGAAAGCCTTCCCGCTACAATCTAAATAAGACAAGGATGCCAACTCTCACCTCTTCTATTCAACATAGTATTGGAAGTCCTTGTCACAGCAATCAGACAAGAAAAAGAAATAAAAGGTATCAAAATGAGACGGGAAGAGGTAAAATTGTCACTATACGCAGATGACATGATACTATATCTAGAAAACCCTAAAGACGCCACACGAAAACTACTAGAACTAATAAACGAATTCAGCAAGGTAGCAGGATACAAGATTAACATACAGAAATCAGTTGCATTTCTTTACACTAACAATGAAATATCAGAAAGGGAATGTAAAAAAAAAACAATACCTTTTAAAATCACACCCCCCAAAATAAAATACTTAAGAATAATCTTGACCAAGGAGGTCAATTTAGGCCTGAAGTCCAAGTGGCAGCTTTCCAATCTGATCCCTTTGTGGTTGATATTCTCCACTTGGAGTGGAGGACCTCAGCTGGAAGTTATCTGTCATCTGGGTAATATTGGTGCCTGAATCCAGCCTGTCAAGGTTTATTTTGATCAAAGTTCTTTCAGCCTTTCCCCAATCAACAGTCAGCTTTGCGCCACCTGCAAATTTTGTAAGCAAGTGTAACATGATGATCCCAGTTAGGAGTAGATTTTATTTGAAGCTTTGGGAGAAGCTTTAAGAACAAATACTGGAAAAATAGAAGTCTAAACACTGGGGATTGGATTTTTGTTTCCTAAGAGGTAGAGATGCGGATTTACATTTGAGGCAAACTATTCCTTTGCTTTGAGGAAAATATTACCACGGGCCTTTTAGTTATGCAAATGTGAAGCAAGTGGTACCCACTGTTATTAGGGAAGGCTAGAACATGATCCAGAAACTAGATTTTACTGGGGATCCCAGGACTCCTGTTTGATTGTGTACACTGCATGCATTTTGGTTATATAAATTCTGTGCATCTTTTAGCTGGGCTAGTTCTCTGTAGACGTCGCAGTTTCTGGGGAATGAGCTGTGAGCTTTCTCAGTAAATTTAACTGTAAACTAGTGTTTGTTTGGGAGGAGTCATGTGTGTTCTTGGTCTAGTAGCTGTTTACAGGAGACCCAGAGTTGAGAACACAAGGTTTTATGGGAAAAACAAAAATGAACAGACCAACTTGTTACCCAGCTTTTAAGGAACAACCATTTTGAGGTCCTATTTATAGTGTTCTCTGTAGCTGGGTGGAAATGAGTTGGTTTTACTTTTCAGTGCATGGGGATGAGCTTTGAAAAGTGGATATCATGATTCATTAAAGCAAAAAATCAAACCAAAACAAAAAGCAAGTTCAATCTTCAAATCATCTTCTATCCTTCATCATAACAAAGAGTTTGTATTTAATGCTAGATCCCGAAACAAAAGTTTGCACAGGGGTCAACTGTCCCCCACCCAAGTTGGTTTCCTTCCAGAAGTGGGCAGATTGTCAGACCCCCAGAGGGGGTTTGGATCCCTGCAGAAGTGGCTTTGAGGATAATTATTCTTCTGGAAAGTACACCATGTCTGTTTCTGGTTTGGCTTTTCAGTTTCCTGAACTCATTCTTTTGCACCAAGGGAGCAAGGCGTAGCTAAATACTATAGCTCAATCAAACCCCACTGCTGAATCCCCATTTCAAGTGGTTTAAATGCATAGAACTCTCCCAGCTCTCAGGAACTTTCCCTTGGTTCACTGTAGAGGGTGGGTCTTTGAGTCCCAGGAGACATCTCACATTTTGCTGTTAAACAGCTGTTTCCAGAGGCTTGTTATCCTCACACCCACACAAGACTGGAAATAGCAGCGTGTCCCTCCCTGTACAGTCTGTGCTTTCAAAGGCACTGTTTGCTCAGTCCTGCCTTTCCATCTCTTTCATTTTCCTTTTTGGTAAACAAGGAATCAGGCTATTCTGCTTAGTTGGTTATAAGTTATCCTCAAAACGCTTCGACCATGGAAGGCAATGGAATATATAAACACAATGGATGTAAATTAGGGAAGCAACCAACTTGTGATGCTTGCTTTTTTAGAAAGTATTGGGTCTTCGGACATAAAGGAGATTGTTGTGCTGAGTCTGTATTGGAGACACCAGGGCTTATTTATGAAGATTTATGGAAGAATAGCATCCTGCAACGGCAGGGTCTGCCTCTGACATTTGCTTTTCAAGGCTTTTTATGTTGCCAGTCCTTTCTGATTTTTAGTTTTTAAAAAAACTGAGATAAATTCACATAACATGAAATTAACCATTTTAAAGGGAACAATTCAGTATAAAGGGAACAATTTAGTATATTCGCAATGTCGTGCAACCACCACCTCTGTCTAGTTCCAAAATGTTTTCATCACCCCTAAAGAAACCCCTGGCCATTAAGCAGTCACTCCCTATTCCTTTCTCTCCCCTACAGCCCCAAGCAACCCCCATTCTGCTTTCGTTCTCTATGGATTTACCTATTCTGGATATTGCATATAAATAAAATCATATATTATATAGACTTTCGTGTCTAGCTCCATTCACTTAGTGTGATGTTTTCAAGGTTCATCCATGATGTAGCACATATCAGCACTTCATTCCTTTTTATGGCTGAGAAATAGTCATCGTATGTATACTCAACATTTTATTTCTCATTCATCTGTTGATGGACATCTGGGTTGTTTCTCTCTCTTCGATATTGTGACTTATGCTACTGTAAACACTGTTGTACAAGTATTTGTTTAAGTCCCTATTTCCATTTTCCTGGGTATCTATCTAAGAGTGGAATTGCTGGGTCTTATGGTAATTCTCTGTTTAACTTTTTCAGGAACTGCCCAACTGTTTTCCATAGTGGCTGCACCATTTTACATTCCTGCCAGTAACGCACAATGGTTCCAGTTTCTCCATATCCTCACCACCACTTGTTATCTGCCACTCTTTTGATTACAGTCATCCTTGTATGTTTGAAGTGGTATCTCATAGTGGTTTTGATTTGTATTTCCCTAATGACTAATGATGTTGAGCATCTTTTTGGGTACTTGTTGGCTATTTGTATATCTTCTTAGGAAAAATGTCTATTCAAGTCCTTTGATCATTTAAAAAACTGGGTTGTCTTTTTTGTTGTATTTTAAGAGTTCTTCATATATTCTGGACATTAGCCCTCTTATCAGATATGTGATTTGCAAATATTTTATTCTTCTCTGTAGGTTGTCTTTTCATTTTTTTTTTTAAATTGAAGGATATATATATATATATGTTCTTTTTCAGATTCTTTTCTCTTCTAGCTTATTACAAAATATTGAGTGTAGTTCCCCGTGCTACACAGGAGGTCCTTGTTAGGTATCTATTTCATATATAGTTAGCGGCGGAACTGTGGCAGACAGGAGGGAGTGAGAAACACAGGGAGGGTCCGCACCGCAGCTCAGCGTTCCCAGACTGAGACCTCGATTCACAGCTGAACAGAGGGTCCGGGAGCGGGAGCGTGGGAACCAGAGAGCTGGTTCAGGGTGAGAAAAATATATAGTAGTGTGTATATGTAAATCCTAAACTCCTAATTTATCCCTTCCTGTTTTTTCAATTTCTTGATAATGTCCTTTGATGCACAAAAGTTTTTAATCTTGATGAAGTGCAATTTTATGGAGATATGGAGGGAGGGGGCTAGTTATTTCCGGGTCTAACTGACTAGCTGTCTAATTTGACCCTCAGAATATAGTTGGAACATGCTTGTCCTGGCTGCAAAATTGTACCCACAGGTTTCATTTGAAGATGAATTTTATTTAAAACCATCATGGTTTTATGTTTTACTTGTTTATATACTGTCTTATGTTAGAAAAATGCATCATAAATCTAGAGCTTCTTGGCTGGAATATGTCGTTTACCGTTGCGGCTTAGAATACATGGTTGTTTAAGAAAGGACGGAGTTGACACCACCCAGTACTGTGTCTCCAGCTCAGACCTCCCTCTGGACTCCAACTGCCCATATGACATCTCCCCATGGGTATCTGATAGGCATCTCAAATTTAGAACATTCCAGATCAAACCCTTGTTTTCTACCCCACCCTGTACATGCTCGGCCCCCTCAGTCTTCTACATGTCAGCAAACGGCAGCTTCATTCTTCCAGCAGCTCACGCTAAAAGCATTGGATTTATCCTGACTCTCTCTCTCTCACATCCTCTATCCCTCACATCCTCTCTCCAGATCATTAGCGAATCCTGCTCACTCGACCTTCAAAATATGGATCGATCCTGAGTTGGACACTTCACCCCCAAGTGTGACAACCAGCTAAGCTACACCTTATTAGCCTAGATTCTTGCCTCCTCACTGGTCTCCCTGTTCCCCTCCCCTCCTCAGTGTAGTCTCCAAGTAGAGCCAGAGGGATCCCTTCAAAAAGAACTCCTGGCAGCTCACGTCGTTCCTGTGCTCCTGCCCCTCTTTTGCGGCTCACCCTGCTCTAGCCCTCAGACCTCTTGCTGTTTCCTGAGGCTTCCACTGGCTGTGTATGTTGTCCCTTCCACCTGGAGCACTGGCCCTCCACACAGCCAGAGAGCTCACCCCTCACTGCCTTCAGGGCTCTGCTCAAAGTTCCCTGTATCTGAGAGTCTGCTTGTAATCCCTGTGTGAGAGAGCGACTCCTTCCTCCCCACAATGCCCCCGCCCCCCCAGTCCCCCTGCCCACTCCTCAGGGCCTGCCTAGCACAACCTGCCTTCCTGACCCTGTTTTCTTTTGCCTCCTCTCACTTCACAGATAGCTGTTTTTACATAGCCCATAATAGATACTTACCGTTTGCCATTATTTGTTTCCTTTAACACACACACACACACATGCACACATACGTACACACACTTACACACACACACAGATTGAGATCCAACTGAATGGCTGAATGAAGAAAAATTTTGCGCTCCATGCACAATGTGTGACTTTCCTGCATCAATATAAGGACTAAAGGGATTGGAAACCTAGTTGTTTCTGCTTCATGAGGACCTTTAAGGGCAGCACTGTGGTGCTCTCTCTGAATTACCGAGTTTATTAATTTTTAAGCAGGAGTGTCTCCATTCATGGGATGGGGTCCATTGCACTCCTAACCCGCTCATTAGGGATCCCCAAGTACGTACTCATACAATAGGCCACACCACTTTGAAGACACTATTGTGGATTTCCATGTGGAGGCCCCAGAGGATTAAAGCAAAGCCTTGAAGCTTATGGGGAGTGCCCCAGCCTTGTCATCTGTCAGGCTCCTAAGTCAGCCTGGCCATTAATGATCCCAATTCACAAGATTCCAGGAGCTGCGATCTTACCAAGTGTCAGAGAGCATCCAACAAGAGAGAAGCTACTCCTTCTGCTTCCTTTTTTTTTTTTTTTTTTTTTTTAACACAAAGGAAACTCAGACGAGTGCTTTCAGGTCTTGCTGCTTTTCTCTGACCCTTTCCAGCTGGGGAGAAAAAATCTGGCCGTCATGTTTGGGATCGTCAACATGTTCCGGGTAGAATACTTGAAGAAGGCTAACTGGAAGCGCTGGAGAGAATTGGGTGCACCGTACCCATTTAACAGACTAAGAAACTAAGACCTGCAGCCCAAGTAGCTTACTTGGGGTCCCAAACATAAGTACTGGTGTAACTGGCAGAAGAGCTCAGGAATGGAAGTGACCATTAAGGTCTCTATATCATATCTGGGGGAACCGAGGCCAGGCTGGTTGCAGCTACTTGCCAATGATCTCACAGCCATTCAGGAGGGAGCAGGTACAGAGCCCAGGCTTCCTAACTTCCAATCTCGCCTTCTTTCCACTCGATCACTGAACTGCTGAGGCATTTATCTCTAGGTACAATGATACGGTTCCTGAATTGTTTCCTGAAATTCTCTCATGGGAGTTGGGAGTGGTGATGGATGAGAGAAGGCAATTTTAAGCAGAATCAATAGTCTGATAAAATCCATCTATCTACACAGGGAACTGTGCTCAATATATTATAATAACATTTAAGGGAAAAGAATCTGAAAATGAATATATATATGTGTGTGTATATATATACATATTTAACTGAATTACTGTGTGGCACACCTGAAACTTACATGATATTGTGAATCAACTATACTTCAATTTAAAAATTTTAAAAAATCAATCTGTCTACATTTTTGATGAGCCAACCCTTCACTTTATTGAACCTTTGTAAATATGTTGATGTGCAAATGGGCAGAGTGAAGATACCCATAACCTAGCTTTCCAAAGGTAAGAGATTGCGTTTTTAAAATGTTAGCTAAACACAGTGGTTTTCAAACCATGGTCCCTGGACCAGCAGCAGAACATTACCTGGGAAATGTGAATTCTTAGTCCCCATCCCTGACTTACTGAATCAGAAACTCTAGGGCTGAGGTATAGCAATCTGTGTTTAACAAGCGCTCCTGAGGATTCTGGCGCACACTCAAGGTTGAGAAGCACTGGTTTAGGAGCTGCTGTTGGTATCTTGCTTCATACCCTGGGATCCCTTTCACTAAGTGCTGCAGCTAAGAGCTCACATCTGACACCTTCTCCCGAGGATGCTATTGGGCAACTGGCACTGCCTGCACTGGATGTGCGTGGAGGTTCCCCACCACCACCACACACACACATATACAGGGTGGCTGGGAGCCAATGACTGTTGGTGTAGGTTACCAAAGCCCCCTTGCCCCAAGATGGGACAGACTCCACTACACTATTTATGCCCCAGAGCTTCCCATGGGATTTGACAGAGAGAGGCGAGGCTACTCCTTAAACCACATCTTGCTTTCCTCCCAATTTTGCTTTCCTCACTCCCTTACAGATTTCTCCTGCAAGCAGCCCCCCATAAATCTCATGCCCAAGAACCCCTATCTGAGGCTTTGCTTCTTGGGAACGTGAACCAAGTGAGTTAGCAAGTTCACCTCAAAGATAGTCCTCTTATGGATGAACATGTGGGGCTGGGCAAATAAGGAGGACATTTTCAATAAATTACTCTACCTAGATTTGAGCAACTCATTTGCATTTCTTTGAGACTCGTCCACAACTGTCACATCTCACCTTTAATTTTGAAGTTTTTCTTTTTTTAAAAATAAATTTATTTATTTATTTATTTTTTATTGGCTGTGTTGGGTCTTCGTTGCCGCACACGGACTTTTTCTAGTTGCGGCAAGTGGGGGCTACTCTTCATTGTGGTGCGTGGGCTTCTCATTGTGGTGGCCTCTCTTGTTGCAGAGCACAGGCTCTAGGCACGTGGGCTTCAGTAGTTGTGGCACATGGGCTCAACAGTTGTGGCTCATGGGCTCTAGAGCGCAGGCTCAATAGTTGTGGCGCACGGGCTTAGTTGCTCCATGGCATGTGGGATCTTCCTGGGGCAGGGATTGAACCTGTGTCCCCTGCATTGGCAGGCGGATTCTTACCCACTGCACCACCTAGGAAGTCTGAAGTTTTTCTTTTCTAGATGGTAATTCAATCTCATTTAGGTTGATTCCCGGTGAGAGAAACTGGGTGATGGATGATCTCCTTTTAACCAGCCAGAGTTGCTGGTAGAAGTGTACTGTGCAGTTTGATTTTGTTGAAGTTGGAAATATTTGGTGAATTCAATGTGGTCATTAGGGAGATCCACCGCGTTTGTTTTGGGTCATTTCATCTCACGAGGCATATATGGAATGTTTGAAGATTTCCTTCCAAGGGTCAGTTCTTCTGTGGGAAAGGGCCATGATAAGTCCAAGTCTGAGTTCCAAAGGTGCCTATTAAGCTCCTCCCCAGCCTTAAAATCATGAAGAAAGGAAGCCCCAGGGAGCTCTCCATCATGGAATGGAACCAAGGTTCAGTGAAGAGTCTATTCCTGGGATGCTCTCCCATTTCCTTGGGCTCTGGAATTCTTGGTTCCCACAAAACCTCACACAGATGGTTGCAAGTTTGATTCCAGGCTTCTGGAACTTGAGCCACACCCCAAGTGAAATTTACCTCTAGGTTGGCCGGGAGCCACTTTTTTTAATGTTTCCTTTTCCTCTCCCTTCTGGATCCAGCTCAGGAGTCAAGGATCAGCGAGGAACAGTCTTATGTTTCCAACATGATGGCAATGAATTGTCACAATCACCACCTCATAGGGTTTGGAAAAGCCTCATGCAGATTTTTACAACTTTTAAGATGAACAAGACAAAAGTATATTTAAAAGAATCTATCCTCATAGGAATCCACTGTAAAAGCTAGTTCTCGCTGTCAGGACATTCTTTTTAACAAACCTGAAAGTCTCATGGTGCAAATTAAGCTAATTTCCTTTTATTTAGTCTTTGCAGGACTGTCTACTGAGATTCCCTGCTCCAAGGCACTGTGAGGAAATACCAAAACTTTGTTGAGAGAAATGATATAAACGGGAGTTTCTTTGAAGGATTAGCCAGCTCTTCATCTCTGGAGACTCCTCATTTGATTCTCGGTGGGCCACTGGAGAGTGGAACACTTCGATCACACTGTGGAAGGTGCCTGAGAACAGTTGCTCTTGCTGGAAAATGCACTGATGTTCACCCTTCTTAGCTTCACACAGAGGGATCTTGTAATAAACATCTGTAGCACACCAGCAATCTTGTTTATTACAGAGGTGATGTATCCTGTGTGAAGACCTGCATGGGAATGTTGAGTTCTGTGTGCTAGGAGAAACTTGACTTCCTCAGAATTACTGGCAGGCTTTATTCCTTAGACAACATGAATCACACACTTGACTATAATTTCCATTTCTGAGTGGCCCATCAGAAATCTTAGAGCCAAAGTTTTGGCTCATCTTTGGAATGGAGCCTGCATAATTTTTTTTTATAAATTTATTTATTTATTTATTTATTTTATTGCCTGTGTTGGGTCTTTTTTTTGCTGTGTGCGGGCTTTCTTTTAGTTGCGGTGAGTGGGGGCTACTCTTCGTTGTGGTGCGTGGGCTCCTTATTGCCATGGCTTCTCTTGTTGTGGAGCACGGGCTCCAGGCACGTGGGCTTCAGTAGTTGCGGCACATGGGCTCAATAGTTGTGGCTCACAGGCTCTAAAGTGCCGCCTCAATAGTTGTGGCGCACGGGCCCAGCCACTCCTCGGCATGTGGGATCTTCCTGGAGCAGGGCTTGAACCCGTGTCCCCTGCATTGGCAGGCGGACTCCCAACCACTGCGCCACCTAGGAAGCCCAAGCCTGCATAATTTTTTTTCCTATTTCTCCCCTGGTTTTGTCCATGTGCATTTTTGCAGGCCCTGAGTTTCAAGTTTTATATCTATTTCATCTTGGGAAGTCTAGGGAGCCATCTGGAATCCTTCAGATATCAAGACAGAGAGAAAATATAGCGTAAACACTATAATCATTCCTAAACCTGAAAACCTCTATCAAACTACCCCTCACTCATCTTTAATCAAAGTACTAAATATACAATTCAACAGCAAAAACACAATTAAAAAATGGGCAGAAGATCTGAATACAGTTCACCTTTGAACAATATGAGTTTGAACTACATTGGGTCCACTTATCTGTGGATTTTTTTCAATAAATATATTGGAAATTTCTTTGGATCTGAAAATTGTTAAGACTTGTGACAATTTGAAAAAACTTGCAGATGAACTGTGTAGCCTAGAAATATAGAAAAAATTAAGAAAAAGTTACAGGGACTTCCCTGGTGGCGCAGTGGTTAAGAATCCGCCTGCCAATTCAGGGGACATGGGTTTGATCCCTGGTCCGGGAAGATTCCACATGCCACAGAACAACTAAGCCCGTGGCCACAACTACTGAGCCTGTGCTCTAGAGCCCACGAGCCACAACTACTGAAGCCCACATGCCTAGAGCCTGCTCTGTAGCAAGAGAAGCCACTGCAATGAGAAGCCCTCACACTGAAACAGAGTAGCCCCAGCTCTGCGCAACTAGAGGAAGCTCACCCTAGCAATGAAGACCCAATGCAGCCAAAAATAAATAAATACAATTTAAAAATAAACATTTTAAAAAAAGAAAGAAAGAAAAAGTTAGGTATATCATGAATCCTAAGATATATGTACCCACTAGTCTATCCTTATACAGGCATAGGGTGGGTGATATTTTATATAAAATTAATAACGTGTGAGTTTTCTTACTGTTTTATGACTTTGCTTTCAAAGACTTAATTACCATACAGTATGTGTCTCCCTTATAACTGGAGAAACTGTATCAGTCTATTATCACATTTTTTTTTTATTATTATTTTATTTTATTTTTTTTGGGGGTACACCAGGTTCAATCAACTGTTTTTATACACATATCCCCATATTCCCTCCCTTCCTTGACGCCCCCCCCTCGATTCCCCCCCCACCCTCCCTGCCCCAGTCCTCTAAGGCATCTTCCATCCTCGAGTTGGACTCCCTTTGTTATACAACAACTTCCCACTGACTATTTTACAGTTGGTAGTATATATATGTCTGTACTACTCTCCCGCTTCTTCTCAGTTTCCCCTTCACCCCCCACCCCCTCCCATACCTCGAGTTCTCCAGTCCATTCTCTGTATCTGCTTCCCTGTTCTTGTCACTGAGTTCATCAGTACCATTTTTAGATTCCGTATATGTGAGTTAGCATACAATATTTGTCTTTCTCTTTCTGACTTACTTCACTCTGTATGACAGATTGTAGTTCTATCCACCTCATTACATATAGCTCCATCTCATCCCTTTTTATAGCTGAGTAATATTCCATTGTATATATATGCCACATCTTCTGTATCCATTCATTTGTTGATGGGCATTTAGGTTGCTTCCATGTCCTGGCTATTGTAAAGAGTGCTGCAATAAACATTATGGTACAAGTTTCTTTTGGGATTATGGTTTTCTTTGGGTATATGCCCAGGAGTGGGATTACTGGATCATATGGTAGTTCTATTTGTAGTTTTTTAAGGAACCTCCAAATTGTTTTCCATAGTGGCTGTACCAACTTACAGTCCCACCAACAGTGCAGGAGAGTTCCCTTTTCTCCACACCCTCTCCAACATTTGTTGTTTCCAGACTTTGTGATGATGGCCATTCTGACTGGTGTGAGGTGATACCTCATTGTATCACATTGTTTTAAAAAATGTAACAATATTTCTGATACTGTATTATGAATATGACTGTTATACTGCATGCCATTAAAATTTTATAACAATTTATTCATTAATATATAAGTTAGGCTATTGTGAAGCAACTGTATCCGTTAAAAGGGCAACCATAAAGCAACCATATTGCTGTTTCTTTGTTATCAATGCATGAATTGTTACACCTGTAAATAAATACGAATTTCTTTTTCCTATTATCTTTTCATTTTTGATGTCGAATGTTAGTAATACACATAACATCAACAGTCTTTTGTATCACATAATATTGATATAGGTACTGACAGACAATTCATCCTGTAAACAGACAACATAAACTTATGATATGATAAACACAGTATGGTCCTGAAAATATATTTTCTCTTCCTTATGATTTTCTTAGTAACATTTTCTTTTCTCTAGCTTACTTTATTCTAGGAATACAGTGTATAATACACATGTGATACTCAAAATATGTGCTAATCGATAGTTTATGTTATCAGCAAGGCTTCCAGTAAACAGTAGGCTATTAGCAGTTAAGTTTGGAGGAGTCAAAAGTAATACATGGGGACTTCCCTGGCGGTGCAGCGGTTGAGACTCCAAGCTCCCAATGCAGGGGGCCTGGGTTCAATCCCTGATCAGGGAACTAGATCCCACATGCCACATCTAAGACCCAGCGCAACCAAATAAATAAATAAAATATTTAAAAAAAAAAGTAATACATGGATTTCCGCCTGCACAGAGATCAGTGCCCCTAATTCCCATGTTGTTCAAGGGTCAACAGTAGACATTTTTCTGAACAAGGCATGCAGGTGGTACATGAAAAGATGCTCCACATTACCCATCATCAAGGAAATGCAAATCAAAACCATGATGAGATATCACCTCACACCTATTAGAATGGCTATTATCAAAAAGACAAGTGTTGGTGAGAATGTGGACGAAAGAGAACTCTTGTGCACTTTGGTGGGAATGTAAATTGGTACAGCCACTGTGGAAAACAGTATGGAGGTTCCTAAAAACTTGAAAATAGAACTACCATATGACCCGGCAATCCCACTTCTGGATATTTATTCAAAGAAACAAAAACACTAGCTCAAAAACATATATGCATTCCCATGTTCATCACAGTGTTGTTTACAATAGCCAAGATAAGGAAACAAACAACCTAAGTGTCCACTATTAGATGAATGGATAAGAAAATGTGGTATATATATATACACACACACACACAAACATACACACAATGTAATATTACTCAGCCATAAAAAAGAATGAAATCTTGCCGTTTTTGACAACATGAATGGACCTTGAGGGCATTATGCTAAGAGAAATAAGTCAGATAAAGACAAACAGCATATGATCTTGCTTATATGTGGGATCTAAAAAAACCCCGCAAGCTCATAGATACAGAGAACTGACTGGTGTTTGCCAGAGGCAAGGAGTGGGGATTGGGCAAAATGGGTGAAGGGAGTCAAAAGGTACAAACTTCTAGTTATAAAATAAGTTCTCAGGATGTAATATACAGCATGGTGACTATAGTTAATAATATTGTATTTGAAATTTGCTAAGAGAATAGATCTTAAAAGTTCTTATCACAAGAAAAAAAATTCTGTAACTGTATATTGGGATGGACGTTAACGAGACTTATTGGGGTGATCATTTTACAGTATACACAAACATCGAACCATGAATATTGTACACCTGAAACTAATATAATGTTGTAAGTCAGTTATACCTCAATAAAAAAAGTACTAAATAAATTATGCAGTAGCCTACATTCTGAAATGGGGTTAGAGTTTACAAGGACAATTAAAATGTTAGCTCTGGCGACAAGCTGGTGGAGGACCCAGATACAGGATCACTAAGGAAGGTAAGCTGGTACTTATCAAATGCTCAAAAGCAAAATGATCAGGAAAACAACATTTCTAACTATTTAAGAAAATACTGCAGACACTGCAATGAGTAAATGGAAATCTATTGACCTTGACAGTGGATCTACTGTAACAGCATTGTGTGCTTAATCCCAAACAATTTGTCTGTCCCTTGATGGATATTTGCAAGAGGTTGTCTGATCGTTGTAGTCGGTAATGTATTTTCGTCTTTGCACAACACTTATTTTAAAATGATTATTTGAGGAACCAGATCCAGTGGGGAAAGAAGCTGAGAAGAAGAATGAAGAGAGGAAGGGAGTTATCAGACCTATTTATAATTTGCAGTGACCACGAATATTTTCCTCTTTGTTTTTTGTTTCCTTGGTTGTTTTTTGGGACACCACCCAGGAAAAAGTTTTGAAGAAAAGCACAAACAAGAATAATACTTAACAAAAATACTAAGTATGTAGTATTTTCCCCATGGAATCTAACCATGACCAATGATAGAAAACTTGACTTTTGGAAAAACTCAGGACCCAATATACACATTAATAGTGTTAGGGCATAAGCGAACTTTAGGCCCCTGGGATTGAATTGTGAAGATATCAGTTGTAAATGGTTGAAAGATTTCATTAAAGCAGGTCCCTGTTTATAAGTTTCAATTCAGCATTTTTTCCCTACTAGTCACTGAAAATGCTGCTGAAACTAAATTTAAAAACTCAAAATCTCTCTTCCATGGCTATTTCCCCTTACATTGCTTTAATCACTTCTCTTTTGCCCTGTGGGTCATTTTGCCCATGACCTTGAGACACCTGGAGCCCAAGCTCTCCCCTCTCTTGCCTTGTTCACATGCTCAGTCCTTCCCAGGAAGGAAGCATGAGAGTTTGCTGTGTCTTAAGGCTTTTGCCTCCTCTAAGCAGAGACCTCCAAGTTGGCAATAGGGAAAGCGGAAAATCAACTCAAGTCAGAACCATACCCCTACCAAATGCTCAGGGATTGGTGGAAGCAGGTACCTCTGGAAATGGGAGATAGGTGCAGCTTAAAGTACGTGGATTTCTTAAAACATCTGTATAAGATGCAGTAGTCCCCCAGCAGAGGGTAGAGGTTTTTATTCCAGAAATGTTGAATCAGTGGATTAGACTCTGGTAGAAGGACACTAAACCCATTCAAGGATAGTGGTATTGTGCTGGAAACATGGTCTGCACACAGATGGGTAATACCCAAGGCCCTGCCTCTTACTGGGATCTCAGACTGTCAGTCAGACTTATACCGCCAGGAAGGACATGGAAAGTTTTCTTTCTGAAAACTTCTCATAGCCTGGCTCCTGCCTGGGGTCTAAGCATGCCACACAATACAACAAGCAAGCAAGCAAGCAAGCAAGCAAGCAAGCAAGCAAACAAACTGTCCTATGTGTATCAGCTGTCTACTGCCACAAATAATATTCCTAACAAATCATCCCAAAACTCAGGCTTAAAAACCAACCATTTATTATGGCTCATGAGTCTACAGGATGACTAGGTGGTTATTTTTGCTGTGCTTATGCACACATTTATGGTCAAATGTAGGTCAAGTTGGTGGCTCTGCTGATCTTGGCTGGGCTTTCTATGTCTAGGGCTTGGCTGGCTATCAGTTGATCATTGGTGAGCCTGGGCATGCTCACATGGTAGATGCAAGATTCCAAGACACAGAACAGAAGCTCCAAGATCTCTTGAAGCCAAGACTTGGAACTGCCACACAGTCACTCTGCCACATTCTATTGGCCAAAGTGAGTTACAAGGCCAGCCTAGATTCAAGGGCTGGGGAACAGGTACAGGCCAAAGAGTGACGATACGTGAAGGGGTGGAGAACTGGGGGCATTGCTGCAATAAATCTACCACACTAGGTTTCTGTATCTTTCTATCATTTCTGGATGTGCAGTGCCACATTTTAACCTTAAAAGGAAGAATCCAGTAAAATTGAGCAGGGGTAGATATTCTACCTACAATGACCATCTACCAGTACCAAAGGTAGAAATGAACACTTATATTGAAATAAAAGATCCAGCCTCTGAATTTTCCCCTATGATGAGTTACATGACTAATGTCTCCATCTGTACTTTAAAACACATAGCATATGGCTTAGGGAGATATGCGAGTCAGACGGGGGCTTCAGACAGGAAATGCATCTGGTATGTAAACTGCAGCTGGTGAGACAAGACACTCAGCTTTAGAGCAGGGAGTGGAGACATTCATCCAGTAACATCACCAGGGTGACAGGTGCAGCTTTGCTGTCTGACGCAACCTCACAGGCAAGGTCAGAGCCAACATGGACATGAAGCCTGTGAGAGAGTGGACAGTTTCTTAAGAATATGCCCTTCAACACCAAGGAAAGGAAAGGCACTAAAGTCTTTCTTATTTTCCCTGACTTAACAACTGCAGTCTAGAAAGTTCCACCCTTACAGGAAAAAAAAAATCATCTCCTGAAAAACAAACCCACAAGAGAAGGCTATTTGGGGAAATTTAGCAAGTGGGTCGACTCCCTCTAGAACCAGGACATCTGTGCCAAACTTTCCTTTTCACAGCTGAGTTATTGGCCAGATTTTCCAGGGGCTCCTTGTTTGAGATTCCAGGGAATGGCACCCAAGATCATAAAAAATTAAAGAGATACTGCTCATTTCACAGAAGCACAATACGCTGGGCCGGCCCTTGGAGTCAAAGGACTGGAGGGGTCCTGGAGCATCTCGTCATGTCTCTAGACTCAATCTCCTCATTCGTGAAATGGAGGAATGTATTAGTTATGCATTGCTGTGGGACAAAACGCTGTCAGAATTTAGTGGCTTAAAACAATATACACTTATTATCTCATAGTTTCTGTGGTTTAGGAATTGGGGAGCAGCTTAGCTGAGCCGTTCTGCTTAGGGGTTCTCATTAGCCTTCAGTCAAGATGTCAGCCAAGGGTGCAGTCATCTTAAGGGTTGACTGGGGCTGGAGGATATGCTTCCAAGATGGCGCACTCACATGGCTCTTGCCAGGAGGACTCAGTTCCTCACCACATGGACCCTCCAGAAGGCAGCTAGAGTGTCTTTATGACATGGCCACTCAGCTCCCCCGAGAGCAGAGATGAGGGAGGAAGGGAAGGTGAGAGAGAGAGAGAGAGAGATGAAAGCCATAGTGTCTTTTATAACCTAACCTCTGAAGTGATGTCTCTTCATTTTTCCTGTATTGGTACAGTGTTGAAGGGGACTATATTAGCGTTAATACCAGCTGGTAGGAACCATTGGAGGCATCTTGCAGGCTATCAGAGGGAATGAGACTAGATGAACGTGAAGGTTCCTCCTAGCGGAGTGGTTCTATGGCCTTGTGTGGAGGGGACACAGCCACACACACCACTAGCACCAGAAGGTAAAAATATAAAACAGGTTTCATTAGGAGGTAGACTTCGGAAAGATAACAAGCAGATTTCACACAGTCCATCCACCTCAAGCTCTCCTGATCTCACAGAGGGCGGCTCGTACCTAACTGCACACACCAGAGAAGGGGCCCCATAGTGTGCTACATATTTACAGGAAAAGGGAGAACTTTCTGCAGCTAGTGACTGGGATCCCTCAGAATTCCCTTTCTAAATGGTAAAGAAGTAGGTAATATATAGGTCTACAAATTCTTTATGCACAATTCCATAATCTAAATACTTTGAAAGTTCAAAGTTTTTAAAATCAGTGATTTATTAGCACAACTTGACTTCAATTACCTAGGGGCTACTTATAGTCTTTTTTCCTTTTAGGGTGACTATTCATACGTTTCACTGTAGAAATGTTAATGTGTTTGATTATAGGGTACAACAACTGACCCTGCTGAGGGACTTAATAATAGACACTATATACATTGTACTACCTTTCTAGAAGAAAAAAGAAAATTCAGGTCTACGTGGGTGAGGCCTGCCTATGTGCAGTTAACCCCAGTAAGGCAAGTTCTGCAAAACACCACAGATATCTGACCCCATAGCAGAAAATGGACCCTATTACCTCCTGGCTGGATTTTCCACATCACTGAAATCTAGTTCCCGAAATACTAGAAATATAAATAGGAGTCTTAATAAAATACAGGCCTACAATCCCCTACCCAAATTTACTGGGGCCAGATTTTTTTGAAATTCATATTTACATGTTTAAAACAGAGGTACAGAAATTGTGAGTTATATATGATGGAATTGTTTGGAGCCTGACCTGCCTTTTATTATCTGTGTGGCCTGAGATAAATTATGTTACCTTTTAGAGGAAGAGTTCCTCATCTGTGAAATGCGAATGATGGCATTTACCTCAGGGGTTATGGTGGGAGTTGATGAGATGATGTGGCTTGGAGTTCAGTGTTAGATAAATGACAGCTCTTCTACTGTCCTCTGAAATCTTCTCTATTTCAAGTTCTACAAATTAGACCATGACTCCAAAAAAATTCTGGTCTCCAGAATTTGCCTAATTTCCATCACACATATGAAAATCAAACTCACCTCCTTTCCATCTTCTTCATTTATTTTTATCCCTCCTCAATTTTCACCCCTGCAGAGGATTGATTACATGCAGAGTGGAATGTGTTTACTGAGGAGAGCAGCTTCATCGCACCAGGAGGCAGGAGATGCTCAGGCAGCAGCTACAGAAGGGCAGCGTGCTGTTGCTTAGAGTTACAATCAAAGAGCTCTCGAGCTTGTGGCTCCTGGGAACTTTTTAATCCATGCAGTTTTACCATAAGAAAAGGGATGCCCCCTGAACGCACAAAAAGCTAACTCTGTGCTAAGTAACGCAATGTAGGGTAAGCACACAGGATCAGGACCCAGAGAACAGCAGATTTTCTGTTTCTTCCTTACATCCTCCTCACTAAACCTCACCAACACCATGCAAAGTATATAAGGTGCTAGGTGTAATCTTATTGTAATTACCTTCTGAGACAGTATAGATGAAACATGTTGGACGTGGGATCAGAGGGCCTGGGTTTGAATTCTGTCCCTGTGTTCCCATCACAAGCCCTTCTCACTGTGTGACCTTGGGCAGGTTTCTTAACCACTCTGTGTCTCTGTTCACTTGTAAAATGGGCTAATACAATATTTTATTGAACCTAAGACATCCTATATAGATACTATAGAACACACCATTATTTTATGTACCACTAAGAAAAATGACACTTCTAATTGTAAGATGTGTTTGATTATAAGACACAGCCTCATTTTAGAGAAGTTACATGGGAAAGTATGTGCCTCTCAGAACTGATGAAATTCTAAGTAAGAGTACTTACATGGCAATCACCCAGCAAAAGCTAGTTATGTACTTGTAAACTGACATAGAACCACACACACACACACACACACACACACACATTGTACCAATGTCACTTTTTTGGCTTTGATGTTATACTAAAATTATATATGGTCTAATCATTGGAGAAAAGTGGGTGAAAGGGATACAGGACCTCTCTGTATTATCTCAGCAACTTCCTGTGGATCTATACAAATTTTATACCAAAAAAATAATGTGTATTTTAAAATTGATGAGGGATTCCCTGGAGGTTCAGTGGTTGGGACTCCACACTTTCACTGCTGAGGGCCTGGGTTCAATCCCTGGTGGGGGAACTAAGATCCTGCAAGCTGCATAGCACAGCCCTCCTCCCATCCCCCCCAAATTGATGAAAGTGGATAATAATGGATATTCTCTTTGGAGGTGGATTACAGATGGCTACAAATCTTTGTCACTCCTCCCATCGAGAGATGGAGTCATTTCCCTTCCCCTTGAATCCAGTTTGTCCTTGTCACTTGCTCTGACCAATAGAATACAGCAAAGTCTCACTGGGTAACTTAAGAGATCTGAAGCTTCATCCCTTGGAAAGCTCCCTCTTGGAACCAAACCATGTGCCCTGAGAAAGACAAGCCACGTGGAGAGTCCACATAGAGGAGAACTGAGGCTTTCCAGCCAACAGCCCCAGTGGAGCCCCAGCTGGCAGCCAGCATTAAGTCTCGGCCCCGTCCGTCTTGGGTGTTCCAACCTAGTCAAGCCTCAGGATGACTCCAGCTCCAGGTGACACCCTAGGGAGCAGAAGAATCACCCAGTGGAGTCCAGTTAAACTTTATAATTATAAAAAATAATAAATGGTGCTTGTTGTCTTAAACCATTGAAGTATTATTATTATAGGGAAATTCAGAGAGGATTAAGAGCTAAATGGTCTAGAGCAGCACTTTTCAAGCTTTCATGTGCAAACAAATCACCTGGAGACCTTGTTAAAATGAGATTCTGACCGAGCACACCTAGACTGGGGCCCGAGATTCTGCAGTTGGGATTGATGCTGCTGGACCACACCTGAAGTGACAGGGGTCTAGAGGGTATTTCTCCTGGTCCCCATGTCTCAGGGGCAGGCTTCTGAAGGGTGATGTTTTCATTTCAGCTAGAAGATGTTTTAATCTGAACAAATAGAACGCGCTATCGGGAGGAGGTGTGTTTTATTTCCATGGGGCATCTGCCTCATGCAAGACATTGCCCAGAAACTGATCTTTTCCTTTCCACGTGGTGGCTCTCCTGAGAGCTGATGGTATAGTCCCTCTGTCCTTCTATTTAGCCAACAGGGCAAAGAAAAGAGTTGCAAAACAGATAATAGGATGACGGCCACCTTTGAAGAGATCAACCACATTTTTTCACAACCAGCCATGCATTCTAAAGCCGCACGCCTAGGGCAATGTACAGAAATACATATAGCGAAAAAGAGAGAGCATCAGGATTTGCAGCAAATATATGGACTTGGTAAGAAGGTGCTAGTAGGTCTTAATAACTTTAAAACCCTCGCAAGTCTCCCATTCACATTCAGGGGAAATGCCAAAGTCCCATCGAGTCCTGATGAAGCTCCCTTCCCCTCCCCCACCTCATCTCCTACCACAACACCTTTTGCTCTCTCCCCCAACCCAGTCACAGTGGCCCTAGGATAGATTCCGAGACACTCCAAGGACGGCTTCTGTCCTCGTCTTCCCTCTACCTGGAGCCTTCTTCCCCCAGATGTCTTTGTGCATGACTCCCCCACCTTTCCCAGGCTGCTCAGGGACCACAGCCTTCTAGAACCATCCTCTTACAATTACAATCCTCCCCACCCCAGGCTCTCCCTGTCACCCCTCTCCATGGCACTAGCCATCCTCTTCCCTGCTATGAACCTATTATTGCTTACTCTGTTCATGACTAGAATATAAATGCTGGACAGGAAGGGAAGTTTGTCTGCTTTGTTCACTGCTGTAGCCTAGAACAGCTCCTGACACATGGTAGGTGCTCAAAAGTTTGTTTTGATTGAGTGAATAAGTAATAACATTTTTAACCTGGGCCATCAAGACATTTAAAGAGAAAGTCCACATCTGCACTGTCCAATATGTTAGCTGTCTTAGCTCGGGCTACTGTAACAAAACACCATAGACTGAGAGGCTTAAATAACAAACATGCATTTCTCACAGTTCTGGAGGCTGGAAGTCCAAGATCAAAGCACTGGCAGATTCGGTGTCTGGTAAGAACTCTCTTCCTGGTTCACAGATGGCTGTCTTCTTGTATCCTTACATGGCAGAGAAAAGAAAGCAGTGAGCTCTCTTGTGACTCTTAGAAGGGCACTAATCCCATTCATGAAGCTCTGCCCTCGTGACCCTCATCTATCCTAATGACCTCTCAAAGGTCCCACCTCCTAAGAGCATCACATTGCAGGACAGGATTTCAACATATGAATTTGGGGGCCACACAAGCATCCAATGCATAACGGCAGTCATTAGCCCCACGTGTGGCGACTGAGCACTTGAAACGGGTCCAAACTGAGATGTGATGTAAGTATCAAATACATACTGGATTTGGAAGACTTAGTACAAGAAAAGAATGCCAAATATCTCATTAATCTTTTTAATATTGATTACTTGCTGAAATAATAATGTTTTGGATATCCTGGGTAAAATATATTATTTGAATTACATAATTTTCACCTGTTTCCTTTTACTTTTTCAATTATGATGCTAGAAAATTCTAAATGTAGCTCACATTATGTTTCTCTTAGACAGTGCTGGGCTACGTGCTTATCTTGAATACCCACACAAGGAGTCATATACAGAACTTGGAGATCTGCTGTTAGTAAGTTCGGCTGGCAGAAGGAAAAAAGAAAAAAATCAAGAGGTTACTTGATACTTGGTTCTCCTTCCAACAGGTTGGCAAAATTTGCCCCCAGCTTGGAGAGGATGAATTGACTGGTGGCAGAATTTGATTTGGCAAATATAAACATGTATTTGCAGTTAGTTGCACACCTGTAATACATCTGGCTACATTTTATGCATGCTGCATGTACTAATCAATTATCAAAAATATTTTGTAATTAGCCACTTAATTAAAGAACCCTAACTAGATATTTTAAATTTGAACTTGGATATAAATTAGAAATCTGGATGGATCCTCATCTGTGCAGCATTCCTCGTGACTGGGTCTACCTGTACTCCTTTCAATGGGGCAGAAAAGTAGAAGCATTTATTGAAGAGGTGTAGTTTTTATTTTTTATTCATTAAGCAAATATTTGTACCAGGCACAGTTCCGGCCATGGGGGATATAGCTACGCATAAAACAGACAGAAATTCTTGTCCACATGGAACTTTCATTTGAGTGGGGAAGACAGATGATAACTAATAAACAAAGTGGACTGGGTGAGTTATAAGTGATGTGCAGAGACTATTTTAGGGAAAGGAGCACAGGGAGTGCTGTGGTGGTGGGAATCTGGTTGGTGAAGTCCTCTTTGGTGAAGTGATATGGAAGCTGAGAGTGAACCTTGACCATCAAGGGAGGGAAGGCCTTCCAGGTGGAAGGGATGGCATGTGCAAAGGCCCTGAGGAAGAGGGAGCCAAAGATTTAGCATAGGCTTTGAGTGAAACGGGGAGCCATTGGGGGCTTTTGAGCAGAGGCATGACATGGTCTTTTTTCCTTTTTGAGAAAATCACTCCCCCTGCTCTGTGAAGAAGAGGCTGCAGGGGACCTGGGCAGAAGCAGGGAGAACTTCTGGATTCTTCCAGATGAGAAGAATCTGAATTAATCTACTAGGAAAGACTGTACCTGGGAGTAGGGAGGCACACTGGGAGTGGTGGGAAATGGTCGGATTTTGGATGCATTTGTTTTCCCTTTGATTTCCTTAGAAGGGAGCAAAGAGCTGGGAGAAAGGTATCATGCGTGATATTATCTGGGGTAACATTTGGATGCTTTTGTCCCAGGAAATGGCGATCATATCCTAGTGCAAGCTAACGGTGGGATTTGGAATTAAAGCTGGTTTGCCTGATTCAAAGCTCTGTAGTTTTTCTCTTTAACTATACACCTGTTTCAATGACAAAGAACATGTAGATTTCACGCAGAGTGACAAATCATGGTATTTGACAAAGGTCACAGGAAGGATTTTCAAGTTTACTAGGCTGGAATAAATATGCATCGTGTCTGGCAAAATGCTAGGCCCACATTAAGTGCTTGATAAGTATCTATTGGTGACAAAATGCTAATTAATGACAATGTATTTTGAAACAGAAGTGCATAATGAAACAAGAGTTTTCAAAATACTCATGAATGACCTTGAACTTGATTCTCCTGTTCCCTTTACTCTCTACCATATATAATGGTGAACGCCGACATTTTCTCATTTTGCGTATTTGTTCTTTTCTGTAAGCAGTTTCCTAAGAACTTTAAAGTTTTCTAAGATATTATTTTCTGGAAGGAAGGAAAGAAGGAAGGGGCTGATTGTGCCTCAGATTCCATCTAGTCCCAGCCAGCAGCCCCTCTTCCCCCACTGTATCTCTGCTGCCAGGGCCTGGGGGCGACTCATCCAAGCAGCTGTGGGGCCCCAAACCCGATGTCTGTTGCCCTGTATCTCCCCCGCCTGGCAACAACCTGGCCACATCCCGAAGGCGACCTCTGCCGAAATGAATGAATGGAACTGGGAGTATTCCAATGTCTGCTCTAAAAACGATTTAAAGACTTCTAACAAGAAAGAGAAAACAAATCTAGATCATTAGTGGGTAGAGTCCTCATATGAAAACTAAGAAGTCAAGGTGCTTTAATTCTCAGAACTGTTATTTTCTAAAACCATCATTCCTTGTTAAAGTTTTCCTATATGAAGAAAATCTGTAGATTAGGGTTTTGCGACCATGGCACTCTCAACATTTTGGGTAGGATAATTCTTGGTGGGGGGGGCTGCCCTGTGCATTGTGGGATGTTTAGCAGCATCCCTGGTCTCTATCCACTAGACGTCAGTACGCTCTACTCCTGCCCCATTGTGACCAGAAAAAATGTCCCCAGACATTCCCAAATGGCACCTGGGGGCAAATCCAACCCAGCTGAGAGCCACTGCTATGGTTATAGATATAATTATAGATATAGATATATTATGGATATCGACATATGCACAGAGAATGGACTGCAAGCTCTTTTCACAAGCTACCCTAGAAGGTAAGGGATGAGTTCAGAAAGCAGAAGGCTTGCATTTTATAATTTCTAAACCATTGTTTTGAATATTTTTTTGTAAGCCTCTAGTACCTCTGTAATTTAAAAAGACTTTAAGAGACTCGACCTCAGCTCTAATTTCCCCTAAGCTGAGATTTCCAAGTGAAAGTAACCTGTTTAAACACCTGAGAAAGGCGATAAGAACCTCGTTTGAGACTTGGAATTTGGAATTGCTCATTCTTTAAAAGTCATTAAACTTGCCTGCAGAATCATGTCTTTTGCCTTGGTAATTCTCCAGGCTGCTGAAATACCACATTTGCAAAAGTACACCCACAATATAACCTATCCAGCTTTTTCCCTCCATTTAGGCTCACCCACGCAGGCATCTTGTGGAACCAGATAGCAAAAGCCAAAGCCACTAACGAGGATAGCGCAGGACATCGGTTGAGCGCTATTGGCAGACACTGAACCATGTCCCTTTCAGTATATGTATATCTGAAAAGCCCATAGTGAAACCCACTATTGAATGATGATCAAAGTAGCAAACTCAATGGTGATATTCATTGGGCACTTGTCCCTCCCATCCCAGGACACATTCCTCTACTAATGAAAACTATAACCTTCTCATATTTTTCATAAAATTCTCCACTTGTTCACTGTCAACAACACAATAATTCATGATTCATAAGGTACACTTTGAAAATTAACTTTACCAAGATCAGTTACAGCTCTGATTCTAATCACAGTATTTTTTAAACTGACATGTATGAAAGAAGTTGTCCAACTGTATTTTCTATAAAGTAAAATAGATATAGTTTCTCCACTTTTCCCTTCCTGTTCCCTACTGAAAGGGACAAAGGAGTGACGTTGGGTAGCCAGGACTGGAACGTGTCATAAAATGCTCGGGAAAATTTTTAAGATGAGCCAGTGGGCAGACTTTTGTTTAAGATGGCAAGACTGTAAGTTCATAGCTTGAGGGCTCTTCAAGGGCTCTAAACATTTCACATGAAGTTAAAAATATAAACAATATTAGAAAACATAAAGCCATACTCAAGATAAACAGGGCAGAAATGGAACAGAAGCACACTGTGATCCAGGTGGCGCCTAGGCCAAGAAGAGGAAGAGGTGGCAGGAGTTGGGGGGTGTAAGGGTGTCGCAGTGCCCACAGGGGTTGAAGAGCAGAACTTGGTTTGGCCTAAATGGGAAAAGAATTTGAAAAAGAATGGATACTTGCTGTACACCTGTAACTAACGTCATTCTTAATCAACTATACTCCAATATAAAATAAAAATTAAAAAAAAAAAAAAAAGAACTTGGTTTGGTGGTGACTCTCCTAGCCAAGCCAGGAAGATTGACACCTGAGTCCTGTTGACTCCAGCCCTGGTGAGTGAATGCGTGTAGTTGACATCTGTGTCTAACAAGTCTACCAGCTTCCTAGAGAGACAAGATTGTCTACCAAGTACATTTCCTCCTATCGGCTCCATAGCCCTCTTTCATAGTACTCTACTTCTGTCGCATTTCAATAGTCCTTAAACTGTTCCCCTGCTTTCCAAGCTTCCTTATGAGATGAATTTAGTGAATTCTTTCAAAATATTACTCCGTTATACCATCATGTGGCTCCAAAACCTTGTTATTAGCTCTCCAAGGGTAATATTAATGTCCACGCTCTTTATTGTTCTCTTGCTATTCAAAGGCTTCCACATATTGGCCCAGACCTGAGAGTTCTAAAACTGAAGGCTAACATGGGACTCTCTGCTCTTGACTCTCAAGAACGTGATTAGTCCCATTCTCCAGTGAAGAGAGGGTGAAGAGGGCTTCTGTGGCTCTACATCCCAGCTCCCGTTCCCCTTGGTGGTCTTCTAGGGACCATATCTTTGCCACCCCCAGTCCAAGGGGTTTGGGTGAGGTTGACACCACGCCGAGCAACCAGGGGCAATCCCAGGGTATTCCATCCCTGGGAGTGAGTGACTTGGGGAGAGGCATAGACCAAAGTTCAAAGCCAATCCCTGCACTGGGGTTTCAACTATTGAAAAAGAGAAGCTCTCTTTGGCTGAGGTTGCTGAGGTGTGAAGACTGAAGCCTGGGAAAGCTTGGTAGCCACCAAGAGCCATTCCTGAGAATGAAGGGGCTGCACAGGAAAACCCAGGTGAGAGAGAGACACACACACAGAGAGAAAGCTTGCCAACAACATGACTGAACGACGTCACAGAGCAGCAGGGTCAAAGGATAGGGAGCAATTAATAGGAAAGACCCGAGTTCACCAAGACGCTACTCTCTGGACTCATCTGCTATCGATCCCCATTTATGTGCACTTTTGCTTTCTACTTTCAGAATGTGTTTGATTTCTCATTGCTGCCGAGCTGCAGATCTCTCAGAGTTTGCTCCCTCTAAATCCACCTGCTTCACCAACAGTTTTTATATCTAAAACATCTAACATGTCAACTCATCATTAATTACAGCTTTCCAGAGAAAAAAAGAATTTGCCTCCTGCTGCTAGTTCTGACTTTCAACCTAGTACCTGTAAGAAGAAACATGGGATTTTGCAGCTGAGGTTTTTTCCTATTCAAATCCCAAAGTAACCTCTCAGCCTTTCTCTTCGGCTCCCACTTTCTGACAAAGATGTGTGAAAGAGGCCTGGTCTTCATCAGACCCACCATATACCCATTCTCACTCCTCTTCTTAGACACTCAGAGTTCATAAGAAAGTCCATTTTCACAGAAGGCTAAAGATAATACTGAAACTCAGCGGTCCTCAAACAGTGGTCCCTGGCCCAGCAGCACCAGCCTCGCCAGGAACTTGTGAGAAATGTAGATTCTCAGGCTCCACCCCAGACATACTGAATCTGTGTTTTCACAAACCCTCCATTTGATGTTGATACCCTAGCATTTGAGACCCTGCTCTAACTAGTGCCTTCCTTCAACTTCTGGTTGTTTGGATTCACCCAAGTATTCCTTCCAGAGGTCATATCATTTGTTTACATTTTCATAGAAAATGATACATTCAGAAGTTTAACTTAGTGTTCAATTAACTCAAAGAGCAAAGTTGACTAAGCTTTCCATTTTGTAACGAGTTCAATGAGATCCGTGGTCTTTGTAAACTCGGAGTACTTTGCTAGCTATTCTCAAACTTGAGTGTTTATCAAAATCACCTTGTTCAAATAGATTGCTGGGCTCTTTTCCCAGAGTTTCTCAAATAGTCTGTCTTAGGTCGAGCTTCAAAATTCACATTTCCAACAAATTCTCTGTGATGGTGATGCTGGAGTGGCAGGGACCACACTTTGAGAACCACTGGGCTAAACAAACATATTATCATCAGGAGTTTCTTTCAAGAGAGAGATGGTGATACTGTAGCTGGGTAAATTGTAAAGCGCCCTCATGATCCCTTCACCTGGCTCCCCTTCCCCCTTCCATTCCTGGCTGCCAACCCTTCTTGTAAGCCCTCTCTCTACAGAGTAAAAATGTTACAACAGATAAAGTAGTTTCCTTAACCTTTTGCACCTAGAGCAGGGGCTGGCAAACTTTTTATGTGACAGACCAGAAAGTAAATGTTTTAGGACTTACTACCAAATGGTCCCTGCTGCAAGGACTCAACTCTGCAACAAATGGGTGATGACGTGTTCCAATAAAACTTTATTTACAAAGAGAAAGGTAGAGGGCAGGACTTGGTTCCAGGGCCATTACTGGCTGGCCCCTAATCTAGAACAATGGTTCTAAAATGTGGCCTGAGACCAGCAGCAGCATCAAATGGTTACTTATTATAAATGCAAATTCTCAGGCTTACCCCCAAACCAACTAAATCAGGAAATCTGAGGGTAGAATCCAAGAATCTGTTTTAACGAGACTTCCAGGTGGTTTGGATGCTGACTCAATTTTGAGACTCACTGGTCTAGAAGAGTGTTTCTGAGCCTTGGCTACATATTAGAACCACCTGGGCCCACCCCAGACCGCTGACATCAGACCCTGCAAGCAGGACTCAGGCCTCTGTTTTTAATGTTTCCAGTGATTCTGACATGCACCTATTCTTGTGACACAGAGACTTAAAAGGATTATTGGATTCTCCTTTCTTCTCCAAGTATACCAAGATGGGGCTACGGCGATCACATCTGTGCCCTAGTGATCGTCTCTTTCCCATTGTAGGTAATTGACTTCAAAACTATTCAACCCATTGATTTCATAGGGCATTTTTTTTCAACCACTTAATATGGGCTCTGAAAGATCAAAGCTCAAAGCCATCTCCAGGCCCATCTGTGCTCATTTGTTGTTCTTGGCAGAAGGTGAAAAAACAGACGCCCTTGGGAAACACAATCTCAAGACCAGAGCTGGGGAATAGGAGGTATACCATTTTCTGAGCATAAATAGATCAATGATATAATTTCTCGCTATTCCCCTCCAACCCCACCCCACCCCCTAGTTTTTACAACAAGAAATAGGGGGTGAATTCTCTTCGGCTTAAAGAGAATTTTAAGTCTTTTGCTTTTAAACTCTGATTATTCATGAAGCCACCACCCTTTCTTAGGGTCCATCACCCATAGGACACTTCTGTTTGGGCAACGCCATGACAGATGGCACTCTCAGAGCAGCCAGGATTGAATTTCAGCACTGAGAGCTGACTTCACAGTTAAGAGTGGTTTAGAATCTCTCAAGAGGCTCATCTGAGTTAGACTTTGGAACTGGTTTTGGCATCTGTCCTTTAAAACCTTTCTCCTCAGAGTGTGGTCCTTTGACCTGCAGCATGGGCATTACTTATGAGCTTGTCAGAAATGAAGAGCCTTGGGCCCCACCCCAGACCCACTGAATCAGAATCTGAACTTCAACTAGACTCTCTGGGGAAAGTGTGCACACTGAAGTTTGAGAAGCACGGCTTTAAACAAATCTTTGCAGAAATGCAATAGGTGAGGGATTTTGTAAAGCAAAGATAAAAATATAGCTGAGAATGTAGTCTGAGAGCTACCAGATTGAGTAGTGAGGTGCTACGTCAAGAGTTATATATATCCCCAAAATGAGTAACAATCATCAGATTTCATGGCTTTCTTTAGGCCCTCGGGGTTACTGTGACGAAATGTTTTAAAATACTGGAACACGATCATAACTAGCTTTAAATTCTAAGGGAGACAGAAAATGAGGCATAAACGTGAAGTGAAATTTCATGGTCGGAATGCAGAAAGGGTGACTACTACTATGGATGTGAGTGATTTTACATTACAGGTCAGTGATTTTACGTGATGTTACATTGAAGAGGCCAACTACACTCAGTGACAGATGAGGGATTGTGGATCCTACTTTTTCTTCTTAGGGGGAAAATAAATTGGCTGAACCATATCCATTAAGTGCTGTTGCAATGAATTACAGTAATTTTAGATCAATAGAGAACTTTATGATGAGTTCAGATTTTTATTTTTATAAGAGAAAATGTTTTAGATAGCCAAGCACTGCATTACTAAGGCCAACACAGTGGCATTGTCAAACGTGGAAGCACGGGATGGAATTTGCCAGCGGTCCTCAAATAACTGGGTGGTGAAAGAGATGGTCTAATTCTACACATAACTGACACCCGATCAATACTTGTTCAAAGAACAATAGTAGTAGCTACCATTTCTGAAGCCTTTACTGTGCTTAGGTGCTGCTTTAGCACTTTCCATGTTGCAACTTGTTTCATCCCGTCAACTCTGTGAAGGAAGTGTTATTATGATTCTATTTTATAGTCAGTAAGCATTCATAATGTGAACAACTTACCCAACTGATAAGGCATGGAGTGGGGGACCAGAGATAAGCAGCAGGTAGCAGAGTCCACATAAGTAACTACTATCCGACATAACCTCATGGATGAGCAATACCATCAGAGCTTGGAAGTTAGACAAAATCTGGGCAACAAGAAGGAATTGCACCTAAGAGTCAGCAAGGTCAGAGATGGGACAGGATGCTTACATTTTCAGAGGGTAGGTGGGTCTGGGTATCTCTCTACTCCTTGTTTTCTCATTCATTTTCCAACCAATTCTGGACTCTTCCTTCAGCTTCTGTCCTTCCTCATTTTTGTATTGCCAAGGCCCTTCTTTTCCAGCGCTCTTATGTTTTAAATAAAAAGAATTCAAATGCACAGTCATCGGTGTTTAAGTTGGCATAGTGTTAACTGTTCCCCTGTGAGTAGGTTGTATCTTGATCCATAAAAGGAAACAGTCTTTACTACTGCTTTTTTGTATTCTACACCTATAACCTCACTTAATCTGTTTCCTGATTGATACATTATTACAGCTAAGATGTTAATAGCCAGCACTAGCTTAAGGTTTTGCTTCTCAAACTTTCCCACCTGTGGCAGACAGATTCTAGGGTGGCTCTCATGATCCCCACTTCCTGGTGTTCATGCCCTTATGTAATTCCCTCCCCTTGAATGTAGGTGGGACACGGGGCTTGTTCCTAAGCAACAGAATATGGCAAGGGTGATAGGATGTCTGTGATTATACAGATGTGATTGTGTTGCAGAAGATTTTAATGTGTCTTGCTAGGAGACTCTCTCTTGCTGGCTTTGGAGAAGCAAGCTGCAATCTTGTGTGCTGTCATATGGAGAGGGCCACACAGTGAGGAGTGGAGGGCAGCCTCCAGCCAACAGCCTACAAAAAACTGAGGCCCTCAGTCCAGCAACCCACAAGGAACTAAGTGCTGCCAACAACTATGTGAGCTTGGAAAGAATCCTTCCCCAGTTGAACCTTCAGATGAGAACTCCCTTCTCCTTTCATCTTCAGAGAGCCCTTCTTTACTTATTGTCTGAATCTCAACCACCCCTACTTCCCAAGTAATCCCTTCTCCAACCTGTGGGGTTTGGTTTCATTTTATGATTCATTGTCATTTCCCACCCAGATAACTGTAGATAAAATATGCTAATCTACAGCTGTCTCCTCAAGTCTGACTTTCTCAGTTTAAATGCCACCCCAGGAGGCTGCAGGGTCTTAGTGGAACAGTCTGGAATGGATGGACTTTGGCACTCATTTGACACCCTCTGCTAGGATGAGATAAAAATAAGTCTTGAACAAAACACATCTCCCGTGGATGAACCCAGTTTACTGTAGACGATGTACTTCAGATAAGAAAAACATTTTCCTAAAAGCAATATAATCCATGAGGATTGTCCTTGCCCTCAATGGTGCCAGACTTTTACTACATTAATTAGAACAGCTTTGTTCCCCACATGCAAACTCTAGGGGCATACTTTACATGGCTAGACATCGCCATAAATAAAATAGCCTCTGACACCAAATGTTAACCCCTAGCAGCACCAAGAATCAGCACAGCAGAAGCTATGAAATGGAAAGATTCTTTAACACAATCAAACTTTTTCAGCCAGGATTTCCTCCCCACACATCTTTCTAAGTGGAACGGTTGCATTACAAGCTCGGTCATCACTGGTCCAGAGCAAGTCACCAGGGAATGTGTATGGTTTTCACACCATAGTCATGATACATATATGAAATGCACATGTATCACATTATAATGACCTTCCAATCAAGAAAAGAAACTTTCTTAGCAAAGATGTTAACAACTCACTTATTTTAATTCACTTTCTCTTCTGTGATCAACAGGCAATCAGCACGGAGTCTCTGTTTTGATAGGGGCTATAATTTTACAGTCTGCCAGGCCAATTTGACTCTCATAGAGGGCGGTGAGTGGGTTTTAAACCATTTTCCTACTGAGCATTTCAAACACACTAGAACTAAACAGAATGCTTTTAGAGCAAGCAAGACATTTTCTAGACACTCCTTCACACGAGGAGGAAAGCAAATCTGTCGTAATTACACAGAAAACTACATAAAATGCATTTCTATTCTCTAGTAGCTTTTCCTTCCAAAGTGAGTCGTGCTCTATTCAGTAATCATATGCGTAGTACAGTTCTATTTCCTTGCGTGGTGTATTCGAAATGTCTCATTTATATGTCATAAGAATGATGATAAGACCCAGTGGCATCTGGCCCCTGTTCCCTCACAGTCCTGCTCTCTGGGTTCAAACCACACTGACCACTCAGTTCCTTGGTCATGCTTTACTCCTGCCTGCTGCAGGACCCAAGCACGTGGTCTTCCCTTTGCCTGGAATCCTCTTCCCTTTCTGCCCTCCCTAGTGCCTAGTTACCCTTCATAGCTCAGTTTACACGTCACTTTCTCAAGCAAGCCTAGACCCACCCCAGGCCTAGGTCAGCTTCTCTGGCTATATGCTTTCACATAAGAATTTTTGTTTCTTTCTTGTTTGGTTTGCGATTGTTCACTTATTTGTATATTTATTTGATGAATGCTTGACTCCCTCAAGTAATTGTAAGTTCCATGAACAAAGGAAGCAGCCCTATGTTTTGTGCTCTCTTCTTCAGCCCATAAGTGCTGCATACTTGCTACATCAGCTGATGAATGACTGCGGAGACGGGTTTGTACACTGGACCGGGAACTATGTGCAAGGAGACTAAACAAGAGTGGAAGCGATACAGTGGGGACATAAGGAATGGGAAGGTGTTAAAGTTCTTAGGGAGAGAATGAGTAAAGGTGGAGACAGAGCAAGAGAGGGACTAAAATGAATCAGAGGAAGAACCAAGGAAACCACTTGAATTGATGGTCACCCAAAGTGAAGACCCTAAAAGACCCATGATTTTTGGAGCTATTTTATAAGGTTGTTGCTAGATTAGACCGATCCAACAATGCAGGGCCTTAGGGAGCTGCCAGCAAGACAGTTCCAGCTTGAGTTATGTAGCCTTGTACATGATCAGCTAGAGGGGCCATTGGTCTTTCAGGGGCTAGAGTTTCTGGTCCTTGGGGATGAGGCAGAGTAAAAAGAAGATGAACCAAATCAAGCTGACTTTGTAAGGCATTCAGTGAACATTGATTGTTTTCTGGGTACTCCATGAGATTTTGGAGTGACAAAGACAAATAAATGAAGAAATTGTCTCTGCCTTGAGAAATGTTTACCCTAGTCCAGGAAAAGAAAAAATATGGAATATGAATATATATATTATACGTACACACATTAAAACATATAGATATACACATACACAAACACACGTATAACACAAATATTTGTAACACAGGTTAGTGTCAGAGTAAAATATGTTTAAAGTGCTTTCAAAGCACTAAAAAAAGTAGAGGTGGGTCCTTCAGTGTGGTGAGGTGGAAATATGAAAGTTCTCACGCACACGGTGACACTGGTTGGGAAATGAGGCTACTTGTGTGAACCACCCAAGTGCCAGCACCAGGAAGTCCCCTAAACTTCCAGCTTGCTTTCCAAGCCCGAAGTGAAAATTCACAGCTAATTTTGGAAGCCCAGTGTCCCTCCCTTTTAATACTCCTGGCTCTGCTAAATCCATGGCCTGTCTCTGCTGTTCACCCCTGTGCCACTCTTTTCTGCTTTAGGTGGCCCTGCTCCCTTTTCGATTCAAACAGTGTTCCCAAGTCAAGGTCTTATTTCTAATAGACTGTATTGAATGCTTTGGGCAATGGCAGTGAATGTGCGTGTGTGTGTGCTGATAACATCACAGACCACGGTAACAAGCAACTTAAAATGGGATATTAGACCACCTTATGCTTAAAACTCCTTCCCTCTTCTTGCCACCAAGAAGCCACCATTGGTCAGCACTTGTGTTGCAGTTGCAGCCACAATATTGTCATTCTTACATTTCTGACTCCTATCCCCTACTCACGACCTTCTTAAGGACTGGGAACAGCATTATTCTAATTAATAGTAATCACTGGGTCATATGGTAGCTAGAGCTACCCTATGTTCCAGCAATCCCACTCCTGGGCATATATTCAGAGAAAACCATAGCTTGAAAAGATACATGTACCATAATGTTCATTGCAGCACTATTTACAATAGCCAAGATATGGAAGCAACCTAAATGTCCATTGACAGAGGAATGGATAAAGAAGATGTGGTACATGTATACAATGGAATATTACTCAGCCATAAAAAAAAGTGAAATAATGCGATTTGCAGCAACATGGATGGACCTAGAGACTATCATACTGAGTGAAGTCAAAGACAGATTAGCATGATAATGCTTATATGTGGAATCTAAAAAACAAATGGTACAAATGAACCTATTTCAAGACAGAAATGGAGTTGCAGATGTAGAAAACAAATTTATGGTTACCAAGAGGGAAAGGAGGGAAGGGATAAATTGGGAGATTTGGATTAAAATATACACACTATTATATATAAAACAGATAACCAACAAGGACCTACTGTATAAGGGAACTATACTCAGTATCTTGTAATAACCTATAATGGAAGAGAATGTAAAACAACGTATATATATATATGCATAACTGAATTACTTTGCTGTACATCTGAAACTAACACATTGTAAATCAACTATACTTCAATAAAAATTTTTAAAAAAGAATCAATTGAATTCCCATTTCTGCAGCTACATGCACAAACATTCATACTAAGTGGGAGAAATAAAGATGACGAACAGCCTCCCATCAGTTCATACCAGGCATTGTCACCAAAGGAGTTACAGGAAAGTTTCTGGCTCACAGAACCTTTTGATTTCAGGAGGGCATATGAGAGAGGTGGACCCGAGACCCTGATTCTGGATTGTGTCTGGATTAGAGTCACCTGTTGGGCACAAAAGCCACTGAATATAGGTCTTGAGAATCCAAAAGCCACATGATGGGACTAATTCTGAGGGAGCACCTGCCCATTGTGACAGCTTGTGACTCCTAAAGAAAACCCCTAAATCTGTATTTTTACAGAAAGCTTCCTAATTTTTCAATGTCAGATTTTTTTTTTTTTAAATAAAGGCATTGTCATAAAATACAACACCTGGCCATACTCTTACTGACTTAGGGCATACTGTTTGAGGCATATGTTGTTCTTGGTTCATTTTATCAGCACCAACTGATTTATAGGCTATCTAATAGGTGACCCTGAGACTTCACCAAGGCTCAGAGTTAGAACCATCTGGTAAGCATTTTGCTCAGTTCAGTTGGTGTGTGGGGAGGGAAGGGATGAGTTAAAAGAAAATGACCCTCCAAAGGCACTCACCTAGAATAGCTTGTCTTAGAGCAGTTCTTTTCAAGTGACTGCCAATAACAAACTTCAGTTAGCAAGCACAATCTGAAATTCATATGTGATTATCTAATCTGGCTCTCTTGTGGGGAAATAATGAAGTAATTGAGAAAAAACTGGGCTTGAGTTGATATGAGACAACCACAGATGATTGAAGTGATTTCACTTTAGGTATATATAGATTTTTACATCCAGTATCTCTTTTCTTTTTTGGTTTCAAAGATTTCCCCCCTCACCAGTGAATTTAGTGCTTGATTGTTTTTCCATTGAAGAAAATGAAGCATTTGGTGCCAGCTTTCTTTGGATGAAGGCGTTGCAGTGGTGTTGTTTGGTTTCTTGAATTTCTAGTTCTATCCCATAGTAACCTATGTAGTAAAAATGGTGTGTATATTTGTGTATTTATGATAGAGAGTAAAGAATATGCCACCCTGAAATCTCACTGCAGGGGTTTAGGACAAGCCGCCCCAAAATATGCTGCTTTGGTATATTGATTATGTTGAGCTTAAGGCACTTTGAAAAACAGCAAACATAGACTTTCTCTGAACTCCCCTTATCTGCCTAAAGTCAGATCCTCCAAAAGGTACTCAGTTGTCATAAATCCCCATCCAGGGAGTTTCATCAACCAGGGAAGATTGCCTCTTGCCACAGAAGAGACTAGGAGTTGACACCATGCCCAGATAAACTTTGTCACAAACCACCATATCTCCCATTTCTGGTAAGGGCCCGTTCATCCTCCCTAAAACTCTTTTACTCTCCCGAGGAGCTCCTTCCTCCCCTTTCCCCATTAAGATGGTATTTAAGCCTGAATTTGAAGGACTTCAGACAGTTACTCATTTTCCCCTGGGTGTCTGCCATGTATATATGAGGTATATATGTTAAATAAACTTGCTTGTTTTCCTCTCGTTAATCTGTATTTTGATTACAGAGGTCTGAGCTAGGAACTCAGAAAATTAATTTTCCTCCCTACAAGACACATACACAAAGACAGAAAAAGATAAATAGAAGAATAGAAAGGGAGAAAGAGAGAGAAAGAAACAACAGAAAGACAGAACCAAACAACTGTGTTAGAGGAGCTGGGAGGGTGGTTTCCATCCTTTTGGAAGGAAGGCTGGCTCAGGTTTAAATGATCTGGGCCTTGCCTTAAGTGAGCAAAGAAGTAGCATCATCATTTTCTTGCAATGTACAAACCGAGGGTTGCATGACTTTTTTCACTTTAAAAGAATCTTATCTCTATGGAATTCAGTTCTTGAACTCAGAGAATTTGTGTATCTGTTCATGTACTCTAAAATCTGTTTTCTAATCCTCAACTTCTCTCATTCCTGGAGACATACCTAGTGGCAGGCTATAAAATGATTCATAACTGGCTCTCCAGAAAAAACCAACAGAAAACCAAATAAATAAACCTGATCTATAGCATTTGCCAATGACCACAGTATAAACACTCACACCAAGGCCAATTTCAAGCTAGTGGCCTGATGTGAATGCTGATCTGTGAAGAGCTGTGCCTGACTGCCTTTCACAACTGGGTAGAATCTGTCTCCATCACAGATGTAGTCAAAAGAACACTAAGCAGGATTAAGAAGATGTAGGATGGCTTCTCACCCATAAAAGGTGCACAAAACAACAACTTCGATTGCCTCAGGGGGATATATAGTCACATGCAAATGCAAACAACCAAAGCAAAACTGTAAAGAAGTTTGAAAATATAAAAATTTATACAAGTATAAGGCATTATCACCATTACTATCTTCAGTGAACCAAAAATTGCTCAATTTTCAAAAGTGAAAAAAAAAAAAGATGTCGATTGCATTAGTTATTGTTTTCCAAAATGTTTTGTATCGCCTGGTCGTAAAACTTTCACACTATAGGGAAAGAGCCAGCAACCCGTTTGGCCATAAGTTCAGAACAATGAACTCATCAGTGTTATTTTTATATGCACTGTAGCTTGGCCTCGACTCCCTGATCACAAGAAAGCTTGAGTGAGTTCTGGGTAGCTTTTCTGCCTTAAACGGCTCCAGGGCAACACCTACAAGGCAATGCAATTCCCCTCGTGAACAGCATCTGAGGTCTTTGCATGATTTGCATAATTTTAACTAGTTAATGTTTAGCTTAGTTTTGTAACAATAGCAAAGGGAACAACAAACAAAAAAAGGGAATCCTTCTTAATAAAGACATTCTCCCTAGAATTACCTTTGCAGAAGGGCGCCATCCAACATAAATATAATGTAAGCCATACATGTGATTAAAAAGTACATATTAAGAGAAGTAAAAAAGAAACTGGTGAAATTAATGTTAATAATATATTTAATTTAACCCACTATGTCCAGAATATTAATTTCAACATGTAATGAATATAAAGCATAGGAATGAGACTTTACATTCTATTTTTTTTCCTGTAGCTTCACACTTGACTTTTTCCCCAGCACATCTCTATTGGGACTCGAACATTTCAAGTGCGCAGTAGCCACATGTAGCTAGTGGCTACCATTTTGGAGAGTGTGAGTGCTATAAAATCAGGGAGCAGAGACTCTCCTGATTCCAAGAAAATCCAATGTTTATAGAAACTCTTTGACTTCAGTGGATTTTAAGGGAATTTGTTATGGAGAGAGGGATAAACTCCCTCTCTCACATGTCTCTGTAACTTTTCTTTCTTTGTTATCCATTGGTTGTTAGGGCAACCTCGACTGGGTGTGTCTATTGTTTGTAGGATGACCAAACATTCTGGTCTGCCCAGGACTGAGATTTTTCCAGCATGTGGGACTTTCAGTCTGACACAGGGAGAGACCCAGGCAAACCAGGATAAATTGACCACCCTAAATTTGGAGGAAAATGTTAAATGCTGCCAGGAGAGGCTATCTGCAGCTGTAAATCTTTAAATTTTTTTTTATTGAGGTACAATTGATATACAATATCATACAAGTTTCAGGTGTACAACATACTGATTCATAATTTTTAAAGGTTATGCTCCATTCATAGTTATTATAAAATATTGGGTATGTAGCTTCTTTTATACATAGTAGTTTATACCTCTTAATCCCCTACCTCTTTCTTGCTCCTGCCCGTCCCTCCCCATTGGTAACCACTAGTTCATTCTCTGTATCTGTGATTCTGTTTCTTTTTTATTATAGTCACTAGTTTGTTTTATTTTTCAGATTCCACATATAAGTGATATCATACAGCATGTCTTTGTCTGTCTGACTTATATCACATAGCACAATACCCTCCAAGTCTATCCATGCTGTTGCAAATGACAAAAATTCATTCTTTTATGGCTGAGTAGTATTCCATCTCATACACACACACACACACACACACACACACGAGGGTGAATCAAAAATTATCCACACTCTGGCTGTAGAATTTATTTTCATTAACTTTTAGAAAAGATAAAAACATCATTTTTTGACATAATTTCCTTGCTTTTCAATACATTTTGTCCATCTGCCAACAAGCTTTCACATTCCCTCATTAAAAAATGTTTTAGGCTGAGCTGCGAGCCACAAATGCAACGCTGTCTTCACTTCTTTATCAGAAGTGAATCTTCATCCTTGTAGGGCTGCTTTCAGGGGACCAAACAGGTGAAAGTCCAATGGAGCAAGATCAGGACTATAGGGAGGATGCAGATAATTTTTGACTCATCCGTGTGTGTATGAGTGTATGTGTGTCTGTGTGTACACACAAACGGCTGTAAACCTTAAGGCTGTGGCCTCTTAGTATCTCTGAAAGCTACTTTGGATCTTCATGTTCTGTCAACCTGCAATTCTGGGAATTGTCCTTGGAGCCTGGGCAGCAGGCTTTGCTATACTGTACTCCTGAATGTTTCAAAAGTCTCTCTGGCCTCCTGGCTACTGTCCTGGCTCCCTGAATCAGGTGAAACTGTTCCCTTCTAGGTTCCTTCTAAGCAGCATTTGTAGCTCTCCATTATGGTCATGGAAACTGGAAGACATCTGTCTGTTTTATCACCCTGGTTGCTGATTTCTCTGCCTACCTGCCGTGGGCTAAGCCTCACCCTCTTTTAAAGTCAGTTTGTTAGAGAAATGCAAATCAAAACCACATTGAGGTATCACTTCATATCAATCAGAACGGCTAGCATCAGAAAGTCTACAAATAATAAATGCTGGAGAGGGTGTGGAGAAAAGGGAACCCTTCTACACTGTTGGTGGGAATGTAAATTGGTTCAACCACCATGGAGAACAGTTTGGAGGTTCCTTAAAAAACTAAAAATAGAGTTACCATATGACCCAGCAATCCCACTGCTGATCATATATCTGGAAAAGATGAAAACTCTAATTCGAAAAGATACATGCACCCCAATGTCATAGCAGCACTATTTACAAAAGCTAGGACTTGGAAACAACAACCCGAGTGCCCATCAACAGACAACAGGTTTAAGATGTGGTACACACACACATGATGGAATATTACTCAGCCATAAAAATGAATGAAATATGCCATTTGCAGCAACATGGATGGACCCAGAGATTATCACACTAAGTGAAGTAAATCAGACAGGAAAGGACAAATATGATTATCACTTATATGTGGAATCTAAAAAATAATACAAATGAATTTATTTATAAAACAGAAATAGACTCACAGACATAGAAAACAAACTTACGGTTACCAAAGGGGAAAGGTGGGGTGAGGGATAAATTAGGAGTATGGCATTAGTAGATACACACCACTATACATAAAATAGTTAAGCAGCAAGGATTTACTATATAACACAGGAAACTATAATATTGTAATCACCTATAATGGAAAATAATCTGAAAAATATATATATATGTAACTGAATCACTTTGCTGTACACCTGAAACTAACAACATATTATAAATAAACTATACTTCAATTAAAAAAAAAAAGTCAATTCGATCATGTGCCTCAATCTTCACAGTGCCATGTAATATTGATTATAGCCAGTCTTTTTTTTTTTGAGAGAGTTTACAGCCAATATCTTCAATTCTTAGCTTGGTTTTTATTTTATAAAATCATTCACTGTTGGCAGGAATGTAAATTGATACAGCCACTATGGAGAACAGTATGGACGTTCCTTAAAAAACTAAAAATAGAACTACTGTATGACCCAGCAATCCCACTACTGGGCATACACCCTGAGAAAACCATAATTCAAAAAGATACATGTACCCCATTATCCATTGCAGCACCATTTACAATAGCCAGGACGTGGAAGCAACCTAAATGTCCATCAATAAATGAATGGATAAAGAAGATGTGGCACATATATACAGTAGAATATTACTCAGCCATAAAAAGGAACGAAATTGAGTTATTTGTAGTGAGGTGGATGGACCTAGAGTCTGTCATACAGAGTGAAGTAAGCCAGAAAGAGAAAAACAAATACCATATGCTAATGCATATATATGGAATCCAGAAAAATGGTACTGACGAACCTAGTGGGGCAGGACAGGAATAAAGACGTAGACATACAGAACGGACTTGAAGAAATGGGGTGTGGGGAAGGGGAGGCTGGGACATAGTGGGAGAGTAGCATTGATATATATACACTACCAAATGTAAAATAGATAGCTGGTGGGAAGCCGCTGCATAGCACAGGGAGATCAGCTCAGGGCTTTGTGATGACCTAGAGGGGTGGGACAGGAAGGGTGGGAGGGAGGCTCAGCTCAAGAGGGAGGGGATATGGGGATATATGTATACATATAGCTGATTCACTTTGCTGTATAGCAGAGACTACCACAACACTGTAAAGCAATTACACTCCAATGAAGATGTTAAAAAAAAATTTTTAAAAATCATTCAAGAAATATTGAATATCTTAATGTCAAGATTATTCAAACTCTCCATGCCTCCATTTTCTTCTTGGTCTCAGTTTCCATATTGGTGAATGGAGCTAATAAATATGACCTATTTCATAGGGTTGCTGTGAGGATTCAAAACAAATTTTAGTGTCCAGAACAATGTAAATTGCTTTAAACAGGCTTTGTAGAGAGTATGCGCTCAGTTGTGTTGATTATTATTAGATTTTTATGTCTTTCTTGACACATTTGATATCTCAGTATCCCTCCTCCCCTGGCAATGTTTAATATATGGCACTAAAAGTAAACACTCAGCAAACAACCACTGATGGCTGAGTCCAGCAATCCCACTTCCCTGGCTCTGGTCTGGATTTGGTAGCCAGTTTCAGGTCTCCTAAATATGGTCAACATGGTACCTCCCTATTCAAAAAGGGACTGCTTCTGGTCCTGGTTCTTGGCCTGTCTGACATTCTGCTCTGAAATATGACACCATCAGCTGGTGCCATCTCCGGCAGGGATCCTGAGCACTACCTCAAATTGTTTTCTGCGACTGTCTTTGCAGAGCAGTTGGGCTCTGGCTTCTCCAAATTTCAGCATAGCATGAAAAGAAGGCTTCCACATAGGATTCAAGTGACGTGGCATCAGGACTGGCTGCCTTCTGCTGCCAGTCTTTGTCCAGTTTTATTTCTTTTAAGCTCTTTATTGGAATATAATTGCTTTACACACTTGTACCAGCTTTTGAGGTACACCAAACTGAATCAGCTGTATTTATACATATATCCCCTTATCCCCTCCCTCCCGCAACTCCCTCCCGCTCTCCCTGTCCTGGCCCTCTAAGGCATCACCCATCATCGAGTTGATCTCCCTTTGTTATACAGCAACTTCCCACTAGCTATTTTACAGTTGGTAGTGTATCTATGTCTATGCTACCCTCTCACTTTGTCCCAGCTTCCCCTTCGCCCCCCGCCCCCCCAACCCCGTGTCCTCCAGTCCATTCTCTGCATCTGCATCCTTATTCTTGCCCTATCACTGGGTTCATCAGTACCAGTTTTTTGTTGTTTTTTTTTTTTAGATTCTGTATATATGAGTTAGCGTACAGTATTTGTTTTTCTCTTTCTGGCTTACTTCACTCTGTATGACAGACTCTAGGTCTATCCACCTCATTACATACAGCTCCATCTCATTCCTTTTTATGGCTGCGTTATATTCCATTGTGTGTATATATATATGCCACATCTTCTTTATCCATTCATCTGTTGATGGGCATTTAGGGTGCTTCCATGTCCTGGCTATTGTAAATAGTGCTGCAATGAACATTATGGTACATGTTTCTTTTCAGATTATGGTTTTCTCTGGTATATGCCCAGGAGTGGGATTACTGGACCATATGGTAGTTCTATTTGTAGTTTTTTAAGGAAACTCCAAACTGTTTTCCATTGTCGCTGTACCAACTTACATACCCACCAACACTGCAGGAGATTTCCCTTTTCTCCACATGCTCTCCAACATTTGTTTCTAGATTTTTTGATGATGGCCATTCTGAATGGTGTGAGGTGATACCTCATTGTGGCTTTGACTTGCATTTCTCTGATGATTAGTGATGTTGAGCATCTTTTCACGTGTTTGTTGGCCATCTGCATGTCTTCTTTGCAGAAATGTCTATTTAAGTCTTCCGCCCATTTGTGGATTGGGTTATTTGCTTTTTTGGTATTAAGCTGCATGAGCTGCTTGTATATTTTGGAGATTAATCCTTTGTCCGTTGCTTCGTTGGCAAGTATTTTCTCCCATTCTGAGGGTTGCCTTCTTGTCTTGCTTGTGGTTTCTTTGGCTGTGCAAAAGCTTTTAAGTTTCATGAGGTCCCATTTGTTTATTCTTGATTTTATTTCCATTATGCTAGGAGGTGGGTCAAAAAGGATCCTGCTTTGATGTATGTCATAGAGTGTTCTGCCTATGGTTTCCTCTAGGGGTTTTATAGTGTCTGGCCTTACATTTAGGTCTTTAATCCATTTTGAGTTTATTTTTGTGTATGGTGTTAGGAAGTGTTCTAATTTCATTCTTTCACATGTTGCTGTCCAATTTTCCCAGCACCACTTATTGAAGAGGCTGATTTTTTTCCATTGTATATTCTTGCCTTCGCTGTCAAAAATAAGGTGCCCTTATGTACTTGGGTTTACCTCTGAGTTCTCTATTCTGTTCCATTGACCTTCCTTTCTATTTTTGTGCCAGTACCATACTGTCTTGATCACTGTGGCCTTGTGGTATAGTTTGAAGTCAGGAAGCCTAATTCCACCAACTCCATCTTTCCTTCTCAAGATTGCTTTGGCTATTCGGGGTCTTTTGCGTTTCCATACAAATCATAAAATCTCTTGTTCTAGTTCTGTGAAAAATGCCGTTGGTAGTTTGATAGGGATTGCATTGAATCTGTAAATTGCTTTGGGTAGTACAGTCATTTTCACAATGTGTATTCTTCCAATCCAAGAACATGGTATGTCTCTCCATCTGTTTCTATCATCTTTGATTTCTTTCATCAATATCTTATAGTTTTCTGCATACACGTCTTTTGCCTCCTTAGGCAGGTTTATTCCTAGGTATTTTATTCTTTTTGTTGCAGTGGTAAATGGGAGAGTTTCCTTAATTTCTCTTTCTGCTTTTTTGTTGTTAGTGTACAGGAATGCAAGAGATTTCTGCACATTAATTTTGTATCCTGCTACTTTACTAAATTCATCGATTAGTGCTGTTCTTCTTGGATGGATCCCTTGATCATTATGTAGTGTCCTTCCTTGTCTCTTGTAATAGTCTTTAAAGTCTAATTTGTCTGATATGAGTATTGCTACTCCAGCTTTCTTTTGACTTCCATTTGCATGGAATATCTTTTCCCATCCCTTTACTTTCAGTCTATATGTGTCCCTTGGTCTGAAGTGGGTTTCTTGTAGGCAGCATATAGAAGGGTCTTGTTTTTGTATCCATTCAGCCAGTCTGTGTCTTTTGGCTGGAGCATTTAATCCATTTATATTTAAGGTGATTACTGACATGTGTGTTCTTATTACCATTTTCTTAACGTCTTGGGTTTGTTTTTGTAGGTCTTTTCCATCTCTTGTGTTTCCTACTTAGAAAAGTTCCTTTAGCAATTGTTGTAAGGCTGGTTTTGGTGGTGCTGAATTCTCTCAACTTTTGCTTGTCTGTAAAGCTTTTGATTTCTCTGTCGAATCTGAATGAGATTCTTGCTGGGTAGAGGATTCTTGGCTGTATGTTTTTCTCTTTCAGGACTTTCAATATATCCTGCCATTCCCTTCTGGCCTGCAGAGTTTCTGCAGAAAGATCCAGCTTTCCACAGTAGGCACTCTCCGTGGTAGGCACTCTCTGCTGCAGATTTCTTCCCTCCTGTCCTCAGTCCATCTCCCCACTGCCAACAATGTTTCTCACCCTGAACCAGTTCTCCGGTTCCCACGTTTCAGCTCCCAGACCCCCTGTTCAGCTGTGAACCGATGTCTCAGTCCAGACATGCTGAGCTGTGGTGCAGACCCTCCGTGTATTTCTCACTCTTTCCCGTCTGCCACAGCTCAGCCGCTTCACCCTCTTTGAACAGTCCCAAATGCCTCCCTTCGGACCCAGGGAAATTCCCCATTGGATAAGGGGTTTCCCCATCAGATTAGGGACGTTTCCCTGAATTTGGCAATCTCCCCTCTGTTTCAGATCCCCCCCACCCCAGGGTGTGGGACCTGTCCCTTTCCTTTCTACTCTTCCTCTTTTTTTTTTTTTCCCTCTGTCCTACGCAGTTATGTCGGGATCTTTGCAGTCCTTTCTGGTGTCCGAGGTCATTTGCTGGTGTTCGGCTGGTTCTCTGTGGGAATTATTGCATCTTCTGGGGTATTCCTGATTCATCTGTGGAGAGGGATTCATTCCACATCCTTCTATTTTGCTGCCATTTTTATTCTCCCTGTCCAGTTTTTTGTTTCCAGTGGAACCAGCCTTCCTTGATGGAGACAAAGAATGCCAGACTCACTTTCCCAGCTTCCCCTGTGCCTCTATCATGTGACCCAAACCTGTCCAATGGGACCAAAGGGGATATCTTCCCAGGGATTCTAGGACAAATTTCCTCCCTCCCTTTCTGATGCTACTTTTTATTTGGAACTGAGGCAACCTTCCTGAGACCCTGATAGAGAGCCAAGAGAATCACAAAGAAGATGGAATTGGGTGGAAAATAAAGAATGAATATGTGAGTCACTGCTGCTTCAATGTCATTTGAGTTCGGAATTAACCAAGTTTGGAACCCCCTGCCTCCAGAGCTCTTATTTTGTGAAATTTATTAGTTAATTCCTGTTGTTTAAGTCATTTTTAGTTGGGTATTCAGTTTCTGCCCCTTAAAATATCCTAGCTGACTGGAATGAGTTTTGATGGCCCTAGCAAGACTTACTCCTTAATTAAGCCTAATCGCATGTTCTCTTTTCAAGACCACTGCTGCCGAAAGCCAACAGCAATCTGTCACTTCTAGGATTTCTCTGGCACTTCCCCAAAGTTAATGTAGTTTGATGGTTGTGAGCACAAATCCAGGAGTCAGACCTGGGCAAGTGTGACCTTTGCCAAGTTCCTTACACTCTCCGTGTCTTTTTTTCTTTATCCATGAACAGGGAATAATGATAATAATGCACCTGCCTTATAGGGTTTTGTATTAAATGAATCAACACACAAAAAACACTTAAGATAGTGCCTGGCACATAGTAAGCACTGTAGGTGAGACCCATTTCACTTATTTACCTTTCATTTTATATAACCTTGTACTATCTCTGAGATATAGGTAGGTAAGCAGGTAGATATTTTTTCTTCTTCTCCTCCTCCTCCCCCTCCTCCTCCCCCTCCTCCTCCTTCTTCTTCCACTGTTTTTCCACGTCTCAATGGTTGTTGTTATTGCTCATGAAGACAAACTCCACCTTCTAAAAGAGCATGTTTCTAGATGCCTGAGGATATAGATTCATCAATTACTAGCTGTGCCATGAGTACTTCACTGATTTTTTTAGCATCTTGGTTTCTTCACTTGGAAAAGAAGTCTACTGTCTTTGTTTTGGTTCCCCCATAAAAAGACCCCAAAAAAGTTGTGTATGTGGGAGGTGATTCAAGGAAGTTCCAATAAGGAAGTGTGGAAGTGAGCACAGAAGGGAAGGCGAAGCAGGGAAGCCAATAAGGAATGCACGATCAAACCATTTCCCACTGTGGGTAACAGGAGCTTCATCCCATGAGGAACTGTCAGTGTTGTATACCACGTGCCTCAGAGGTGTGCCCCCAAGGGGTAAGCTTGCTGGGCTGTTTAAACACCATCTCTTCAGGCACTGGTTGAGGGCTGCTGGGTGGCCGTTGGTGCTTTCATCCTCAGGGCATTTTGGCCCAGCCTCCAGAGAATACTGTTAGAAGTATGAAAGGCAGGCAGCACATAAAGCGATGGAAAAGCATGAAGGGGGGCCTCTTGACACTGAAGTGGTGATTGATTCAATTCAGTAATTATGGTTTTTTGGGGGGGGGGGTGGGGAGGTAGAGGAAGCTATTCTGCATACAGAACTTTGCTAGCTGAGCAGCAGGACACAAAGATGAGGAAGAAATGGTCCCAGACTTAAAGGGTGTCACAATCCAGCAGCAGAGATGGATTGCTCTACAATCTATATCCTAATGGCTGATGAACATGTGGAAAGCTCTTCAACATATAATAAGTATATAACTAATATATATTCTATTATATATATTCTATGATATATAACTAACATATATTCTATATATTATAATATATAATATTACTTATATATCATCAGAGATAATTATATCTATATTATACATATAATTATATCTATATCTATCATATAATAACATACAACTTAAAATTGGTTATTAGGAAAATGTAAATTAAAACCACAACGAGATACTGCTACACACATGAGAATTGGTAAAATTTTAAAGTCTGGCAAGATCCAGTGTTGGTGAGATCATAGAGCAAATGGAACTCATACAATGCTGGGGGAATTAAACATGGTACAGCCCCATGGAAAAGTTTGGCGGTTTCTTAAAATTACCCCTTGACCAGCTTTTTCATGCCTAGGTATTATCCGAAAGAAATGAAAACGTGGTACGGCCACTATGGAGAACAGTATGGAGGTTCCTTAAAAAACTAAAAACAGAGTTACCATATCATCCAACAATCCCACTCTGGGGCATATCTGGGGAAAACTATAATTCAAAAAGATACATACACCCTGATGTTCATAGCAGCACTATTTACAATAGCCAAGACATGATGAATGGAAAGTGAAGATATGGTACATATATACAATGGAGTATTACTCAGCCATAAAAAAGAATGAAATAATGCCATTTACAGCAACACGGATGCACCTAGAGATGATCAAACTAAGTGAAGTAAGTCAGACAAAGACAAATACCATATGATGTCACCTATATGTGGAATCTGAAAAAAAGATACAAGTGAACTTATTTAAAAACACAAGAGCCACAGACATAGGAAACAAACTTATGGTACCAAAGGGGAAGGGGGTGAGGGAGGAATTAGGAGGATGGGCTTAACAGATACACACTGCTTATATATAAAATTGATAACCAACAAGGACCTACTGTATAGCACAGGGAACTATACTCAATATTTTATAATAACCTATAAGGGAAAAGAATCTGAAAAAGAGTAGATATAGATATATATGCATAACTGAATCACTGTGCTGTACACTTGAAACTAACACATTACAAATCAACTGTACTTCAATTTAAAAAATTTAAATAAAATATAAAAAAAGAGATGAAAATGAATGTCCATAAGAAGACTTATGTATGAATGCCACAAAGGCCCCGTCCCTGTGTTCCTCTCTTCCCCTGGGCTCTTTGTGGGCTCCTTTTTCATGCCACTATCACTAATACTCTTACTTGTTTGGGTGTCTATTTCCCAGGTGGATTATGAATTTGCATAAAGCACAAAATGTGATCTTTGTTAAGATACTACAGCTCCCAGGTACTCCCTTTTAAAGATCCCCAGAGCTTAGTTCATCTCCTGATGCATGGTGGGCACATAATAATTGTTGACAATGAATGGCCTTAATTTCAAACCAGTCATTCAGAAAGAGAGCCAGTGCCATGTTTTCCTATTTTAATACCATTGCCTGTAGTGCCTGCCCCCTTAAGCTGGGCCATACAGGAAGGAGCGTTTGAATTGAACTACAGAAGCCTAAATATCCATGTGCAAGAGACAGGAAATCAGAACTTGAAAGTGACTAAAGGTGTCTGACTCAATATGGAGTAGCTTAAATGTAAACAAGATGTGGTGCATTATGCCCTGTTACAAGTGGTATGTCAAACAAAGCAGAATCAGCAGTTCTTATGGGCAGCTGTTCTTAGCAGACTGTAAAAAAATTCGATGGAAACCCCAGAATGGTCAGATGTGCAGTGCCTGGATATTAACCTCAAGTAAATTAACTAGTGGACATACAATATTGTTATTCTCCAGGCCTGAAGAGTGCATGGAAGAGATGGCAAGAGATAGAGAAACAAATAGAAAAAACTAGAACACAGAGAGAATGTCTTTCCCTGAAGGTCTCTGGGCCCCATCTCCTAATTATTTTGTTCCATCCTCCTCAGTGAATACAGAATGTCTGAAATAATGCTGGAGTTCAGCTGGTGCAGCTCAGTCCAGCTTGAACTGAGAATAACTCTTTGTTCTTAAAAGACTCTGCAGGGTACCAAGAACAAGGAAACATTTTGGAAGCAACAGTTCTGTATCGCCTCCCAAGAATAGATGACCACCCTAAAAGAATATTTCCATTTCTAATTTCAAGGGTACTTGAATAATGGAAAGGATGTAGCAGCTAACCTTGGAGCATTTAAAACCCAAGTACAATGTCTATGACATAGTCATATTTTAACATTCATTTTAAAATACCAAAGAGTCTTTCTACCAAGGTCGACTTTTCTTTTTCCACAATAAATAGTACTGGATTGCCACATCATGCTTTATTTCACATACATATGAAATAAAATTAAATCCAGAATAATTTTCTACTAGTTATTGCTTTGATTTATAATTTTTACATTTTATACTGAACGTGGGGAAAAAAACCAGAATGCCAATTTCTTGAAGAAATATCATGCAATCTTGCTGAAATATTCACTAATATTGATTTGTTGGAGCTGTGAATTGGCAACCAAAATATTTCACTATTTCGCAATTTTAAATATAAACACAGACCTTTCCCCTTTGCGTGTTTCCAAGTGATAGCTATCAATTAATTAGTTTGAGTTATTTTAATAAACATTAATGTTCTTCTCTAATTCATAAGCCAAAGAAAAGTTACCTTTTCTGTTGTTACTCTTACAATGTCCAATAGACCATATCACTTCATGCAGTTTTAGAAATTGGGGGCTCTGAATCTGACTCCCAACTTCTGGTACCAGGGTATGTGACAGAGCTCCCTCCTGGTCATTAGAGATGCTCAGAAGAGTGGCCGAGCCACCATTGGCTCGGGAGCAGCTCCCACTGTGTCATCTCTTACTATCTTCTTTTGGGACCAAGAGGATCCACTGGAGGGTGAGTGAGTGATTAGATTATTGGCTCTATTGAACCTCTGAACATTTTGCCTCATTTTCAGAGTTCTCTGTGTGCTGTGAAAATAATCACACTCATATCATTTTTCATAAAAGTACAGAATGATAGTATCACATACTTGAAATTTGCAAAGAGAATAGATCTTAAATGTTCTCGCGTGCAAAAAGGTAACTGTGAGGTGATGGATGTGCTAGTTAATGGGTGGTGGTCATCATTTTACAGTGTATACATCTATGACATCATCATGTTGTATACCTTTGGGAAAAAATCACATTGTGCAACCTAAATGTACATAATTTTTATTTGTCAATTATACTTCAATAGAGCTGGAAAAAATGACAAAATTACAGTTCCAAGCATGACTGGCATAAACAGGTTTGGGAACAAATAAAACTGACTTGAGGTAATCATCCAGCCTACTGGTGGGGGACAGTGCTCATGGGTGACAGAGAGCAATCTATGAGGTGTAAGGACGTAAGACGGAGAGGAAGTGAGTTCATCTCTGGAGCTGGTTAGACTAAGTGTCTTCCCAGAACTTCTGCCGCATCGAAGCAGGGCCGGCTTGGGGGCAAATCGTGGAGAAATTTGCTCAGGTGATTCTGATGGCCCTGCTCACACACACTCACAGTTCAAGGTCTCTCAGCTTCCCAGGGCCTTCCTCCAAGTGGCTGCACCCAGAACAGAGCTCACAGCCCCAGTGCTTCCAGATCCCATTCCAGTGGCCAGGAATTTAGGGCCCAAGGGCACAGAATTTTTTTAAAAAAATAATGCAATAATAAATGATGAGGTGTGAGCATCTAGAATGGACTTCCTTGAAATGCACTGGTTTTTCATCCATGGCCGTCCACTATTCACCAAATAGAGAGTCAAAGCAAGAGAGTTACAGGAAGAGTTACAGCAAGAAAAATGAAAGCTTCCTTGCCTCCGGAAGCTTACATTCTAAGCAAATGTGAAATGCACTTGTGATATTTAATTCACCTTTCAGAGAAAGAACAAATCCAGAAGCACGTATCAGGAAGCATGCCAGAGGGAAAGTGGCCATTTCTAAATGCCCTTTGCTGCTGGCCAGCCCCTGCTTGGTAGAATTCTCTAGGATTATTGAGGTTTTCTTCATAGGCTCTTCTGTGATAACTTGCAAGATAAAAGAGACCAAAAATGTCCCAGTTTCTCCTTCAAGAAGTGGGTCTTTGTGTGTTGAGCCCCAAGGAACTTGCCAACAGCAAATGACTGTGTACATGTTTATAAGTATTGTTACTGTGTGTGCTTCCTTCTTTTAATCGTGCCTCCTTGGCTAGAATATTACTTCTGGATCATAGAATCTTTTCTTTTTTTATTTAGAGTATACAGAGCTTCAGATCTGTGTCCCTACTGGGTGTGTATTAAATTCTAATTTACTTCTGTTATGTAACCTTATGACAAACTGGGCAAGACGTTCATTCCAGGTAAATGCTTGGTTGGTGGCTTTTATTTCCACATTCTTATATACACAGTCCATTTACTCCAGCACGTGTTAAGTTTCCAGCCGTTGCGTGATGGCCCTCAAGCACAACAGAAAGTTCTCCAACTGATGAACGTCGTCCAGAGTGACTCCTGACCCCGGCACCTGGCAAAACAGGCCCAGAGGCCATCCCCTGCCCTTTCTTTCCGTTTGGTAAGCCTTCCCAACAATGATCATGCTGTCTCTCCTGGAATTCTGTGTGCTTCTACCATTATGTCTTCAGAATACAGTACTGTCTTTTAAGAGGCTTGATTAGGAGGAAACAGGAAATTGGGCAGTTGAAGATGATTCCTAAGCATGTTCTAAAAATAAGGCATTGTTGAGGCTGTCCTGGAAGTCTGGCCTTCTTTAGATGCACGTAGATCGCTGTTGTGATGAGTGAGGGGGTTTATGCTCGCAGATATACCAGGCAGGTGCAGACCCATCGCCACCACTTTTGTTAGAATGGACTTGGGGGCCCATCCTGCAAATAATAGCAGTGGCACTCCAGGGGGCTCCCTTTAGAGCCTGTCCCAGCAGAACAATCTTTCCTTTCGCCTCCCGTCAGGGTCTTGTCACCATCCATCTTCAGTCTGCCCTGCTTGCTGTCAGCCGGCAGCTCTCTGGGAGTGGGTGGGGCTGGGGGCTGGGGGCTGGGCTGAGCCCCTTCTCCCCGGAGCTCCTTGCATCTCCTCCATCAGGCTTTCAAAACGCACAAGCATTTTTTCTTTCCCGTTCTTTTGTTATACAAAGGAGGCGTATTTAGGTCCAGTCAAGGAATAATCTTTTTCTAGAGGATAAATTATTATTTCTGCTCTCTGCCAGTGGAAGTGGGAAGAATAAAAGGAGAAAACAGATTCCAACCCCAGAAGGTGGTTTTGTGCTCAGGGACTGAGCTGAAACACTGGTACTGGAGGTGGAACTCACATGAAAATTACGAGGCAGGAATATGCCTGGATTCCTGGGATAGAGAGGGCCAAGAATTGCTCTCCTGGCACGGAAGATTCTGGTGTGCTCTGAGATCAATTTGTGTGGTTACTGACCTAAGGTCTATGGAAAGGCAATCTATCTAACATCATCTGTCTACCTGTGGGCCCCGGGAGTAACAGAAGGAGGGCCTCCATCCCCAATCCCAGGGCCCAGGACCACCCAAGCAGGGAAGGGTCCCAGCTCCAGGCAGAGGCAAGAGCAGCCTGGGGAATCCCTTCAAGGTGGCCCTTCCTGTGATGGGGGAATCAAGGGATAACAAACTTCGTCTCCTGGTTTCCGGTATTTTCTATCTTGTTACAATAGAAGGAAAGTGCCATCTGGGCAAATGAGGAGTATTCTTAGTTTTGGCAAGCCCTGAACCCGTGGTCCAGGGTATGAAGAGTTCGCCCGCGGGGTGAAACACCACTGCCAAGGGAAGTGGCTGTGTGGGACCATGAGCACACCACGCACGCATCGACTCTGTAACAGTCTCTGTCCAACTTGGCTGAGCACCACCTTTCCACCAAGTGGATGTGACTGTCACAGAGAGAAAGCCAGTGGGAGCAGACAGTTGATTGATGTAAGGATTTTCATACCCCATCAAAAGTTCCATCCTCTAGAAGATAAATCACCTGCTTCTGAAGGGCAGCTCTGTGGAGCAGAGTCTACCTCTTCTCTCATAGTATACTATTATTTACTTTTAATTTTTGCCTCATCAGATTCCTCTTGGACATTCAATTTGCTGTCCAAATATGTCACAGAAACATGAAAGCTCTAAGGCAGCCAGGAATTAAAAAAAAAAAAAAGTAGAAGAAGAAAAAAGCAAAATTAAAAGGGAGAAAGCATGAATTATTTTCTAAAAAAATGATACATGCAGCACCAATTATTCTTTGATTCATCAATAGCAATTTAACCTGATACTCATTTTTTAAAATACAGTTATCATCTTGGAGATCTCCTTCGCTTTCCAGGAGAGATTCATGAAACAAAACCCAAATATCCTAGTGAAACATGGCTCTAAACACAGGTTCCATGAAAGCATCAAGATCACTCAAACGAACCTCTACAGCACGAGGGGTCGAGGGGTCATGAGCACTTTCTAGGGGGATGCGCCTTGTGCTAGATTGTGTCCCTGGAAGGAAACAATCGGCTGAGATGGCAGGGAGTCTGTAGACAGCTCTGAGCAATTCAATGAGTTCTGACACAGCTGCTTGAGGCAACTTATCCGGTTGACGAGCCTCTGAATTATTGAATCACTCCTTTCCCTGAGCACAGAATTCCTCCCGAGAACCCATCTACCCCGGGGATGCTGCATAACAATGGCAAGTAAAGATAAAGCATTGAGCAGAGGCTGTTTTTAAGAAGGAATATTCTAGGAACCCAGGTGCTGGGGTTTGGGGTTAATCAAGTCTATTAACTCTCGTTTCTGCTCTCTGAGGGACGAAGAGCTGACGCTCATGACAACACTACTGGAAACGAACGCGCACACAGGAAATTTGATAAATGCTAGCCTGTTACCCACTATCACGCATGTTTGGGGGAACAGAAAATGGAGACAATGGCAAAATGTACAGTGTCAGCAGTGCTGCCTGGGAACGGAACTCGATCTTTCTGCTGGTCTGCTGTTCAAACCAGACTTGCTCATTTCACACCAGCAGAGCCACATGGGTGCCTCGCCACCCCTGTGGCCGAGGGTCAGGGGTGAGGGTGAGAGGCTGGGCTGACAGTGCCCATGGCTGTGGGCTCAGATCCTTCTCAGCTCCTGAGGTAAGGCTCTGCTCTCGTTTGCAGCGGCAGCTGCCAGAGGCAGGCCATTGATGCTGTTTGGGGATCTGCCTGTTTGGTGATAGCTTCTCTGATGGCCAGTGGGTCCCTTCCTTTCGGCCTGTCCTTTGACTCTCAGAGCAGCCAACACCTGGTATCTTAGCCATCAAAGAAAAGAGAGTCAATTCAGTTGAATCCTCTATCTATTCATCACAGCCCTTCCCTCTGATTCTTTTTCCGGTGGGCCTCCCTTCCCTGGGCCCATCAACTACTTCTCTTGCAGAGTCAGTTCTCACTAAAGGGCTAAGGCAGGGTTTTTCAACCTCCAAGCTACTGATGTAGCCATTCTTTGTTGTGAGGAACTTTCCAGAGCACTGTGGGATGTTTAGCAGCAAACATGGCCTCTATTTACTGGTAGGGCCTGCCCCCCCCCCACCCCCCGAGCTGTGACAACCAAAAATGTCTCTAGACATTGCTGAATGTCCCCTTGGGGTGAAGTTGCCAGAACCAAATGAAAATACGGGATGTGCAGGTTAACTAGAATTTCAGATAAACAACCCATAATTTGTTAGTGTATGTATGTCCCATGCAATATTTGCCATCTATTTGAAATCATAAGTGGGCATCTATATTTTACCTGGTGACTGTTCTTGCGGGGCAAAACTGACTGGCTTGAGAATCACTAGGTTTATGTATTTCCACTTTGAAAGAACAAAGGAACCAATCTCTAACTGTAAAACTGTCACTTTAGCAAGCAGAGTGTGAAGATAGAAAATGGCCAATAAGAACATGGAAAGACGCTCAGCGTCCCTGGTAATCAGGGAAATGCAAATCAAAACCACAGGGAGATACCACTTCATACCCACTCGGATGGCTAGAATCAAATAGACAAACAATACCAAGTGTTGGCAAGGAGGTGGAGCTGTTTGCAGAGTTGTCTCCAAATAAATTCTGCTCTCGCCCTGGGACAGACCCTCCTGTGGGTGATGAAGTGATGAGTTTACCTTCCTGATATGGCGGGGAAAATACCATGAGAACAAAACACAAAGTAACGTTTTCATAAAATCCCCATAAATATGGTAGATTCTCACTTTTTCTCTGTTATCAGGTTTTCCTTGCTCCCATCCATCACGCATGCCGTTAAAACAGTGGTTTTTCTCAAACAACACTTTGACTATGCGATGCTACTCTGTGAAAATACTGATGGCTACCCATGGACAAGGGAAAGTCCAAATGCCTTCCCATGGCATTCAAGCCCTTCCGCATCTAACTCCAGCTCTCTGTATGTATGTTAGTAACATACTGTATGGATGCTAGTAATAGCTTCATTGGGATGTAATTCACAAACCAAACTATTCACCGACTTAAAGTGTACAATTCAACGTATTTTAGTAAATTCACAGAGTTGGGCAACCATCCCCACAATCCGTTTTAGAACATTTTCATCACCTCCAAAGGAAACCCCCTGTTTGTCAGCAGTCACTCCTCATTTACCTTCAACCCCTTCTGCTCTATCCCCTGTGATCTTTTGTGCCTGACTTCTTTCACTCAGTATAATGTTTTCAAGGTTCATCCACGTTGTAGCACCTATCAGGACTTCATCCCTTTTTATTGCTGAATAATATTCCATTATATGGATAGACCAGATTTCGTTGTTTAGTGATTCATTAACTGATGAAAATTTTGGCCATTAGGTTAATTAAAAAATATAGAGAAAAACGCAAACAGCACCCATATATGAGCCTCTGTTTCCGTAGTGGATTTTTGTGAAGAGTAAATGATAGATACTGGATATAAAGCACCAAGCACAGAGCCTGGCTCCAAATTAAATCTGGGTCAGTTGGAGTCAAGAACTGTCATCTCCTTGGGATTAACATATGCACACTACTATATATAAAAGATAACCAACAAGGACCTACTGTATAGCACAGGGAACTCTACCCAATATTTTGTAATAGACTATAAGGGAAAAGAATAGCCTCTAAGGGAAAAGCCTTTGTAATAGCCTGTAAGGGAAAAGAATCTGAGAAATATATATTCATATATATATGAATCACTTTGCTGCACACCTGAAACTAACACAACATATTAAATCAACTATACCTCAATAAAATAAATAAGAACTGTCACCCCCATGGATGGGAACACTCCATGGCTTTCATGGATGGACTCAACCTTCCATGAAAGACAATCCCAAACTAGTGAGGTCTAATCTATATGATTTTTCATATGTTTTAAATTAAGGTGGATTGAAATAGATTTTAACACTTTTTAAGAGGTTTCCTGTACCCATGCTCAGGCCAGGGGCTCCCCTGGGAAGTGTCAAGGCAGGTTGGGAGGCACAGTGATAAGTAGTCTAATGTTTACATTGTTTGAGGTCAGACCTCTGTCCGCTACAAGGCTGAAACATTTTCCCCCTTTGTTTACTTACACCTCAAACATATGTCCTTAAAATATTTCTCACGGTTCTTATCTGTCCTGTACTAACCAGTTAGTGCTTGTGGGATTAATTATCTTGTCTTGAATGGCATTAGCTGAAATGGAAATGCACATAATCAAAACTCCTACTTCAGAGCCAGTGTATAAAAAAATGCTAATTCTAAGGCTAGAGTGAATTTATGCATTTTAAAAAGCTTTAATCCATTTTCTGTTCGTAAAATAATATCAGCAAGGCTTATTAAAAGCAACGGCAATATACAAATAAGAAAAATCGTTGAAATCAAGATTCTATTTCTGTGTGGCTTTCTCAACATAATACAATGAACTACTGAGGAAGTTCTCTGTCTAGACTGTGGGAAACCAAGGCCTGTGGGCCCATTTTAAATTGCAAAACCATTCTAGTGATTCTGGCTTGAATGGCTTCTATAGTTGAAGACAGAAGGAAACAAAGAGACAGGAGAAAAAAAAAGGGTAGTTTGGGAGTTTGGGACTAGCAGATACAAACTACTATATATAGAATGGATAAACAACAAGTTCCTACCATTAGCCAGGGAACTATGTACAATGACCTGTAATAAACCATAACTGAGAAGAAAAAAAAAATTTTTAGTAGGAAAAAAAGAAAGAAAAAGGGTAGTGACACCAACTGTGGGTCCACATGATTCTAAAATTATTTATTTGTTGCATATGAAGTAATTACTTCATTAAAAGCAATCCTTCAAATTTTTTATGATTAAGTTCCTACAGTGTTCAAGGCTCTTGGTGCTCCTGGGTAAGTAGATAAGTCTGTGGATTGAATTCATTTTTCTTCAAATTGATTGTATAGCATAGTATAGCTAGAGGACTAAGAAAACAGCAGGTAAAGAAGAGTCTGGGAACTTTCTATCTATATTCATTCTAATAACGTGAAAACTAGCTCTTCAAAAATCAAGTCGTGAAAGATTATGAACAAAAGCTGGCTTTTTTGTTTGCATATTCCCCAAACAGAAATCACATAAGCAGCAGCAATATTTGCAGTCATCTCATCAGTGCTAAACAACTGAAGTTTAATTTTACTTAAACTTTCTCCTGTCATACCACTGACAGGAGAAAGGCGTTAAGAGCTCATCTCATCCTGCCTTGAGGCAGGTAAAGGTCTGAATCATCCAGAACAGATGTCCTTTCTAGCCTACAAGTTCTCGGGGAAGAAAATGCAGCTTACATAGATGAGCCAGAAGTTTCAAACAGGAATGTAACTCAATTGTTACCCGTCCTTCACTTTCACCTGACTCCCCAATGACCCCGATTTATCAGGTTATTCACCCAATGAAGAGGGAGAAAACAGGAACACAGGGTCAAAGTGCAGGCTTCCTTTTGTTAAAAGTAAAATTCCAAACTTACGCAATGTTCCATGTCAAATGTACTAAAAAACAAAAACAAAACATTCCATTTTATTTAGGGTAGTTCTGTATTAAGCTCTCCACTGCCAGTTTGGGTTATTGCGTTTCTCTTCGATAATAGGATAATGCTAATGTGACTGATCACTTGTATAATAATATCCAATGTATAAACAGAATAAACATGATTTAATAATAATATCTAAATATATTACTATTTAATTTTTAGAGTGCTTTCCAGAACACACAGAAGCTCTCCATATTTTTATTTATTTAATCTTCAGGAACCATCTAAGGTGTATCTGACAACCCAAATGGCACAGATAAAGAAACGAAGTCTCAGGAAATTCAAATGACTTAGTAAAAGTCACTCAGCTGGAAAATACTACTCTAACCCAGGAATCGGCATACTACCCCCTTTGGGTCAAATCCAGGCAGTCACGTGTTTATCATGCTCTCAAATTAAAATGGTTTTAACATGATTAAATGGTTACAAAAGTAAAAAAGAATAATATTCCATGACACATGAAAATTACATGAAAGTCAATTTTGTGTCCATAAATAAAGTTTTATTGGAACACAGCATGGCCATTTGTTTACGTGTTATGTATATCTGCTTTCACTCTACACTGGCAGAGTTGAATAGTCCTGAGAGAGACCATATTGTCCTTGAAGCCTAAAATATTTACTCTCTGGCCCATAACAGAAAAAGTTGACCAACCCTGCTATAACCCAACTTTAAACTGTAGGCTCGGATGCCTTTTTTTCCCACAATTTTCTTTTTTTTTTTTTTTAATTGTATTGAAGTATAGTTGATTACAATGTTGTGTTTAATTTCTGCTATACAGCAAAGTGACTCAGTTATACATATATACTTTTTCATATTCTTTTCCATAATGGTTTATCACAGGATATTGAATATATATAGTTCCCTGTGCTAGACAGTGGGACCCTGTTGTGTATCCACCCTATATATAAATATAATAGTTTGCATCTACTAATCCCAAATTCCCAATCCTCCCCTCCTCCACGGATGCCTTTTACTGGATGGCAATATGGTGCAGGGGAGCAAAGCTTGCCACCCAAAGCATCTCTTTGGCATGTGGATTATTTCTAGCTGAAAACAATCAAGGCTCAAAAGACTCGGGAAGAACCTTGAGCTTCCCCCTTGCTGCCTAAAGAATGTAGATAGAGGACTCGTTCTAGGAAGGGAGCCATGACCATAACTATAGTGTGAACTAGATGTGTGGACAGGGAGGAACCTAGCAAAGTCTGTTAAAATTCCTCTCTGAGTCCCACTGTCTCTGCAGGGCCCACTAAATATTTATTTATCAAACATTTGCTTTTCCATCTCCGTGTGCATTGCCTTTCTCCCCTTTGTTGTCCCAAACCCCTACCCCCAACATCCTCTTTTGTCTTTAGCTGAAGATGATATTTAAGGTGAGGGTTTCAGTCATTTGGGTGAATTACTCAGTTTTCCTCATATACGTGTTATTAAGCTTTTTTTCTCCTGCATATATGGTATTAAAACCTCTGTTTCATTTTCTCCTATTACTCTGACTTATGTCAATTTAATTTTTAGATCAGCCAGGAAGAACCTAGAAGGGCAGAGGAAAATTTCTTCCTTCCTGACAATGGAAAATAATAATAAAAAGAAGATCATTCATTGGCATTGACCTTGCCACTTTGTCAAACATGCAATTGAACTCACAAGATAGTTTTGCTAATATGGCCATGAACTCTTGCAAACAGGAGAGTATGGGCTAAACAATTATTGTCACTCTGTGTTCCCAAATATTATAGAAACATTTTAATTATTTAAAGCCTTAAAAAAGAGACCTATAAATATAAAATCACCAATATTTCAGGAAGCATTATGGAATTTTTAATATGCAAATTTGTCTATTGCAACTGTTGAGATGTGGAGAGTGTTATTTTGTGGGGATAGTTAAGTATGCACATTTCAGTAATTTGGTTTTGGAACTTTGCCCCAATTTTAACCCTCACCCTGCTTCTTGTAGTATAATTCAACTGGCTGCTTCTGAGCTGCCCACATGTCTTTCACTTTGTTCTCAGAAATACTTTATTCGCCCTATTTGCCACAGCAATGACATACCTTGCATATTCAGGAAATGTGATGTGAAAATGGTTTTATAAAACAAAGTAAATACTTGTTTTTCATTACAACATGAAGGAACTTCATTCCCCACAATCCCTGCTGCCCCAGCCTAATTGTCCTCCCTTTCAAGAGCACCTCAAAGGAAAACTTCCGGGTCTTTAGCATCATTCATCATCGGGTTTGCCCTTTGGAGATACCTTGTAGTTCTCCACGACATAGGGTATCTGAGCTGCTAAAGGAATACTTTTACTGCTGTAACCTTACTGAGATGTAAACAGCGTCCTCTGAAAAGCACAAGTTTTTAATTTTAATGAAGTGCAATTCATCAATTTTTTTCTCTTACAGTTAAAGCTTTTTGAGCCCTAAGAGATCTTTACCCATCTCAGGGTTAATAGTCTTTTATATTTATTTTAGAAGCTTTATAATTTCAGCATTTACATTTGTCTATGATTCATCTTGAATTAATTTTTTGCAAGTGATGTGAGTCAAAGTTCTTATTTTTTAAAATACATACATCTAGTTGTTCTAGTGCCAGTGATTGAAGAGGTCTTAGTATTTTTATTTCTATTATTGAGATTAAGAAAGACTTGAAAAGCCAAGCATTTTGCACCAGTCACATGACTGGGTGACTCCAAACTCCGTGCTCTTTTTCTCCTACCACAGTACTTTCTATATCAATTGTAAATGTAACAGAACATCACCAGTTCCTCTCCTGCTGTCTCCATCCTCCTAAGCAAACAAGAATAACATACTCCTCCATTGTCTCACTGATCCTTTTCTCTCTCACGTGTGGCATCCCCAAACTCCCATCACCAAGTCTTTAAATCTGGCCATAATGATCTTTCAAATTTTATAGCATACTAAATGCAGTCCAGTGAAAGAAAGAAAGAAAGAAAGAAAGAAAGAAAGAAAGAAAGAAAGAAAGAAAGAAAGAAAGAAAGAAAGAAAGAAAGAAAGAAGGAAGGAAGGAAGGAAGGAAGGAAGGAAGGAAGGAAGGAAGGAAGGAAGGAAGGAAGGAGAAAAGAAAGAGAAAAAAACTACTGAAGACACTTTCAAGCCAAGGAAACAAGCATCTTTATGTGAGAAATGATGTTGACAGACATTAATTAGACATTAAAAATTATCCACAGAGATCATGTTAACTCAAATAGCTGCTCAGGACAAAACACCCAAGGCCTGAGAGGATGAATGAGGGAGGGTCGAATTTTAAGGATTTTCAGATCCCAGGATTATGTCTGCAGATGACTGTACTAACCCTAGTTTGAGGAGACCTGCATTAAACATGTCACATAAGCAGATCACTTGGCACCAATGCAATCATCAAGAGAAACACAAGCATGGACCTTGAAATTGTATGGTAGCCTGGGGTTGTAAGATGGTTGACCAGATAACCCAGAATTTGCCTGTGTTGTTATATATTTAGAAAGAAACAAGATTTAACGATTTCCACAGAGAACTTAGAAACCCTTAAATAGGACTTCCTAGGTAGCGCAGTGGTTAAGAATCCACCTGCCAATGCAGGGGACACAGGCTCAAGCCCTGCTTTGGGAAGATTCCACATGCCACGGAGCAACTAAGCCCGTGCGCCAAAACTGTTGAGCCTGTGCTCTAGAGCCTGTGAGCCACAACTATTGAGCCCATGTGCCGCAACTACTGAAGACCACACACCTAGAGCCCATGCTGCACTACAAGAGAAGCCACTATAGTGAGGAGCCTGCGCACCACAACGAAGAGCAGCCCCCACTCTCAGCAACTAGAGAAAGCCCGTGTGCAGCAACGAAAACCCAATGCAGCCAATCAATAAATAAAATAAATAAAAAAAAAAAAAAGAAAGAAACCCTTGAACATATGTGCTTGGACTTCAGCTGAGTGAAACCTAATTAAGGACAAGCAGAGGACAGAGTAATCCAAGCAGCAGAAAAGAAAGGCAGGAAGGCCTGAGAAGTGGTGGTGAAATCAGTGTACTGGTCTAGTCATTATTTCAAAATGAAGTCTTTAGAAGCTAAGGAAGATAGGGGCAAGGGAGGGAAGCCTTCCCTATCCTTAAACTAGCAAAGCCATGTTTTGGTTCCAGCAGTGTCCTGTGAGCCTCTCCTGTCCATATGAGCTCACACAGACCAGGGAGGCCAAGGACCATGCCCTTTGCCAGTTCAATGGCTTTCTCCTAGCCAGGAATGCTTGGCCTAAATTGCTTCCCAAGGTTAATATTATATATAATACATGTAGTGCCTTACAAATTAACCATATTTATCCAGGTATAAGAGAGCCTACAAGAGCTCCCTGTGCTATACAATAGGTCCTTGTTGGTTATCTGTCTTACATATAGCAGTGTGTATATGTTAATCCCAAACTCCTAATTTATCTCCTCTGTGCACCGCCATCCCCTTTGATAACCATAAGTTTGTTTCCTATGCCTGTGAGTCTACTTCTGTTTTGTAAATAAGTTTATTTGTATGATATTTTTTTTAGATTTCACATATAAATGATATCATATGATATTTGGCTTTCTCTGTCTGACTTACTTCACTTAATATGATCATCTCTAGGGCCATCCATGTTGCTGCAAATGGCATTATTTCACCCTTTTTTATGGCTGAGTAATATTCCATTATATATATACATATACACACACACACACACACACACACACACACTGCGCCTTCTTTATCCATTCATCTACCAACTAAACTAAAATTTTAACATTTATAAAAATATTAACTTATTCTTAACACTGCATGGAATGCCTGAAGAGCATATCTTATAGAACATTGAAAATTTTAAAGGAGAAATGCCTTTAAAATTTTCAGATTGATCTTTATTAGAACACCAGGAGGAAAGAATAGTGGTGAACAAAGCACACTAGTTGTCATTAACACATTTCTAATTAAGAACTGATGTGACGGTCCTCACTCAGAAATACACACTGGATAGCCCATGTTTACGAAGTTCTTGTGTCTGGTTTCCCAGGTAATTCAACAAGATGATGAGAAAGTACGATGAGAAAGCACTTATCCTAGGAGACTTGAGATGTTTTAGAAACCACCAAAAGGACTTGTATAAAACGTGAGAGGTTATCAGGTTTTAAAGGTAGGTGGCAATATAGTGGAAAGAGCATGGCTGGGCCCAGGCACGGAGGAACTAGAAAGCTAGGAAGAGAGAATGAAATCACAGGAAAGAGCAGATGTCCAGTTTCTAGAACTGGAATAAGGCAGCAAAGCAAAGTCTCTGTAGCCTGACTAGGGACTCAATTTTTTCAGAAAATGGAGTAATGCTGAATGTACACAGGGATGCCAATGATTCTAAGTTAGGTTTGGGAGGCTATGAACAACTAATATTTGTATGGTGCTTTTCACCTCACCAACCATGTGGACTAGGCATTGTCTACCTGTTTTATAAATGAGGCCACGGACTTAGAGAAGCTGAAAGCTTTAAATGTCACTCTGACTGAGACTGCTTGTGGCCTAATATTCATTCTTCTCTTCTTTAACCAAAGAGTCCTGATATCTTTCAGGGCAGCAACTCCACTAAAAGAGTGTATTCCCGGGTAGTTGTGACCATATGACTGAGTTCTGGCCAATCTGAAAGTTCTGGCACTTCCAGAAATATTCCTTAAAAAGGAACGGGATGTGCCTTCCTTTTTGCCTTCCTCCCTTTACCTTTCTGTTTCCTGGATGTGACGGCTGCAGCTGGAGTAGCCATCTTGCAATAGTGAGGATGAAAGCCATATATGTATGGGAATGCTGAAGCAGAGAGAACTCTGATTGCCCAGTGATCTTGTTAAGCCACCATACCAGCCTGGACTGCCCACATCTGGACTTTTCAATATGAGAAGATAAACCCTGGATGCTATCTTAAATCAACTGCCATAATTGTAACTGACACAGTCACATAGCTAGGACTTTCAGAGCTGGATCTATGAAGCATTCAAGACATCTGACTTGTTCTTTCCACTCTAGACAGTCACCAAGGCAGATCTTTCAAAGACAGTATTTAAACAGGGGAATAATCAAGATTTAACACCACTCCGTTTCTTAAATACTTTTTGGGTAGCATAGAAATTACTGGTCTTATGAAAATTCTGTGGTAGAAAATTGTTTCATATTTCAGTTCTTGGTTTGGAGGTTTAAAAACGTTCAGGCTTTCCCTTCTCTGATTGAACACTGAAATAATTTCTTCTTATCTGCTGTGAGTCTTGATAGAATTTTGGTCAGGTGGCTGCTGTGCCTGGATTGTGTGAAATAGAAGACTACAGGAGGCCAGTACGTTCTCCTCACCCAGCCGACCAACACATGATTCATAGCATTCCAGTGAAAGTGGAGCCAGCCTGGCCCCCAAAACCTGACCCTGAGTCATTTCCGGTAACCGTGAGAGCCCAATGCTGCCGGGTGGATCTGTACAAGCATTCTTCGGGAGCTGTATGCTCATCCTTTCTAGAATAAATATTAAATCATCCATGCCTGTAGTACCTGTGCTCTCTGAACTCTACTTTTAGAATGGGGTTGCGGCTATCAAGTTTGTAAGCTTGAGACCGTGCCATGATGGCAGTTTGCTTCTTTCCATGGCCTTATTTAATCCTTTATTACTTTTTCTGTATCACAGGGCATTCATTTACACACTCTTGGATAATAAAAAGGTTCTTAAACAGTGAACCTGAGTCACAAGGCACAAACCAATGGTCACCTCTTTCCAACAGGAAATTCTTAACCCTTCTAGATTATCTCCAACATGAATGCAGGAGGCTAATAAGAACAGTTTCAATAATCTTACGTGATGAGCTCTCTGCTTTTCTTTTTATTAGACTGTTTATTCCTTCTGTCATGTCCTTACAAGCCACATTCATATCTGTGTTATTAACCCTTTAATTTGATTCAACACATGTCCAGGAATATTCAGTGAGTGTTTCAATTTACAGTTTCGCAAGACTGTTTTTTTTCCCATATATCCATAGCCATAACTAACCATCCTTTCATATCAATATGTATTAATAATATTGAATACACTGAAGCTCATGAGACATTTAAAGATTATGCAAGTTGCTGCCTATTTATTTAGTTTTTGTCTCCAAAGTCTATATGAAAGGAAAGGTTTTTATTTTCTGATGTCCCCTTTAAAAATTCCGTCCTTTTTGTCTGAAGCTTTAACTCTGTATCCATTACCATCTTTGTTTCATACAATTGCTATTCTCACAGATATTTACAATTTTTTCAGAGGGTAAAATCAGTTTCCTGCAAGGCGCAAAGGTGAAAGATTATATAAGCAGGCATTTCTGGTCATGAATAAGTTACTTGCTTCCTTGAAAATTCCACCTATCTTTGTGTATGTGTTTTGAGTTGCAGTTACTGAGTTGGATGGAGATACCAAATTCACTGGAGAAGGAAGCCAAGGGTTGGATTTAGTCTCACCAAGATTTCTGTCACAAGCTCTTAAATTTGAGCACTCTCTTACCAGGCAGAAAAGCTACTTTAGTTTCTTAAATAATCATTTTCACCAAAGAGACATAATGTACCATGAATTTCACTATTTTAATAAACTAATTGGTATGCACTTTTTTTTCTTTTTTTACAAGTTTAGAGAAAAGAAACCATTCACCATCTTACTTTTATCAAAATAACTGGACTGAAAATGAAATGAAAATTTTTGAGCCAATCAGTTATAACAGTTGCCACATGATTTATAAAATATGAGTGGGCTGTTGAAAAATGAGCTCTCTAGTTGATGGACCGTATATTGTGTTGGCTGTTTCTAAAGGCTGCTGTTCTGAAAACAAACCTATTGCTGAAAGAAGTACACTGAAATGGGGAACAAATTGTGCATTTGAAGGCACTAGAATTATGAATGTCAGTATGCAACGGGAAACATACAATTCAGAAACATGCTTATTGGGAGGACAAAGCATGAAGTCATAGGAAGGAAGGAAGGGCAGAGATGGGGAGAATCACAAAGAGCTTCTGAATGATGTTCAACAACACTGAGGCTTTTTGAAAATCAGTTTTACTGTTGGAGAGGATGTGGAGAAAAGGGAAGCCTCCTGTACTGTTGGTGGGAATGTAAATTGGTACAGCCATTATGGAAAACAGCATGGAGATTCCTCAAAAAACTAAAAATAGAATTATATGATCCAGCAATCCCACTCCTGGGCATATATCCAGACAAAAGTCTAATTCAAAAAGACATATGCACCCCTATGTTCATAGCAGCACCATTCACAATAGCCAAGACATGGAAACAACCTAAATGTCCATTGATAAATGAATGGATAAAGAAGATGTGGTGTGTGTGAGTGTGTGTGTGTGTGTACATAATGGAATATTACTCAGCCATAAAAAAGAATGAAATAATGCCATTTGCAGCAATATAGATGGACCTAGAGATGATCATACGAAGTGAAGTAAGCCAAAGACAAATACCATATGATATCACTTACATGTGCAGTCTAAAATGCAATACAAATATACATATCTATGAAAGAGAAACAGACTCACAGACATAGAGAACAGACTTGTGGTTGTCACAGGGAAGGGGGAGTAGGGAGAGGGAAGGATTGGGAGTTTGGGATTAGCAGATGCAAACTTATATACAGGATGGATAAACAACAAGGACCTACTCTATAGCACAGGGAACTATATTTAATACCCTGTAATAAACCATAACGGAAAAGAAAGAAAATGAAAAGTATGTCCATAAATTCTTTGAAACTTGTCCTCTTCAAAGGTGGAGACTAAATCCCCTCCCCTTGAGTGTAGGCTAAACTTGATGACTCACTTCTGAATAACAGAATATGGCAAAAGTCACCTTGTGTGACTTCTGACATAAGATGGTGTCAGCTTGGTGGCTTCCTCTTTCCTCTCTCATGGCTCAGCTGCCAAGTCATTAGGACACTCAAGCAGTCCTATGGAGGGTCCAATGATAAGGAACTGAGGCCTCCTGCCAACTGCCATGTGAGTGCACCATCTTGGAAGTGGATCTACCAGCCCCAGTTGAGCCTTCAGATGACTGCAATCCCATGAGAGACCCTGAGACAGAATCACCTGGATTCCTGACCCCTAGAAACTGTGAGCTAATAAATGTTTATTATTATTTTTTAAGCTCTTTATTGGAATATAATTGCTTTACACCCTTGTACCAGCTTATGAGGTACACCAAGGTGAATCAGCTGTATTTATACATATATCCCCATATCCCCTCCCTCCCGCGACTCCCCCCCACCCTCCCCGACCCGGCCCTCTAAGGCATCACTCATCATCGAGTTGATCTCCCTTTGTTGTACAGCAACTTCCCACTAGCTATCTATTTTACAGTTGGCAGTATATATATGTCTATGCTACTTTCTCACTTCATCCCAGCTTCCCCTTCACCCCCCCACCCCCCAACCCCGTGTCCTCCAGTCCATTCTCTGCATCTGCATCCTTACTCTTGTCCTGTCACTGGGTTCATCAGTACTTTTTTTTTTTTTTAGATTCCGTATATATGAGTTAGCATACAGTATTTGTTTTTCTCTTTCTGGCTTACTTCACTCTGTATGACAGACTCTAGGTCTATCCACCTCATTACATATAGCTCCATTTCATTCTTTTTTATAGCTGAGTAATATTCCATTGTATATATATGCCACATCTTCTTTATCCATTCATTTGTTGATGGGCATTTAGGTTGCTTCCAAGTCCTGGCTATTGTAAACAGTGCTGCAATAAATATTATGGTACATGTTTCTTTTCAGATTATGGTTTTCTCTGGGTATATGCCCAGGAGTGGGATTACTGGACCATATGGTAGTTCTATTTGTAGTTTTTTAAGGAAACTCCAAACTGTTTTCCATAGTGGCTATACCAACTTACATTACCATCAACAGTGCAGAAGAGTTCCCTTTTCTCCACACCCTCTCCAACATTTGTTGTTTCTAGATTTTTTGATGATGGCCATTCTGAATGGTGTGAGGTGATACCTCATTGTGGCTTTGACTTGTATTTCTCTAATGATTAGTGATGTTGAGCATCTTTTCATGTGTTTGTTGGCCATCTGTATATCTTCTTTGGAGAAATGTCTATTTAAGTCTTCCGCCCATTTGTGGATTGGGTTATTTGCTTTTTTGGTATTAAGCTGCATGAGCTGCTTGTGTATTTTGGAGATTAATCCTTCGTCCGTTGCTTCGTTGACAAGTATTTTCTCCCATTCTGAGGGTTGCCTTCTTGTCTTGCTTGTGGTTTCTTTGGCTGTGCAAAAGCTTTTAAGTTTCATGAGGTCCCATTTGTTTATTCTTGATTTTATTTCCGTGATTCTAGGAGGTGGGTCAAAAAGGATCTTGCTTTGATGTATGTCATAGAGTGTCCTGCCTACGTTTTCCTTTGGGAGTTTTATAGTGTCTGGCCTTACATTTAGGTCTTTAATCCATTTTGAGTTTATTTTTGTGTATGGTGTTAGGAAGTGTTCTAAATTCATTCTTTTACATGTTGCTGTCCAATTTTCCCAGCACCACTTATTGAAGAGGCTGTCTTTTTTGCATTGTATATTCTTGCCTCCTTTGTCAAAGATAAGGTGCCCATATGTGCTTGGGTTTACCTCTGAGTTCTCTATTCTCTTCCATTGACCTTCCTTTCTATTTTTGTGCCAGTACCATACTGTCTTGATCACTGTGGCCTTGTGGTATAGTTTGAAGTCAGGAAGCCTAATTCCACCAACTCTGTTTTTCCTTCTCAAGATTGCTTTGACTATTTGGGGTCTTTTGTGTTTCCATACAAATCGTAAGATTTCTTGTTCTAGTTCTGTGAAAAATGCTGTTGGTAATTTGATAGGGATTGCATTGAATCTGTAAATTGCTTTGGGTAGTACAGTCATTTTCACAATGTTGATTCTTCCAATCCAAGAACATGGTATGTCTCTCCATCTGTTTGTATTAAATGTTTATTATTTTGAGCCACAACATTTCTGGGTAATTTGTTACAAGGCAATAGCTAACTAAGGCAGGCCCTCAGAGTGTCATTATTTGGGTCCAGCCATCATGTTTCAGAGTCTGGGGAGTTTTCTCCTCTCATCCTCCTATCCAACAGCAATATAAGGCTTCGCACAAGGAAAGGCACTGAAGAGACCTGCCTGAACTCCTGGTATTGGTGGGTGTAACATATGACTCTTTTTCCCTGCTGGGTTGAAAGGGTTTTTGAAGTGATTTTCCATTTGAGGGGGGGGAGCACCACTTGGCTAGTGTATATTCTAGTGGCAGAAAATCCTTTAGGAAATTCATAAACCCAGAATCTCCAACTCACTTAATAAAGGATTGCGTTTAATCCTGCAACAATCCTGTGACATAGGTACTTGTTGCCTGACCTCAAAGTCAAGGGAATTGAAATGTTATGCTTTAGGGATGTACACAAATTTGGGAGAACAGTAAAAGTCTTGAGGGTTTTCCTCATAAATACCCAATGACTTCTGCATTATAGAAGAGACAGAAAAGGCAAGGCATTAAGAAGGGAACACATAGAAGGCACTGAGCACAGGGAGAAAGGTACTCTCCTTGCTCTTGAATCAGACCCTCTTAAAAATTACTTCATGAAAGGCTGTTTGAAGACCTAATCAACTTGACATGGTCCTCAACCCCCAATTCCCTTGGGGCCTTGGAAACGCAGCCAACTCATGCCCAAACAATGAGCCTCTACATGGCTACTTTCCTTTGAACTGCTGCCTCCTTTGAAGAAAGCAGCTGAGGGTCTTGTAGGGCATAAGGGGCCGATCCCTATGTTCTCAAAGATACTGAGAGCTGGGGAATGGAAAGGGCTGTTTGGAGCTTTATGTTGTGTCAGGAATTTGACAATCACCATCTGGGGAAGTTACATGACAGGGTTGAACCTGATATGGATGTAACAGACACCCAGACATGCTGGTCTGTTCTCAGTACTACAGCAAAGGGCATTCGCTGTTCTGGCCATGCTTCAAAAAGCAAAGCACCAGTGATCTGAAGCCAAAGAGATCCTTGCCTCTCCCTTAGTCTTGGTTCTGCTACTAACAGGCTGTGTCCCTTCACTTTCAATGTCGGTCTCTTTATCTGCAAATGTAGATAAAATGTTTTCTCAGATCCTTTCTGGCTCTAACACTTTATGATTCCACGATTCCTCTAGAAAGTTGTAAGAGGCTCTACTCCACGAAGTGAATGGACTCACACTGTTTTCCTTGGGTATTTCCAGAAGTTAAATGTTCTCCTTGGTAAACAGCTACAGTTTTTCTCGAGCAGCCCTGGGTTTGTGAATACAAACTCTTCAGCTGTGAAAGATGGAATACACTTGGTTTGCCTTTGCTCTTCCTAGCAACAACCAGAGAAAATGATGGAAGGCTGTTTATGAATAATTCCCTTTTGGTTAATGTTGTGGAAGATCTTAGAGTCATTTAATTTAATTTAATTTAGTTATTTGGGCAATGGAAATGTTTTTTCTTAATTGAAATATAGTTGATTTACAATGTTTTAGAGTCATTTTAAAAATATAGAGAAGTCCTTATTTGAGGAAAACATGATAATTCTGAGTAGGGCATTTCTCAAATAATTTCTCTTTGAAAACAGACTGAGCACTAACAAAGAGTGTTAGAAAAGGGAATATTTGTGATTCAGTTATTAATTTAATGAGGAGTCAATACAGGTATAGACAATATTTCACTTTTTAATTTCCTCTCTGGTTTAGTTCCTCAAAGTGACAAAATATAAAAGACTATTTACGGTGAGCGAATGTGGCTTTTCCCCAGATGTTCCTAATGTATGTTTTCATTTTAGTTTAACATGGTTGTACTAAAAATGACAGAAACAATGAGCTAGGCTTCTGTGGTGATTTATAATGCACAATGCATGCAGCAACATGAATGGACCTAGAGATGATCATACTAAGTGAAGTAAGCCAGACAGAGACAGACAAATACCATACGATATCACTTATATGTAGAATAAAAAAAAAAAGATACAAATGAACTTATTTACAAAACAGAAAGAGACCCACAGACAGAAAACTAACTTATGGGTACCAAGGAGGAAGGGGGAGGAGGGATAAATAAGGCAGATGAGATTAACATATACATACTACTATGTATAAAATAGATAACCAACAATGACCTACTGCATAACACAGGAAACTATACTCAATATTTTGTAATAACCTGTAAGGGAAAAGAATCTGAAAAAGAATATATATCTACTGAACCACTGTACTGCTGCAGAACTTGATCCCATGAGAAACCAAGCACCACACTCAGAGAGCTGGAGAACTCAGGTTTATTGAGCCGGTGGCACCAGATGAGCTAACGCTCCAAAAATTCTGGGTCCCGTTTCGGGCCAGTTTTCTCCTTTTATAGATTAAGACATATAGCTACAGTTGGTACTAACTGATTGGTTACACAATTTCTACAAATTACAGGTGGTTACAGAACACGGGGGTTGCCTAGGGCTACAGGATGCGCAGGAGTTGCTAGGGGTTACAGGACGCGAGAGTGCAGACAAAGGCGAGCAGAGGCAGCAACAGTGCATTTTATACTTATATCAATCATTCCTATGCAATTATTAACAGGCAGGGTTCACATAGCAGGCCTCAAACTATAGATTTCAAATCTTCCTCATCAGTACTATCCACCTGAAACTAACAGGTGTTAACATTTTAACATTTAACTAACAGGTTCAGCATCGTAAATCAACTATACTTCAATTAAAAATAAATGCACAACGAGGGCTTCCTAGGTGGCGCAGTGGTTGAGAATCTGCCTGCCAATGCAGGGGACACGGGTTTGATCCCTGCTCCAGGAAGAGCCCACGTGCCGCAAAGCAACTAAGCCCATGCACCACAACTATTGAGCCCATGTGCTGCAACCACTGAAGCCCACGTGCCTAGAGCCCATGCTCTGCAACAAGAGAAGCCACAGCAATGAGGAGTCGAAGCACCACAACGAAGAGTAGCCCCCACTCACCACAACTGAAAAGAAAGCCTGCGCACAGCAAAAGAGACCCAACACAGCCAATAAAATAAATAAATTAATTAATTTAAAAAAATAAATGCACAACACATATGATCTAGCAATCCCACTCCTGGGCACATATCCGGAAAAGACAAAAACTCTAATTCCAAAAGATACATGCACCTCAGTGTTCATAGCAGCACTATTTACAATAGCCAAGACATGGAAGCAACCTAAATGTCCATCAGTAGATGAATGGATAAAGAAGATGTGGTATATATATACAAAAGAATATTACTCAGCCATAAAAAGAATGAAATAATGGAAAAGAATGTGAAAAAGAATATATATATTTATACATACATATAAAACTGAATCACTTTGCTATACACTTGAAACATTGTAAATCAACTAATCGATTATATTTCAATAAGAAAAGAATCTTACTCCTCCTTAGAACTTTAGCATGGGGTAGCAGAAAGGGTCAATTTTTAAATCCTTGGTTCTACCATTTACTATCTATGTGAACTTGGGCAAGTCCCTTCCCACTGTGACTGTGAATTTCTTCATCTGTAAAATGGAAAATACTTAGAATTTGTGTAAGGATTCCTGAAAATGGATGTAAAGCACATGCTAAGAGTTCAATAAATCATACTTTAAAAATTATTTTAAAAATACACAGTGCTGTCCAATAGAATTTTCTGCAATGATAGAAATGTTTTGTATCTGTGCTGTTCAGTACAGTAGTCCCTCCCCATGTGAAATGTAGCTAGTGTGCCCAAAGAATTGACTTTTTATTTAATTTACTTTTATTAATACACATTTACATTTAGATAGCCCTGAGTGGTTAAGGGACTGCTCTGAAGCCCTGATATGTCATCGCTACTTTGACATGTTTCTCATTTACATTTTTTAAAGTATATATTCTGGTGAGACTGACTAGGTCCAGATCCTTGCTTCCCCCTTTGCTAGCTGTGTGACACTGGCCAAACATTTAACCTTTCTGAGCCTCATAACAGTAACCGCTGCACCTGGAAAGGGGGTGGAGTAAGTGGATGAGCCTAACTCATTCCTGTTTGTTCCTACATCTTGACTACGTGAAAGGTCACATGATGTCACATGGAAGAGCTGGGCACCTGGTTGCCAAGGTTATCACCCCAGAAGCTCTTGGGGTTTGTTTTCTTTTTTTTAGTTTTTGCTCCCTGGGGCTACTGATGATCCCTTGAAGAAGGGAGTCTCAGCATCCTGACCCAAGGGGCTGGAGCAGCAGCTGTCCTCCAAGGGCGGGGCTGGCAGCCTGCCACCAGGAACAGTTCAAAGGCATTGGACCCTTTGAAGCCAAGGCTGGCTTATTAGTTGGTGCTACCAGGGTCTCGCACCTTATACCTTCTGAGTATGCCTGGCTTGGATTAGGATAACAAGGCATTACCAAGATAAAAAGGGCCTGCACTCTTGTCTGCCCCTCAATTACAGCATCTCATTTAATCCTCTCGACATGATTTTCACCCCCGGTTTGTGGATGACAAATCTCAAGTTCACTGAGGTCGAATGTCAAAGTCACACTGTTATTAACAGACTCGGATCAAGCGAGGATCTTCCTAGCTCTGTGTGCACTTCCCCACGTGCACATTTAAACACCGATTTCTGCCCCATCCCAGATTCTGATTTGCACTTTTTGTCAGAAGCCTGGTGGATCCTACTTTTTTGATTCGACTTGCAGATCATGCTTTGAGAAACATGACCTAAATTCCCCTCACTCTGAAAAGAACTCCAGAGTGGAGTTACCTAAAATCAGAGGTTCTCAACTAGAGGTGACTTTGGCCCCTAGGGGACATGTGGCAATGTCTGGAGACATTTCTGGTTGTTACAACTTGGGGGGAGGTTGCCCCTGGCAGCTGGTGGGTAGAGGCCAGGGATGCTGCTAAACATTCTACAGTGCACAGGACAGTTCCCCATCCCCCCACAACAAGGAATTATCTGGCCCAAGGGGTCAATAGTTCTGAGGTTGAGAAACTTTGCCTTAAATAAAGCAAAGCCAGAACCTCCAGGATCCCTGGGAAAGGAAACCACGGCCTAAAATGCAAAATGAAAAAAATAACAAATTCCATTCTTGATCTGGTTTCAAGCAGCCTAGGTTCCAGTGATTTAGAGAAATTTAAGGCAATGATTCTCAACTTTCTCAGACCCACTGTGCCTTTTTTGTAACATGTATTTTGTAGCCGTTCCTCTTCTATCCTGAAATGAAATTCATAGATAATAAACCTAACTATACAAATAATTTGAAAATATCAATATAATGTTATCATTGTACTACATGAGGGAGAAAAAAAGAATCTATGGTGAAATAAAATGCATTTTGATTTGTATAAAGCTGCACTAGTAAAGTTCTCAGATGCCTGCACCACCTAGGAAGTCCTGAAATGATTTTAGATTTACAGAAAAGTTGCACAGATAGTACAGGCAAGTCCCACGTACCTTTCACTCAGCTTCCCCTAATATGTCTTCTATACATAAATACCATAGTCCATTTATCAAAACTAAGTCATTGGGACTTCCCTGTTGGTGCAGTGGTTAAGAATCTGCCTGCCAATGCAGGCGACATGGGTCCTACCCCTGGTCCAGGAAGATCCCACATGCCGCGGAGCAACTAAGCCCATGAGCCACAATACTAAGCCTGCATGCTGCAACTACTGAAGCCTGCAAGCCTAGAGCCCGTGGTCCACAACAAGAGAAACCACTGCAATGAGAAGCCTGGGCACCACAATGAAGAGTAGCCCCCACTCGCCGCAACTAGGGAAAGCCCGCACGCAGCAGCAAAGACCCAACACAGCCAAAAATAAATTAATTAATTAATTTAAAAAAAAACTAAGTCATTATCATTGATACCAACATATATGCTCTGGTGAGAGGAAGGCAATGTGTTATACGTAGCACAAAGACAACTGTGCACATTGCCTAGTATATGTAATCTACATGATGAGGCATCATGACTCACTGTGCTGAGCTTTATTTCCCTGAGGAAAAAAAAAAAGAAAAAGTTTGATCAGAATCTGATTTTGCCTGTAGGATTCCATTGCTCTGACGAATGGTATCTGTACTGGGTCTGTCAGGACAAAAAAGAAGTTGAAAAACCTTTGAGAATGGGCAGCCATACAAGAGTTGTAAGCAGGAAAATAATATAAACAGACTTGAGTTTTTAAAAGATTATTCTGGAAGCTATGGAGAGAATGCATTGACGCAAAGAGGCCAGCTAGAAGAAACAACTGTAACAGCCCAGGCAGGACTTAATGAAGTTCGGAATTAAGATAACTGCAATGGGGATGGAGAAGCGAAGATGGTTTCAAGAGATGCTAAGGAGACAGAATCTCCAAGACTCGTTAACTGATTGACAATATAACTGGGCACCCAGATTTCGGTTTCTGACTTGAAGAGAATGCTGGAGAGGGGACATGTGTCAAATTCAGCTTCTGATAGTTTGTTTGAAGTGCTTGTGGGTGCACTAAGAAGCACGAGTGGATCAAATTCATCCTCAGAAACACCCCCCCACACACACACACACATCTTAGACTCTGGGATCACTTTATTGGGTTGAATTTCCTGCATTAAAGTTCCTCATTGTTCCCTCTGTAATGTAATTTAGAGAACAAGCAGAGAATAAAGACAGAGGTCAACAAGCTTCTTTAAAAGCCCAATTTCTCTCCCTCTCTATTCCCTTTTAAACTGAGAACGAAAAAGAATAAAGAAGGGGTTGGAAAGGCCTATACATCTTCCTCCTGCTCTTTCCATACAGGACACAAGACAGGGCTGAGTAGTGTTTCCACCCCTCCTGGAATTCCAAGGTGGACACTGTCTGTCGTTCCAACTTGTTTGGAACGCTGCATTACTCACTTGGGTGTAACCTGACATGTGATGTAATCGTCAGCCGTCTGGATTCATCAGCTCCAGCTGTTGGACCCTCTGCTCTGTGTGGGGGTTCAAGCCTCCCCATCTGTTCCTGAGGCCTCCCCACTTTTGTCCGCTTGAGCCTTCCAGCCATGCCAGATGGCTCTTTCTCAGTATTACAGATCGCTTTTCTCTGATCAGTGTCTCAGCCCCAATTTGTGCCGAACATTTTAAACCACCTCCATCACTTTCATTGTCTTAGGCATTTCTAGAGATTGATTCATATGACATATGCTTATGTATGTGCATGTACATAATGACGACGATGCACACACGTACAGAGCTTCATTCTTTTTAACTTTCACACAACAACCCAGGCTCAAAAAGAGTATTTCTTCAACACTCTTGAACTTGGGTTGGATTCTCTATGATGGCTGTGGGTAGAAAAATGCCAGGGCCTCTGACACGTTGAGGATCATCTCCAAAACCCTTCTCCACCACATTTAAGAGTACTCTATTCTATATCCTGCTGCTCTGGTCAAGCAGCTTCATTTCTGGCTCTGAGAATCTTGTCTGTAATCACAATACTCAAGTTCAAACAACGTGGGGATTTTCAGCAGTGGTTGAGAAAGACGGGCAGCTCACAGACTCGCCTGGCAGCTGTAGCCCCGAGCCAGGGACTGTTCTCACCAGCAAACCACGGGTTGGGCTTCTGAATAATCTTTTCCCACACCTGTGATCACAGTCATCCTCATGGGTGAAAGGGCGGAATTGACACAAATTCTTCACTTCCTTGAGGGAATACTTTAAAGCAATAGTAGTTTTCATTTATTATTTTATGTCTAATAATTACCACTGGTATTTTTTTTTCTTCAATGATGATTAAAGTGGTTCCCTTTAAGATGATATCTAAAATAGTCTACTTTGTATCCCTTGGCAACCTTTATGCTTCATACAGTTGCTAAAATATCACTTCTATTGCAAGGGTTTTCAAACAGGTGTGATTTTGCACCTCTCCCCCCCACCACCCTGGGGGAGGGGATCCTGGCATCCAGTGGGTAGAGGCCAGGGATGCTGCTCAGCATCCTATGGTGCCCAGTCAGCCTCCCCTCAACCAACGACAAAGAACTGCCTGGCCCAAATGACAATAGTGCCCAGGCTGAGAAGTCCAGCTCTACTGAACTGTACATTAATTATACCACTGCCACACTGAGAAGTACATCTGATGAAGCCCTGTTGCTTGAAAAAGAGCACCTAAGAGTGTAGAATTTCAGGTGGCAGGCCATCCTGCTCACAGAATGTTCTGAGCTGGGTGAAGGCTCAACCCAGAGGGCAAAATCTTGGCTACATTCTGGGCGCCAGCAAGAATTTAGGGGCTGGCATAAGGTGATGGGATTGTTCCACCAGACGATCTGGATCTAATTTTGGTATGTGGCTGGTGCCTGAGGCCTTTCTCTTCTTCTTCAGTGCTTTTTCCGAGACTAAGAATTTTCTTAGCCTATATTCCCCTGGTTCAACTTAATCATACTCCTTAAGAAGTAAACAGAATTGTAAAAAAAAAAATTAATGAACTGAAATCTTGATTAAATAGAGTCAGGAGACCAGAAGGGGAGCTTCACGCCCTTCGATGGCAGCAGAGTCCAACAGGAAGAACAAAGACTCCACTTTCTTCCTGGCAAGGGCGCAGCCAATGAAAAGCCATGGACTGTTTACTATAGCCCTTTCCCATCTATAAAAGTGTTCTTCTCTTGACATGCCAAGACTCGCCCGTGGCTTGCCAAGGTTGCAGACCCTGAATTGCAATTCTCTGCTGATCCCAAATAAACTCATCTTTCCTGGAGAAATATCTGGCAGTCTATTTATTCCAGGTCAGCAATATGCAGAAAGCAAATGCAAGATCTTTTAAGATTGATTTCTCTGGTTCAAAAAAATAATAGTGGTACCAGCTGGGCTGGGGAGGAACTCGTGACCCTGTGAAAGTTTTCACAGGTCAGTTTGCCTTCTTTTTGTTCTAAGCCACGAAACTTCGAGAAAGCCAGTCTCACCCACAAAGTTCCATTTTCTTTCATCTGCAGAGCCAATGTTCAAGGGAGGGGTTTTTGTTGTTGTTATAAGCTCCCATTCTCATCAGAAAAAATGATCAGTATATACTCTTTTAAAAGCTAAGAGAACAATAACCTCAAAACCCACCTTTTGAGGTCAGCGTTTCCAGATTGCAGCATTACAGAGGGATGGTGTTGCAGGTTTTGCCTTTCATTCCCAAATATCATGCTGCTCCTAGTGGTGGAATACACAGGGCCAGGCCCTCTTTGGTGGACATGTGATGCTTTGCAAGCAAATGGTCAAGAAAAGAATCAGGTGATCTTTGTCTCTGGCCAGTTTCTACTATAGTTTCTAGTTCTCAGTAAGAAATAGACTGTTCAAAGATGCTAATATTTTTAGGTGGGATGATGGTATTACGGTATCATTTTCTAAAATGATCTTTATTTTTAGAGAGAAATTCTGGATTAAAATTTTGGGGTTAAAACAATATAATGTCTGGAAAGTACTTCAAAATAGTTCAGGGGAAAGGGCATGGATGAAATAAAGTCCGTCATGAGTTGATAACTGTTTTAAACTGGTGATGAATACGTGGAGGTGTATACATGCTAACGGAACTGGTCCAGTGGAGCCGAAGCAATTGATGACCAAGAAGAGAGAAGAAACAGCCTAAGAAGCAAACGCTCAAGACATTTTGGACCACAATGAGGTATCACCTCACACTGGTCAGAATGGCCATCATCAAAAAGTCTACAAACAATAAATGCTGGAGAGGGTGTGAAGAAAAGGGAACCCTCCTACACTGTTGATGGGAATGTAAATTGGCACAGCCACTATGCAGAACGGTATACAGGTTCCTTAAAAAACTAAAAATAGAGCTACAATATGATCAAGCAATCTCACTCCTGGGCATATATCTGTAGAAAACCATACTTCAAAAAGATACATGCACCCCAATGTTCATAGCAGCACTATTTACAATAGTCAAGACATGGAAGCAACCTAAATGCCCATCAACAGGTGAATGCCCAATCCAGATGAATGGATAAAGGTTTTATATGGAATATTACTCAGCCATAAAAAGAATGAAATAATGCCATTTGCAGCAACATGGATGGACCTAGAGATGATCATACTAAGTGAAGTAAGTCAGACAAATATGTGATATCACTTATATGTGGAATCTAAAAAAATGATACAAATGAACTTATTTACAAAATAGAAATAGACTCACAGACTTAGAAGACAAGCTTATGGTTACCAAAGTGGAAAGAATGGGGAGGGATAAATTAGGAGTTTGGGATTAACATATACGCACTACTATATATGAAATAGGTAACTGGTAAGAACTAACAGGGAACTCTACTCAGTTCTCTATAATAACCTATATGGGAAAAGAATCTGAAAAAGAATACATATATGTGCATGTATAACTGAATCACTCTGCTGTACACCTGAAACTAACACAACATTGTAAATCAACCATACTCCAATAAAAACAAAACAAAACAACACATGATGGGACAGGAGGTAGATTTCAGAGACTAGAATCTCTCAAGTAATCACTATAAATTCAGCCTGACTCTTGAGCATATTGAAAACATCTCCCTCCACCCTGGTCATTTTGCCAGATGTGGAGACATTTAGAAGATGAGGAAAGATGTTTCCAAGCCATATTAATTTATATTTTGGCTAGATTTTTCTCTTGATGTACTTAACATACTGGGAGCCACACTGAACATATTTTGCTCCTTTAAATGTCAAGGGTTTATTGAAATTGTGAACCAATTTGCTTTTTCTAAAGTCTTGACCTTGTAAGGCTGATATCTGGGCCAATATGGTCAATGATTTAATAATAACATTTTGGTTAATGTCACTTTCTTACTCCTCTTCAAAATAATGAGTTGCACGGAACTATAATGTTTCTTCCTCACGAGCGGGTGAAACTTTGAAGCTGCTATCACTTTTTCCAAATAATCCACTCAATCTGACTCCTAATTAATCTACACTATTATGTAGCAACCAAATAAATAGTCTCCTAAAGAAAGCATCCTCTCCTTGGCTGTTCCAGAAAATTCTGCTGACTCATTTGGTGTTGGACTTGAAGAATTTTTCAGGCACCTAATGTCAAAGAAGCCACACTTTCTCTGAGCCATTGCCCTGCCTCCCTGCCCCTACCAAACAGGGGAAGCTCACAAGAAGCTTTAATTTGGGTTTTCAGTATCCTGGCAAGTGACGGGGTTTAGCATGGCTTTGGGAACCACTTCTGAAGAATATAGTCTACAAGTTAAAGACTCCTTTGCTATGTTTATTTGTTTTCCTGGAATTCCTTTAACTGTGTATCAAACTTTTATGCTCAGGTCCTGGGCTCACAGGACTGGACTGTGGCCACCTTGGTTGCCCCTTTGTCACTGGAATCTATCCAGATGATCTGACTCACTAGCAAGGGGTGGTATGGAGGCTACCCAGTTGGGTAAAAGCGTGATTGGAGATAAGAGTCCCAGCATCCAACAGTATTAGATATAACGGTGGTAGCAACAACACTGATATTCCAAAACTACACATTCACCCCAAGAATCCAAATAATAACAGTAAGATGGAACTCAATTTGCAGGAGAACTCTTCTGATGAAATCTTGCTAACTTGAAATTGGAATGCAAATGAGTCCAACTGAATTCAATTGGAAGTGATATCTTCTTTTTTTTATTCTAGATATGACAGTTTTAACTGATGTGAGGTCAGATATTTGAAGCTGGCCTTGCTTGTGCTTATATTTTCATACTCGATTACCTAATGTATTCAAATCTACCCCAGGTTGGTGTGGCCTACATGTGTGTACAAGTGGTTGCTCATTAAAATCATGCCTAGTAGAGTACATCGAAGTCAGTCCTAACTTACTGCCTATGGCATTTCCTTGTTTCCTTGATGGGAAATTCCAGCCTTCAGAAGACATGCCTTTCAAGAGTTCAGTGGTGGAGATTTACTTAGAATTCCTGGAGACGGAGCTAGGTAAACAATCAACCAACTCCACTCAATCAACAGAAGGCACATGGAATAAACAAAAAGAGCCCAGAAAATACGGTAGCCTGAGTCTAGTTTGAAACCATTTTTAACTGAGTGAATCACTTCAATTCTCTGGGCCTCAGTTTCTTCATCTGTGAAATGAGGCTTTAGAATGCTTACTCTTTTTTTATTTTTTATGTTTTAAAAACTTTAAAAATACAATTTGAAAGCTTACCTTCCATTTACAGTTATTACAAAATATTGGCTATATTCTCCATGTTGTATAACACATCCTTGAAACTATCTTACCCCCAATAGTTTGTACCTCCTACCCTATCTTGCCCCCCCCCACCAGTAACCACTAGTTTGTTCTCTATATCTGTGAGTCTGCTTCTTTTTGTTATTAGAATGCTTAGTCTTTAATTACTCTGACTTTGCATTCTGATGGTCTATTTACTGAGGACTACTTACTAGGTACAGTCCCTACAGGAAAGGCAAAATTTTCAGAAACCTAACACCCACCTTCAGAATGCTTCAAATCTCATTGGAGAAAAAAAATTTCAACTAAAAAAACTAGATAGTATATGCCACATCATGTGGTGGTGACAGGCAGATTACAAATGCTCAGACTTGAAGGGACCTTCGTTTTGGTTGCTGTTTGGTAGGAAATGTGTGCAGAGGGACCTAATGAGGACTTGTCCCAAGGGTTGGTTCTAACGGAAGTTGATTCACTCCCAGAACTGGGGCTGGAAGACAAACAGGAGTAAGGGGCTCTACAATCTAAAAGCTCCCCAAAGGGATACCCCTATATATGGCTAGCAGTGCAATGCAATATGGTCCAAAGCCCAAAGGGCCTTGTAAACAGTGAGGGATATTAGTTAAATTGAGTTGTGTAGATGACGGAAATCTTCCCAAAGAAGTAACAATCGAGACAGGCCTGGACTTTTGGAAGGAAGCCATTCCAATGAAAATCAACGTGGTAACAGCTTCATGTTTCCCATACACGGCAGTGTGGAGCTCCGGAATCTATAGTTAAAAAAAATATATAATTCTGATGTTCAGCCAGATTTAAGGGCCAATGCGTTAGTCATATCTCCATGGAAGCACTGTGTTCAAATTAGGAACTTTTAGTTCAAAAGAGAGCTGGAGAACTTGGAGGGAGTCCAGAGCAAAGCAAGCAAAGCCATTAAAAGTTGGGATGGTGGAATTCTAGAAAAAAATGGTAAATGAAATAAAGAAGGTTGAAGGGGAAATAAGACTCCAAATATGCAAATCGTTATTCTATGGGTGGTAGCTGACACTTGTTCTCTGGGTGCATCCAGAATGAGAAAAGTGGGAGTGAGCAAAAATGGGAGCAGTTGGAATTGAAAACAGATTGCAGGCAAAGTTCTGACAAGACCAGTGAGATGCTGGTATCTATGTAGATTTTTTTTAAGGTATAATTTGCATTGATTTTAAAGGACAAGGCAAAATATTATTGCTCCATATATATTCAAATCACTCATGGCTAACCCCTTATCTGCGTCTACCAAGGAACCACAAACAAGGATACATTCGCTAAATTTAGATTCACATGTGCCTGGTGATCGTAGATACTACGCATATGTTTGGAGGATGGTGAACAGAAAGGGAGAGATCTTTTTTCCCTCTAAATGTTGGAGGACAGAAAAAACTGCATTGAGATTTCAAAAATTCTCAGGCTTTCCAGCAGTTGGCCATGATGGAGGTCCACTGTCATTGGCCCACTAAGTGGAGACAGCCTAGAACCAGATCACAGAATAATAGATCTGGAAGGGAGTCTGTCCAGTGCTTCTCCATGAAATACACTTTGAGACCAGCTCCTTCTTCTATTTTTAAACAATAGCATCTGAAGTTCAGAGGGGTAAAGAGAGTTACTTCATGTCATATACAGCCAATAACAGATTGAAGTGTAAAAACAAGTCTTCCAACTTTTTGGAGAGTGCCCTTTTCAGGACCCCATTCTGCAATAGCTATAAACCTATGTTAGCCAAATAGTCACCACGTCCAATGGACATCTGGGACAACCCAGTGTGTACAGGTGGTATACACCCAGTGGAGCAATGTTGCAAACCCTAAAACCAAAGGGACCAACTGCTAAGCTCACGATGCCATGAGGACATGATGTGATACTGACCAATGCAAAAGTTGTGGTTGGAACTGATCTTGTGCAGGCGACAAAATTTGCCACCCCAAAATGTGTCTCTTTGGCATGAGGATTAATTTAGGCTGATTATTTTGAAGAAACAGAAGACTTGGGAAGTTTTCTTTTTAACTCTTCCTTAGCTGCTTAAAAATTTAGATAAAGGGCCTGTGCCCAAAACACAGCAGTCACTAGAAATATCTTCAAAGAATATGGGGCTAGGTGTAGAGGGGGGGAACTGGGCAGGCCCAGAGATCAGAGTACACTCTGTCCCATTGTCTCTGCAGGACCCAGCAAACATTTGTTTACCGAACACTGTGCTTTTCTATCTCCATGTGAATTGCCTTCCTCCCCTTTGAAGTCCCAAACTTCTACCCCCAACATCCTCTCGTCTTTAGCTGAAGATGCTGTTTACGGTGAGGGCTTTGGCCATTTTGGCGAGTGACTCAGTTTTCCTGGGTCTCTCCCATGTATACATGTTATTAAAATTTTGTTTGATTTTCTCCTGTTAATCTGACTCATGTCAATTTAATTCTTAGACTAGCTGGAAGAACTAGAAGGGTAGAAAATTTCTTGCTCCCTGACATTTATAACCATTATATTTGTAGATCATCACAGATCAGCATTTTAATATGCCCTGTATTATACTGCAACACAAAGTTCTGTGTAAAGGTCTCAATTTTTTACAGAGACTTCCTTTACAAATGCTATTCTAGGATTTGGACACGTGGTTTATATGTATATGCACATTTACCTCAAGCGTGGGCCAGAGGGTAGAAAAAGAGAATGGTTTGCAGATGGGTGTTGGGAGTGAAGTAAATGGCTTGAAGAAGACACCAATTGGGTGGTTTCTGATAAAGTGATTCTTTACGATAGTGAGATATATATAGCATATTTATCTGTGCTACGTATACCCAGGAATAGAAAGTATTAATCTCTGTATCTGAGTAGCAGCCACAGATCATTATTTAAGTGTCAATTCCCTATTATAATCTGCATTTTGGTCTATTTTATACAAAATGGAATGAATTTACTTTTGAACAAAACATCCAAAGTAGTAAAAAGAACTAAGACCAAATATTTGCTGTTTTTTAAAAATAAATATTTAAGAGCTTTTTAGAGTCTTTGTTTTGGATGGAGTTTTCCAAAGCCTGCTGTATTGGTGCCTGTTGGAACAGGCTGACTCCTGCTGTCTGTTGCTTAGGTGCAGAGGCAGCATATTCTGTGGGTATATTTTAGCCGTTTTTAATGCTGAGATGAATAGGCTATTTGAAGTGAAGGGAGGACTGGTAGTTCCCGTTGGAATAAAAGGATCATAAATAAGTTCATGCCAAACTGTGAACACAGTTAGACAATGCACTGAAGGCAATTTTTATTTGGTAATTACTGTCTTTGTTCAGAAGCTTTGCCAATGCTGATTGAAAAGCTCCCAGAACAAAATAGCAAAAGGATACAGCTCTCTCATTAGCCTAAACTGCATTTAAATTATTCCTGCCTTTTGTGACACTCTGGTTTTCTTTTTAAACAAAGGGTTAATGTGCTTTTTAAAATTTGTGTATGTAAAATCAAGGGGGATGGGAGAAGATTGTTATCTCCTATCTCCCCAATCTTGATGAAGGGGGCCTTCAGAATGAAACCAACAAATTTTCCCCTTTGAGAGCTTTGCATTTATGGCTGCTTCCTGAAAGGGAAAGAGTCAGCAAGTAAGTCAAATGGCTAGAGAACCTCCTGAAGACAGGAGGAACGACTGAACGAATTAAAACATCTTTCCATTGAAAGCGAGGACACACAGTGCCCATATTAGCAAATACTCTTTCTTTGGGGGCATCTTGAATCTCTACTATCATATTATCATCAACAGAGATATTTGGCTCTTGTAAGCCATTCTCTTAGTCCTTTAGGATGTCAATGCTGAGAGAGAGAGAGAGAGAGAGAAACTAGGAATGACTACTGTGGTCACTCAAGACTTCCATGCAAGGTTGTACGTAAAATAAAGTCTTCTCTATCTTGCTTAAAAATCCAGTATTTAAAGAACATTTATGGACAGAGGCAGGAGACAAGATGATAGAGTAGAAGGACTTGAGTTCACCTCCTTTCATGAAAACACCAAAATCACAATAACTGCTGAACAACCATTGACAAAAAAGACTGGAACTACCAAAAATAAAAATTCTACATCCAAAGATAAAGAAGTCACAACAAGATGCTAGGAGGGGCACTTTCACAATATAATCAAATCCCATACCCGCCAAGCGGGCGATCCGCAAACTGGAAAATCATTGTATCACAGAGGTTCTCCCACAGGAGTGAGAGTTCTGAGCCCCATGTCAGGCTCCCCAGCCTGGCGTCAGGAGAAGGATCCCCCAGAGCATGTGGCTCTGAAGGCCAGTGGGGCTTGAGTGCAGGAACTCCACAGGACTGGGGGAAACAGAGACCCCACTCTTGGAGGATGCACACAAGGTTTCATGCGCGCTGGTACCCAGGGCAAAGCAATGACTCCATAGGAGCCTGGGCCAGAACTACCTGCGGGTCTTGGAAGGTCTCCTGGGGAGGTAGGGGTTGGCTGTGGCTTACTATGGGGGCAAGGACACTGGTAGCAGAGGCCCCAGGGCATATATTGCCTGTATATGACATCAGGGAACTCTCTTTACCTCTCTGAACTTCAGATGCTATTGTTCAAAGATAGAGGAAGGAGCTGGTCTAGATGATTCCCTTTGTCTCAAAGTGTATTTCATGGAGAAATGATTTGATGAGATACAGCAATGCACCTGCTTATTACTGTACACTTCCAGAAAAATGAAGCCTCTGGGAAATCCCTGCAATAAGTGAATCTATTTAACTTTTTTACTGGGGATTATACAAATTTATAAAACCACAAAATTCCTCCTTTTTTCAGAAGAAGACTCAGGACATCCCCACTCTGTTTCTCAACCATACTTTGAGAAGCACAGGACAGGCTCCCCTCCAGATCTAATATTCTGTGAACTGATTCTAGGCTGTCGCGAGTTGTTTTAAGGTAAGGGTCCAATAAGTGTGTTGAGTTTTTGGAACACTGTCCAGACGTTGAGGCTGGCTGTGTTAAGACAATGAGTAGTCAAAAGGTCTGATTCCATCCAGGCTGACACGTGCATCAGTCACTTCCTCAGTGGGCTCCTGGCTCCATTTTAGAGAGCTCTCTTAGCAATACTGACTCCATTTTTATTTTCCTTTCACACTAGTCAGTGTTTGTAGATGAAGATCTTCAATGAAAAGCCATTAAATTCAGCTAACGTTAATTGGTGCCTACTTTATACCAGTCAATGGCAGTACAAGATAAGTCACATCTTCTCCATCAAAGAATTCTTAATCTAGTAAAGAAGCCTGGTAAATAACTGTGTCATTGAACATGGGTGCTGTAAAATCTAACAAAGTAATGCAAATAGTTTTTAACTGAAATCACACAGCTTGTTAACATGAAGGAGTTCACAAAGCTGGTGATGCAGGAGAATGGCTCAAATCGTCGGCAAAGCCAAAGTAAGAATCTGCTGGTGTTAACAGTGAAGAAGAGAAAATGAACAAGGATGCTATAGAATACTGTCCAGGATGAGAGTTACTCAGAGAGGCTGTCTTGTATTCGTTTCTCACTCTAAAGCAGCAATCCCATCCTCCTCTCCAAATGAAGGCTAACAGAATATGGCACCCCAAAATACGCCTCTTTGGCATAAAGATTATTTTGAGCTGTGGGGCAACTAAGCCCGCAGGCCTCAACTATTGAGCCCACATGCTCTGGAGCTTGCGCTCCACAACTAGAGAGAAGCCCACGTGCCACAACAAAAGATCCTGCAAGACACAACGAAGATCCTGCGTGCCTCAACTAAGACCTGACACAGCTAAATAAATAAATAAGAAACTCTAAAAAGAGTAGAATTCACTCTTTTGTAAGGGAAATTTACATTTATAAAGGAAATCTCCACTTGTGAGGGTGTCTCCCTCTCTGTATCAGGAAGGGAAACTCTTATCAATGAAGAAGGCAAACATCCCTATTTACCATGCTGTTCCTGGTCACCTCCCACAACTGGCTCCCCAATCCCCCAGCATCTTCCTTTTATCTTTAGCTGAAGACAGTATTTAAGGTCGTGGCTTGTACCATGTTTACTCAGTTTTCCTGGGTGTCTCCCATGTATAGAGGAGGTATGCATGTTATGAAACTTCTCTGTTTTTCTCTCGTTAATCTGTCTTTTATTACCAGGGAGGCAGGGAGGTGGGAAGTGTCTCAGCCAAGAACCTAGAAGGGTAGAGGGAAAATTTCTTTTCCTCCCCTACAATGTCAGAATATGGGGTTTGAAAAAAATAAAAGATTCGAATATCAAGGGCTTTAGGGAGGTCTTTGGGGGAAATTGAAGAAATGTTTTTGTAAAGATGACCTTCTTTGTGACTGTGCCTGAATGTCAACTGTGAAGAGAGGGCCACACAAAACCATCACACAGTTTTTCCAGAACAATTATGGCCAAAGAAAAAAACATGTCACTGCTGTTCACTTTAAGAATATGTGGCAATTACTTTGAATTTTAATATATGAGTGTATAAAATTATCCTACTTTTAAAATAAATTTTTTTTCAGAATGAAATTCTGGTTTAATCTTTTTTTTCAATACTTACTATGACATTTAGTTCCTATTTTAGATGGATTTGTTTTAAATGACCTTTTTCAGATACAAATTATCCATGAATAATGAAGGCTTCCAATATTTATGAAACAATATGGTAAGCATGTATAGAGAGATAAGCAGCCAGAAATGGGAGAAAAGTTGAAACTGAAGGTTTCTATGTTTCAAATACACCCTAGGTATGCACATTTCCTGTGGATATTTTGTTGCAATACTCTGAGTTAGATGCTCTTAGGCTTCAGCCTGTAGGAAAGTGGTGATGATGAGACCAATGGTCTCTGAACTGGAGATAAACACCCAGCTCATGTTGGTTGTCCAAGTTGCTTCCTGCCTCTGACATCTGATTTGATCCCTTGCTCTAAGACTGACAACCTCACAATTCACATTATCCTAGGTTATTCTAGGTCACCTCCATATTTGCCAGATCATTCAGGGTCTTGAGGAATGCAGATTCCTAAGCCACTTCTCTCTTGTTGGGAGAACTGACAAACAGCGAATGAGTGGAGTGTTTGCTGGTAATTCTAGGAAGCCTTCTCCAGGGGCATTTGTATTCATTCCAATTCCTTTCAACTACCTTTTAAAAGCCTTGATTCTGAGTGATGGAAATCTGCGATCTAAAAGAGGATTACTTTGGCAATAATGCTGGCTTGGATAATCACTTAAAGCACTGGTGTTCCATTCCTCACAGTGAAGTGGACATGGATGAATGAAACGGTCTTGGATTCCAGTGACCAGGAGCAGAGCACATGCTCCTTTATACATGTCCTATCAGAGTTACTTAGAGCTCAGAGTTGGGAAAACTGACCCAGTAATGTTACCTTGCTCTTCTGCAAGCTTTTACCTCTCCCATCTTACTCCTTTTTTACTTTCCTGCTGGTGACTCTCTATTCCAACTGCTACGAGGCCCTTGAAGACAGATGGTTTTAAGACACATTCATCCTGTGACCCAAATACTTCTGGCTTCCATTGGGACCAATCATAGTACAGAGTCACAATGCAAAAAAATGAAACTGACATTTTGAAAAGTATGGAAAACATATATAACTTTACAGAAGTCTCTTAGACTAAGGGGGATATGATTCAGAGTACACAGCCAAATTTCTAAAAATCACCAGAGACATCCACCTCCACAGTGTCACTCGGCACAGGGTGACAGCTTCAGCCCCGCCCCCCACCCCCCTAGAAACCCTTTAAACTCTTACCTGAAGCTCCCTGGCTCCTCTCCGCCTCACAGCCTTTTCCTCCCAGGACTGTTTCTTCCTAAAAACAGCGCCTGCTTCTCCAACATAAAGCTGCCTGGCCTTTCCTTCTTCTGACTTCCATCTTGCTGCTCCAGGCCGAGGGAAACAGCAATAGCTGTAAAGGCTTATTTACGTTCGTCGTACCTCGATATTTGTGTACTCTGAATATTTTGTCTCTGTCAGAACCCCTTATGGCAATTCTGCCATTACCTTGAGCAAAAATCCCTCTCAAATGGCTTTTCACATGATACTGAATGTCCTCCTGAAGCTTCTCTTCAAAGCAGCTCTGCGGACGTTTTCTGTAAAGGACCAAGTAGTAGATATGTGCAGCATTGCAGGTTTTAAGGCCTCTACCCCACCTACTCAACTCTGCCATCGTGGCAGGAAAGCAGCCACAGGTAATATATACATGAAGGGCGGCTACGTTCCCAAAAAACTTTATTTGCAAAAACAGGCTGGCAAGCCCTGCTCTAAACAGCGCTTCTCGACTGTAGCTGTGCATCACTCTCACCTGCCGAGCTTTGTAAACTCTTGGCGCTCAGGCCACACCCCAGAGCAATTACAGTAGGACCTCTGGGGGCGGAACCCAAACGTCAGTATTTGAAAATTCCTCAGGTGAGTCCAATGTGCAGCCAAGGTTGAAAACACCTGATCTAAAACCTCTCATGGGTCCTGTATTCCAACCGGGAGTATCGGGATTATTCTGGTCCTGAGTGGGTTTCACGAGTGCATAGATATTCACCGCCTCCCTTCACGATGGCCATGTGGGGTCCTCTGTGAGCAGCCCCACTGCTTGACCCTATATTAGACTTATTGAAATTCCTTGAACAGGAATAAGTGGAGCATTTTTTTTTTGATAAGGCTAAATTTAACTATTCATTTTCTTCTAAACCGAGAAATATCAATGCATTCAACTGACACTTCTTCTTGGTTCTACAGGCTACATTTAAAACTGTGATTTTAACAGGATTGTTTCTCTCGAGTGAGATTAAAAAGAAGTTGGTATTTTCTGCTAGGAAATCAGAAATTCACTCCTGAGTCCACAGCTGTGCTTCTTTTCAAATCTTCCAGAGCACGTCTGAGCTGGCCCCAGTGGAGGACTGGATGAGACTAATATTTCCCTATTTTCATTAGAACTCAGGATTTCAAGCAGATGAACGTGCTGTTTAAGTCATTCTGAAGTCCACTTGTCCAAGACTATTTTACTTAAAGTACAACACTTTCTAGAGACAAACGCTCCGTGGATAGGACGTCACGGTACCTGACGTACTGCTTCCCTGCTGTCATTGAAGGAAAGCCCAGGAGACGGGTCAGCTGCTTTCCCCTTCCTCAGAAGCCTTGGACTGTCATGAACTTTCAGCGTCTTCGAAATATTGACCTAACAAGAAGGCACTTCCCTCAGATTTCAGAGCTAGTAAAAACACTTTGTCCATAGAGCTAGGACTATGAGGATCAAGGGGAGAATAAACACGTGCACGTCCCTTTCCCCCTCCTCTTGGTTCGTGGAGCACGTGTTGGCTCGCAGACTCTGGGCTGAGTCCCTGCAAAGCCCGCCCATGGCCTCACATACGATTAGCTCATGGCACACGCCCTCCCTGGCCCCACTGGATTGACTCCAAAGAGGTTGTATGAGTTTATTAATGCAGGCTTAAGGGTGGTGAAGGATCCTTGCAGAAAAGAGGGCAAGCTGAAGGTCTTTTGACATCTCAAAAGGCTTTCTGGAAAATTTCTCATGAGGGCAATGACTCATGGTGGTCCTCTCCAAATTTTCAGTTCTTCCCATGGCAGCTCTGGGAGGAACTTAAGAACAGTGACCTATTTGGAAGACTGGCAGGGTCTCAGAGATATGTTGGCAAAAGAATTCATATTATCTTGAGGAAATATTATTGGTGCACATAAAAAAGGGTGGAGGGAATCTGACGGAGATTGGGGAGGGAAATAAAGCCCTCCGACTTGTGAGTGTTCTACTCCCCATCCCTACCCCCACTCCTGCCCTTGGCACTGCTATTGAGTCCTTTGGATTCCCAACTTGAGTGCTTGTGTAGACCTAGAGTCAGACTGGGCATTTTGCAACGACTAGCTCCGACTTGAATGAAGAACTGAACTGTAATGGGAGTAGGAAAAAAGTATGCTGCAGAGGGTAACAGGTGCCATTAGCATCCTTGCACAGACTTTTCTGGAAGACCCACTTTCTGTTCTTTGCTTAGTCAAGGCTATCTTGTGGCTTGTGGGAGGGCAGAAGTGTCTAGACACCTGGCCACATTCAGAGAGAAGCAGCCCTAGTCTGTTGCTGCCTCCCCAGAATCCAGCATAAGCCAGATTCTTCCTGGCCCTGACCAAGTTCCTTGCTTGGCAGCAGGGGATGCTGAGACCAGGTTCAGAGTGTTAGATGTGTTGGCACAGGACGGCCTATCTTCACAAGGAGCTTACCAGCTGTCCAGAGAATCCACACAAAACATGAATGACGTCATTTAATAAGCACCCACATTACTGGAGGAATAACTAAACTGGGAGGCAGGATGCTATTAAAATCAGAAAAAGAACAAGGATCTCTCCACCATTGTATTAGTTAATACAATTCTAGCACAGATATAGGAACATTATTATTGAAAATGAGAAAACAAAACGCATTATTTGGAGATGACATAATTGCCTATCGAGAAATCCCAAGATAATTAAAAACTGGTTATCTTTATAGATGTTTAGTAAAATGGCTGGTTAAAGGTAAGTGTACTAAAGTAACAAGCTTTCCTGCCCTCCCCGAAGTAACTAAGAAAAAAATACATGAGGTTTTTCTCCACCTCAAAATATCCAGATATAACCTTAATGTTAAAAATGAATATATGAGGAACATTACAAAATTTACTGAGAGAGTTCAAGGGAAAAAATACACAAAATCATAAAAATAAATGAATACATACCCCACGTAATGGGGTGAGAAGAATGAGTATTATAGAAGTATGTTTTTTCCAAGTTAGCATATTGATTTAACACAATTCCAAGAGTAATTACTTGAGCTGCACTGCTAGATATTAAAGCGTGACATAAATTTTAAAAAATCATGTCAGTGGATCCTGGTTCAATACTACCTTTAGAAGGAGATGCATTATTTTATTGTTCTACTTTTTGTGTGTATGTACACATACACAAACATTAAGAAAACTGTAGAAATGGGAACATCATGACACTAGCATGAAAATGGATATATTCATCAATGGAAACAAAACGACTGTAGAGAAAGAATCCCAATACATATGAGAAGATAATATATAATAAAGGAAGCATCACGAACCAGTGATCAAGAGATAATTCATCAAAGAGTTAAAAGTAATTGACTGTTATATTTAGATTTCACATCATACAAAGAACAAAATGCAAATACTTTTAGGAATTGCAAAAAATAGTGCGAAATGATAGTTGACTGAAGTGGGGAAGGATCTTTTAAGCATAAGTCAGAGAGACAAGTTAAAAGGAATAAGATTATTATAGAATAAGCAAAGAGGATTATTTCTTTAAGAAAATAAGAAAAGGAATAAAATTATATTTGAGTATATAAAAGATATAATTTATGTCGAAAAGATCATAGATTTATAACACGTATCTACAATTTCAAGTAGGGTTTTTCACAGCACTGAATGAATATTTTAACTTTTAGAATTCGATTAATGTTTTATATCATGTTACAAGATTAGAGCATAAAAACTATATTTTTCTCAATTAATAAAAGAATTCAGCGAAAGTAATTTGTGATAAAAGCTTCCAGCAGACCAGGAATAGAAGAGAATTTCTTTTACCTGAAAAGTTATATCTGTTATTGACCTTCTTAGCAGATATCATACTTTCAGAAACTTTGGACTCATTCCCATTTACATCTGGATGGAAAGAATAAACTCATCGGCCAATTGGGCATTGGAGGTTCTAGATAAGCAAAGAAATAAGAGGTCTAAGAATATTTTAAAAGGAGATAAAACAGTGCTTATTTGTAATATGATTACCTCTATAGAAAATTCAAGAGAATTTAAAACAAACTTTTAGACTGATAACAAAGTTTGGCAATGTGCTGGATACAAAACCAACGTACTAACATTTTCTGCATTCTTATACATAGTAATAACCAATTAGAAAATGTTTTTGAATAGCATTCTAATTTTTCATAGCTACAAAAAGTATGTTTCATAGTTATAATACCTAAGAATAAATTTATACAAGATGTGCAAAACCTTTCATGGAGAAAATTACAACACAGTACTGAAGAATGCAAAAACTGATCTGAATATATGCAGAGATATAGCAGGTTCATGAAGAAAAGACAAGATTAGGAAGATGACACTTGTCCCCATAATAATCTATAAAAGACATGGAATTAAAATTAAAATTCCAGCAGGGTTTTCTATGGAAGTTGACAAGCTGACCCTAACATTTGTCTAGGAGAGAAAAGAGAGCATAATAGTCAGGATTCTCCAGAAAAACAGACGCGATGGGATAAAAAGAAGACATTGTGCGGAACTGGAAACTGGCTCATGCGATTATGGAGGCTGAGAAGCCATGCGATCTGCTGTCTGCAAGCTGGAGGCCCAGGAGAGCTGGTGCTTTAGTTCCAGTCCTGAGAACTAGGGGAGCCAATGGCGTAAATCCCAGCCCAAGGGCAGGAGAAGACCGAAGTCCTAACTCAAACACACAGGCAGGAAGGGAACAAATCCTCCCTTCCTTTGCTTTTTTCTTCTATTTAGGCCCTCAACGGACTAGAAGATGCCCATCCACATTGGGGAGGGCCATGCAGCAGTTCAATTCAAATGCTAATCTCATCCAGAAACACCCTCACAGACATAGGCAGGAATAATGCTTAATCTGGGCACCTCAGGGCCCAGTCAAGTTGACACATAAAATTAACCATCACAATAGCTAAGATACAGCCAGAGAGCTTGCTCTACCAGATACCAAGATTTATTAATTACTTACTTATTAATAGTAGTGTAGACAGCATGCTATTTGAGTCGGACAAAATAGGCCCCGGGCATATATAGAGACTTGATGCTGGACAGAGAGGACCCTACAAATCAGGGCGGAATGTACGATCTAGTCAAGAAATGAGTCTGGGAAAATTAGTTATCCTTCTGGAAAGAAAATTAAGTCACTATCTCACACCTTGCAAATACAAATTCCAGACAGACTAAATATCTAAATGTACAAAAGAAACCAAGAAACAACTGGAAGAGAATAAAGGAAAATCTCTTTATGACCCTGAATAAATCTTGAGGATTCCACAGACAAGCACAAGGGGGAAAAAGCTTTAATTAAGTAAAATGTAGACAAATATAACTACACTAAAATTATAAACTTAAATACAACCAAAAAATATCTTAAACAAGATTTAAAAGACAAGTCATAGACAGGAAGAAGATATTGAGTACATATAAATCAGCAAATGTTAGCATCTAAAATATGTAAATTTTTTTTTATAATTCAGCAAGAAAAAGATAATTACCCCCCAATGGACAAAATATATCAAGAAGCACATTCACAGAGGAGGAAATCTGAATGTCATATAAATGAAAAGTTGCTCTATTTCTTTAGCTATGTGGAAAATGCTATCTCATAGCCAACAGATTGGCAAAATGAAGAAAAAGGTTTCATACATTTATCCTTGATAAATCAGGATGGAGAAGTATTTCTCACTCTACCTTTTTGGATCTGTAACCTAGAGAAGGTCTCTGACTTGTGCATGAGGAAGCACACGCCAGATTGTTCCTTGCAGCATTGTTTATGATGGTGAAAAATGGAAATAGCTTAAGTGTTCATCAGCAGAAGAACAGGCAAGTAGATTGTACTATATTCAGTAACAGAACATTATAGAGCAGTTCAAAAGAGGGAACTAGAGCAACAAGGGTAAAACTCATCAAAATAATGATAGAACAGTCAAGCTGCTGAATAGCGTCTCATATAATGCCCTTTTCAAAACTTTATAAAACTTTACTATTCTTATTTACCATGATATAAATTTTAAGCTAAAAACTGTGCTTATTGTGCAAACACAATTTCAGATACGTGTGCTTTCTGCTTTCCAGCCCTCAGCTCTACAAACTATAGCTTCGAAATCTGTCCTACATAGAAATTTCAGGGCCACCAGTTCATGCAGCCCTCCAAACACCATGGCAACATAAGTGTTTAGGAAGTTCTGGAGCTGCTCTTCTCCATCAATGGCCAAAATTATAACTGGAGAATTATGAGATCAACAGTCTATGGAACAAAACTAATTCCTTCTGTGTATGTTATGAGCATAAAACATCTTGGACATAGTTAATGCATAGATTCCATCTGGCATTTTTCATATTATGTAAAATTGTTATGTCAGCAACAGATGGTAGAGCTAAGTGTTAGGAGATCTTACTTATGCCCAACTATCAGGTTCGCAAATCTGAACATCAAACAGTTTGCAGGTCTGTGGAAATGCACGAGGTGCTAGATTTTCTCCTGTTGCACTGTCTTGCGAATTATTCTTGTCTGTTTCTGCTTTCCTCCTTTCTAACAATCCCTGATTTTGTTCTGATATAATCATCTGAGCTCCTGAGCTGACTCCTCCACTATTAGTTCAGCAAACCCTTGGCACATGTTTTCGGTAAATTGAAGAAGGACTTACAAGCTTGTAAGAGTGAAGTATTCATATCTGTCTCTGTCTTTCACCTGATGTGATCAAAGATGATAGACATATTTCTTCCAGCAGCCATTTAGTGACCATGAGGAAACCTCAGCTTTAGGATGAAGCTGGTACTGAGGACAGTGGAAAGGAGACTCAGAGAAATCGTGAGTCTTTAACATTATCAAGCTGTCAATTACCTATCAACTGCCCAACCTCTGGACATGGTGTTGGTCAAGCGAAATATTCTCTTGTTCAAGTCTGTGTGAGTTGAGGTTTCTTTTACTTAGAGCCCAAAGCACCTGTTAAAAGATGCAGAAACTTAAATATTCATTAATTTAGAAGTCTCTTGCTATAAAATTCATGAAATATGGTTGATTCTTGAACAAAATCAGTTGAAAATACACACATAACTTATAGTCTGCCCTCCATATGCACAGTTCCTCTGTATTTGATATTCCATATTCACAGATTCAACCAACTGCACACAGATCGTGCAGTACTGTAGTATTGGAAAAAATCTGGGGAATTAAGACTCAGTGCTTTCACTGCCCTGGGCCTGGGTTCAATCCCTGGTCAGGGAACTAAGATCCCACAAGCCATGAGGTACAGCCAAAAAAAAAAAAAAAAGAAAAGAAAAAGAAAAAAGAAAAGAAAAAAAATCTGTGTGTAAGTGGACTAGGGGGGTTCAAAGCCATGTTGTTCAAAGGTCAACTGTACAAAGAAACGGAACCTTAGATCTGGATCAAGAGCATTTAACTTCCTGTTTCCCCACTTGGAGGCCACTGTGTTCATTGTCATTCATTTACAAAGCAGGAGCTTTGAAATCCAGCCTAAGACAGAAGGCCAGTTTACAGGTCTTACAATTGTTTAGCACTTCACAGTTTTTAAAATACTCCCATATATATATGATCACATCATCAACCATGTGAAGAGAGCTGTGTAGGCATTTTTTTTAAATGGAAATGGACAAATTTATTGAAAAACACAGTCTGCCTTAATCAACACAAAAAGAAATGGAAAATATGAAGACCATACCTACTTAAAGAAATTGAATTCATAATTTAAAACCTTCCCACAAAGAAACTTTACGCCAAATGGTTTCACTGATGAATTCTATCAACTATGTAAGGAATAAATAACACCAATCTTACACAAAGTCTTAGAGAAAATAGAGGGGAAGGGAACAAGTCCCAACTTATTTGATGATGTCAGTATAACTCTGATATCAAAATCAAAGCTATTACAAGAAAGGAGAAGGATAGGTCAATATCCCCCCTGAACATAAATGCAAAAAATCTGACAAAATATTAGCAAACCTATTCCAACAATATACAAAAAGAATAATATACCAGACCAAGTGAGGTTGATCCCAATAAGACAAAGTTAGCTCAACATTAAAAACCCAACCAATGTATTTTTTCACATCAACAGAAAAAAAAGAAAAACCATATGACAACATCATAATAGATTTGGAAAAGAAACTGACAAAATTCAACATCCACCCACAAAAGATTAGAATAAGGGCCAAATGAGATGATATACTCCAAAATGTTTAGTAAACTGAAAGACGCTGTATAAAGGGAAGGTATTTTTATTTTCATCCCTCCGTTGTGACACCCTGAGATTTATAGCTTGCTTTCTGATAAGGACTTCATGGGACCCGGACAACTGTGTAGGCATTTTTAAAAAGCAGAAGTTCAGGGGAGTTCAGTGACATTATCAAAAGCAAACAAGTTAGAAACTGATCTAAATTTAGACCACTGAATTTTCTGCTGAGTCTGAATGACTTCAAATATTGCATATAAATAAGTCTTTGTGGAAGAAAAACCCTATCAATACTTAAATGATAATAAGTGTTTTGGAAATTGCAACAGTCAGGATGGGATAGGTTATGCTGCAGTAATAAATGTCCCCAAATCTCAGTCGCTTACAACAGCAGAGGATTATTTCTTATTGTTGGGAGTTGTTGGGTTGGCTAACACCTCTGCTCCATGTTGTCCTCACTCCAGGCCCCAGGCTGAAGGAACTATCTCTATCTGAATCATGGCTGGTCATCATGGCAGAGGAAAAAGTGCACAGCAAATCACTGCTGGCTCTAGAACCTCTGTGTGGAAGTCACGTGAGGTAGGTCCATTCTCATTTCATTGGCCAAAGCCACTTATACAACCAAGTGTAACATTAATGAGGTAGGGAAGAATGATCCTTCCCTAGAGAGTGCTAGTGACTATGAACACAGAAGACTTTCCATATTTCCAATGAACTCGTGTTCTAATTCTGTGTCCCTAGACCCAGTAACATACGGACTTAAGAATGAACACTTCACAGAGCTGTGATGTCACTTACGGTTGGATGTAACTCAGGATTGATGTAGCAAAATGTTTCTCAAAGTGCATCCTCAAGAACACTAGTTGTGTGAGACCGCTAAAGAATGGCTTGCATTGTCTTACGATGTGGGAAAACACTATGTACCAAATTCTCCCTTTCAACTTGGCAATTGATGTAGGATGTTCAAATCTCTGAGAAGTCTTACAAAATGCTGGACTTTGTTTAATCTCAAACTTTCCAAATCTATTTCATCATGGAGCTTGTAATTTTTCTTAACTTTATTTATTTGTTTTGCATAATACCTATTGACATCCCATAGCACTATGTTCCCTGGCTATACTTTGAGCTAGGTTGCTACAGTGAAACTGGGCTTGGGGTCAGGTCCAGGGTTTTAGCTCCACCTCTTTCACAAATAGCCATGTGAACTCGGCATGTCATTCACAATTCTTTAATTTCCACATTTGTGAAATGGAAATAATTTTAGCCTGTGAGCCTCTAGTGAGATCATTAATGTGAAGCCTCCTTGAATGATAGAGTGTTTTACATATGCCAGGAGCCAGCCTTGGACAAACATTTCAAGATCTGTCTCTTCTCTTTGCACTGCCCATGAACCCACGTCTTCAAGCCTGTCCCCAAGAATGGGGATAAGCCATCAAATGGGCTTGATGTGAGCTTGTCTGCTCATTTTTACAGCTGAGCTGTAAGCATCAAGCCCTCCTCTCCCTGATGGCTCCCAGATATGAACCATATATAAGATAGTATCTGGAAACATGCCTTGTAAACTGTGAAGTGCCATACAGATTCACTAATTTATGAATGATATGTTTTCCCCTTATTATGTATTAGTTCTTTTCAAGATTTTGTTAAACAGTAAGTTGCCTTTCAAATGCCATATTTATTTCTGAATTCAATAAGGAGTTCACTTTGGACTTTTTGAGAATACACATATCCATATAAGCACATTTTCATTCATTCATTCATTCCTGCAGCAAGCAGATATTGAGGCTGTATATTTACATATATGTGTGTACACACACACACACATCCCCCGAGTTTTACCTTCCCTTAAATTTGAAGTGGATTATAAATACCCACAAGGTGCAACAAAATAAAAGATAAATAATTTGATGAAAAGGTAGAGAAAAACTTAATTAGGGGTAGAAGAAATAAATGAGTCCAGAAGCAATTCGGCTCCCCCACCATGGATTCCAAAAGGTCCTTTCCTTTGGACACAAGCTTGACTTTGTGCTCTCAAGGCCAATACAAAGACTAAAACACAGTCCACTGCAGATTTCCTTCAAGAAAAGCTGGGAATGCAAATGATGATTTGCTGTATTCTAAATTTAAATGTTGACAGCCAGTTTAAATTTGTTTAAAAACTCTGCACTAAACAAAATATTTGTGAAAGCTGAATCTAGCACATGGGTCTCAAGTTTACAATCTCAAATGCCTGGGTTGGGGGAGGGTGGCTTTCACATGGGGAGAGGCACAGATGCCAGGGCCCACTCTATCAAATGGATACAGCACAGAATCTGGAGGAGGGGGAGTGCGATGAACGGAATTGTATCCCCCTCAAATTCATACGTTGAAGCCCTAATCCCCGATCTGATTGTACTTGGAGATGAGGCTTTAGGAGGTAATTTAGGATAAAGGAGGTCATAAGCGTGGAGGTTTAATCCAATAGGACTGGTGGCTTTATAAGAGGGGGACCATCTCTCTGTCTGCGCATGCACCGAAGAAAGGCTCTGTGAGGACACCTTCCACAAGCTGGCAGAATGCTCTCACCAGAACCTGACCCTGCTGGCACTCTGATCTAGGACTGCCAGCTTTCAGAACTGTGAGGAAATCAAGTTCTCATGTTTGAGCCAGGTAGCCTATGGTATCTTGTTATGGCAGCCGGGGCCAACTAATGCCAAAAGCTTAGTCTGCTTTCCTGGCCCCTGTGATGGATAAGCTCCTGAGTCCCTCAAGGCAACCCCACCAATGGCTCATTCACCTCTTCAGGATGCTGGAGACATGTTTTGGCAGGAAATGAAAAGGAGAGAAAAAGACTTGGGAAGAGTATCCTATTTGAAGGCTGGGCTCCCAGAGGAAGTGACACAGGCCAGGCAAGGCGAGCAGCAATGAATTCCTGGATTCGGGAAGACATGGGACAGGAAGGCTCCTGTCCCTAATGCAGTTGCTGCTCAAGGTGTATTCTGTAGTTGGTATAAATTTTAAGAAGCTTAGCAGCCAGCTTTTTGGTTTAATAGCATTTGATAGCCCAATTCTCAGTCATGCCCTCCTCTGGGTTTTAGGCAGGCAAAGGAGATTTTGTAAGAGAGCTGTGTTAAAGCCAGAGAAAAAAGCAAAAGCTGTTCTGTCATTGCTAATGGGGAGGCTGTCTTTCTCATCTCTCTGCATCTCCCCAAGCAGGTACCAAGGGAAGCCTCCAAATGCCTGCTCTGAAAGGGAGCTGCTCTTTTTGTGAGCAATGTCACCTGGTTCTTAAGCTATCTGGGGAGCATTGAATATTATCTGATCAATTGTGCATTTGGGACTAAGTCCTTTACAAGAGTGATGGAAAAGTTGCTTTCAGATGAGATCCATTGAGGATATAATTAGTATTTGATGATAAATGAAAATGAGTCCACGCAAAATACAGATACCATTCAGAAAGCTTCCAATACATTTTCACTTTATATGACTGGACTTTTCAGACTGAAATGAACTGACCTCAACCTACATTTCCAAGGTCTTCTGCTTCCTCTCTTCTCCCTTTGCTTTTGGTTACAGTCACATGGCTTTTCAAATATACCTGCAAATTCTACCAGATATGTTCCTGGAAGGCAGCTTGTCATCATATTTAAAGCATGATTCTAAATCTAGGTTTGCGGATGCAAAGCCCAGCTATGACCATTTACTCTGTGACTTTGGGCAAGTTATTTAATATCTTTGTGCCTCAATTTCTTTATCTGCAACGTGGGGATGACATTAATAGTACTTACCTCCTAGGGAGGCTGTGAGAAAAAAATGAGTTAATATTTGTAAAACTCTTCCAACATTGCCTAGGAGATGGTAAGTTTTGTGTGTTTATTAAATAAAATGCCTCTGTGTCTTTGTATGTGCTTTTCCTGTTGCTCACTTGTTTATCCTCCAATTTGTCAGCCCCCACTCTTACTCCTATGACTTTTTTAACATCTTTATTGAGGTGTGACTGACATGCAATAAACCGCACATATTTAAAGTTCTGACATATGCAAACTTACGGTTAACAAAGAGGAAAGGCGGGCGGGGGAGGGATAAATTGGGAGTCTGGGATTGACATATACACACTACTATATATAAAATAGACAACCAACAAGGCCCTACTGTATAGCACAGGGAACTCTACTCAATATTCTGTAATAACCTAAATGGGAAAATAATTTGAAAAAGAATAGTGTATGTATAATTGGATGACTTTGCTGTATGCTTGAAAGTAACATAACCTTGTGAAACAACTATACTCCAATATAAAATAAAACAGGTTTTAAAAAGTTTTGATATATGTATACATTCATGACCACATCACCACAATTAAGATAATAAACATACCCACCACCACAAAAGGTTTCTCATGCCTCTTATAATTCCCTTCTCCTCTCCCTGTCCCCTCTTCCCCCATACCTGCTAGTCTGCTTCCTATTACTATAGACTGGTTTGAATCATCTAGAGTTTTACAACAATGCAATCATAACATAGAGCCTTTGGTGTCTGGTTTCTTTCACTCAGCATGTTTTTGAGGTTCATCCATGTGGCAGCCCACATCAGTAGTTAGTTCTTTTCTGTTGCTGTGTAGTCTTACACTGTATGGGTAGACTATGATTTTTTTTACTGATCACCTTTTGATAGACACTGGGGCTTTGTCTCTTTGTAACAGTTGTTTTCCTAGTGCCTTGAACACTGCCTGGCACATAGTAAGTACTCAATAAATAATTTTAAACAACTAAATGGAAGAATATCCTTCTGGTGTGCTTCCACTTGTCACTGAAGCTCAAGTTAGTGCTGCCATGAATACTGTGCAAGCACTACAATTTAAAAAAAAAATTATGTTTTCAAAGAATATTTGATCATATATAAGAATGCAGATTAATGATGATAATAGGTTAGGCCATAAAAGGCAAAGCCCCAGAGTGTATAAAAGCATAGTACGCATGGAAAAGGACTCTAATATAAAAAATATCAACAGATGTAATCTTTGACTTTCCTTTTAATATTTGCCATATTTTCCAAAATTTTGACAATGAAGAGATAAACCATTTTTTTCAAAAATGGAATTAAAATTTATTTTTTTATTTTTAAGAATAATCTGCTTAAATGTTACTTCTTTCATGAAGTCTTTACCATCTCCCTCAGGCAGCATCAATTACTCCTTCTGTAAAGGCAACATGGTATGTATCAGTCAGCTCTTGCCAAAGTAATATTGCCTAACACATCACCCCGAATCTCAGTGACTTACAACTACACGCCTTATTGCTCACTTTTGGATCTGCAGGTTGGTTGGGGGCGGTATGGTGCTTTGCTACAGGCAGGGTTTGACTGGGCCTCTGATCTTCTGATACGGCCTTCTCCTGGGAGAGATGAGGGCAAACACATGATGCCTCTCAAAGCTGAGGCTCAGAACTGGCTCACAGTCCTTTATACCCACGTTCCATGGCCCAAACAAGACACATGCCAAGTTCATGTCAATGAGGCAGAGAATGATCCCTCTCGTGAGATTGGTGGGGGTAGGAGACTAAATGCTTGCTGAACAATAATTTAACCTACCACACGACAGGAGACAAAACACTGCTTTGGGGGTCTTCCAAACTTGCCCTTGGAAGCTGGCTAGACCACTTAAGGGCCATGTGCTTTGGGGCAATTTATTTAAGCCCTGTTTCCCCTTTTGTTGACCGGAGATTATAAAATGCTTGGAAAAGAGGTTGTGAACTTTGAACATGATAGGTGTGTAGTGACCATGGAGGTACACCAGCCAGAGCTCCTTCTAGAGAGCCAGCTGCTGGGAGCCTAAGCATTTCTCAGCCTCAGCTCTGGATGCTCCAGTGGATTTGCACTGAGGCTGCACTTTCCCTAGGGTGCAAGCAGCCGACAACGAAGCACAGCAGAGAAACCATTTCCAGCCCATTGCTGTGGGACAAGAGACTCCTTTAGTGGAAGATGAGCTGGAAGATGTCCCATCCATCTGGCCCAAGCCTTCTTAGACCTCACTGCCATCTGAGGGCTCCCTGCCGAATCCTTCTGCCCCCCTTCCCTTTCTCCCTTTTTCTCCTCTCACCCGTGTCAGACCCACACTGCAGCTGGAAGACTCCCCCTGCCGGCTCCTGCTTCCTTCACTCTATTCTGCGCAGAGGCTTCCCCAATATGGCTCCAGCACATTTAATTCCTCATTTCCTCTTGGCATCTGCTTCTAGGAGGATCCAGACTGACACAGACTATCAAGTGCCTAGAAAAGGGCCTAAGGAAAAGTATGAACTCAATACATCTTGTTTTTAAATTTCTTCTATTCACTCTCAAGATCTTTTACGCGTACCTCATCTATGGCTATTGTCACACTTCACAGATAGTGTTTTTATTGCAGCAAAATATGTATGACATAAAATTTGCAATTTTAACCATTTTTAAGTGTAAAATTCAGTGGCGCTCATTACATTCACAAAGTTGAGCAGCCATCACCATTATGTTTCCAAAATGTTTTTATCACCCCAGAGACTCTGTAACCATGAAGCAATATCTCCCCATTTCCTTCTCCTCCAGTCCTTGGTAACCTCTCTTCTATTTGCTGTCTCAGAAAACTGTTTTATTACCTATTGCCCTGCTTAGCTGAACTCAAAGACTGGAATTTTGTTCTAGTCGTCTTTGTATTTTACTAAGTCTTGACTGTAATGGATGAGAAATATAAACAAGGATGGTTCCCAGATCTTTTTTTAAGTAGAATATAATTTTGGTTGAAGTTACCATCTCAATATTTTTGCTTCATAGTCAAATCTGTAAATAGGAAAAGGGAGTTTCTACGCTCCTGCAGTTGAAGTTGTATCTCCTATCCTTCCCCATTGTGCCCACTTTCTCGCCTGGACTGCATTTTCTACAGCCTGCAGCACATGAGTGTTTAAGCAGAAGGCCAGAAGTAGGTCAACAGATGATTGTGACCAAGGGGTAAAAGAAGAACAGAAAGCTTCCCCTTGCTTGATGTTAGCACAGAAAAGTTAACACATGTGCTGTGCATGCTTCACCAGAAGGGTCTTTCTTTGATCTGGCATTTGACCTTCTTTCTACTCAAATGACATGAACTGGCTGATAGATTTGAACAGAACTGTGCATAAGTCCTCCTGATTAAAAGGAGCCTGGATCACTTCAAAATAAAAGCATAGACATTACCTTCTGAGAAAATTCACAGTGTCGCAGCTGGGAACATGTTCAAGTTTGGACTCTGTGCATAGATTGGGTTGCCAAGCCTGATGAAGGTGTCCTAGAGCAAGCAGTGGGAAAGAGCATCATGTTGGGTCCGCTTGGAGTTGAGCTGGGGGAGGTTGAGGTCAACCATATCAATGGCATGTCACTAATTTCAATTGGATTGGAAGACTGGAGCTACCTCTCCAACAAGGTAATGATTTGGAGCAGAGTTCTTCAACCTTGGCACTGTTGGTATTTGGGGCTGGATCATTATCTGGAACGGGAGCTGCCGTGTGCATTGCAGGCATGTTCATAGCAGCATCCTTCATCTCCATTTACTAGATGCCAGTGTCACTTTACCTGCCCTTGGAGTCGTGACAACTCAAAATATCTCCAGACATTGGCAAATGTCCCCGGGGGGCGGGGGGCACAAAATCACACACCTGGTTGAGAATCATTGATTTTGATGAAAATGGCCATGAATGAATTTCACCATTGCATTACGCCTGCGTTTCTGCATTTTGAACCTGGGGCTACTGTTTTTTCAGGTGTTTCTTCTAAAGCTTTTGTTTGAATTTCCTCATCTGAACAAGGAAAAGGAAAGAATGCTTTCAAGGACCTCCTATTCACTCACATCCTTCCTTCTTCTCACTCACACCTGCCAGGGTTATTTTTTTCCTCTTCCTATTGAGAAATAAGTATTGTCTAATTGAATTGATTTAGGTTTGTGATTTATTCTATTTTTCTACTGCACTAACTCAATAGGTATATACTTTTCCATAAAAACTTAAAAAATACTTTTTTGACAGATGGCTTAAGCTAGCTAGACTTCATTTAATAAAACATTCCAAGGGGTTCCATTTGATAAAGCACTACAAGACTTCACTTTCCAAGCATCAGAAAAGTTCTAAAGGTTTTTCAACCCTCTTTCAAGAAAAAGGCTGTTAGGCTCTAGCCCCCAGGCCTTCTGTTTCCCAGGGGACTTTCTGTAGCTTGAGGAGAAAGCGAGAACTCTCTCCAGATTGGCCTAAGCCTACCACGGAGCTAGAAGCTTAATTAATGTTTGTAAAACATTTGAGATGAAAAACACCGTTAGCTCAAACCACTGCTATGAAAAGTGTTATTTTCAAAATCTCACTGACACATTAGCATCTGTCTTAACTAATCCTGAGGGAAAGAGAAAAAACTAGAAGAACCAAAGGATGACAGGGGAAATGATGAAGGTCCTAACAGGACTCCAGGTGCCAGGGAAGGTGATGCTTGAGATAATGACAGATTTGGTAGCTGGCCTGCTGTATACGGCCCTGCTATCCAGGGCAGCCTCGAGTGACTAATTATTTATGTGGGTGAATAATGGAAATGCTTCTATTTGTTTTATGTCTCAGATGTTGCCCAAATAAGAAATCAGCAGAGTCTCAAATTCAGGATGAGAACCAAGAAACAGAATTCGCTGGCTGGTAACGGTACATCTGATAAGAGATTCAGACACTGAGGGGACTGGTCAGAGGCCATAAGAGCCCTGGGAATGCCTAAAACATAGGGCCATAGTCACAGAGGAAGCCAATGTATTTTAAATACGAAATACCTCATCAGATATTGATTTGGTGTCCTATGGATGTGAATAAATTGGGTACAGACCCACAAATTAGGTTACTTTGCTCTCCCTCAGACTGCCCATTGCATTTCAAATGAAAGCTAAGTTCCTCCCCACGACACACGAGGCCTTGTAAGATTCAGCCCTTGCCTACGCTTGCGCTGCCCTCTCCTCGTGCACTGCACTCCGTCCACACTGCCTTTCTGTCCCCTGGACACAGCCATCACTTGCGATATTCCTACAATGCTTATCCCTTCCATATTCACTGCATTGGCTCCTTCTTGTCATTTTGGTCTTAGCTTTCCTTAGAGAACTTTCCTAACCACTCAAACAAAAGAAGTCCCTTTCCCCATTCCTATCACCTTATCTTATGATATTGTATAGCACTTATTATCCTGCTATTAATGTATGTCTTCACTTGTATAGTATCTATTACATACAAGGTGAACAACTAATGTATCATCCAAACTGAGGCACCTTTGAGAGTGAGCGCTATTAATAATGATGCTGGGACAATGAAATAATAGGGACATCAGGATGTGTGCATCACTGGAGTTATAACCCATCAGAGAATATATTCTTCCTTAGGGTATGGACTTTATCTAACTTCTTCACTGTTGATCCCCAGAGCATGGAACTGTACCCACAACTGATAGGCACTTATTAATGAATTAGTACATGTATAGATTTACACATTTAATTTTTCCTATCATTTTTGTATTTTTCCATACACTAAAATGTGTTTATATATATTTAAAATTTTAAGAGAAAGACATCAAAATATAAAATAATATTGACCTTATGGTCCCTATGTAATATGTACTATTATGGATAGTGACTGACAAAGAACAGGCAAATTATAAGTGTTCATGTGCTTCAGTGGTGGTATAATGGTTGGCTTTTTCTTTTGAAACCTCTTTTATCCCTTTAACAATATTGTCTGTTAAATTTTCAAAAACTTAAAAGGAAAAAAATGGAAAAGTGAAAGAATATTTTCTTGAATAGTATATTTGACCCTAAGCTACATCTCCAGCTTGGTTTTGCCTGTTGAATGAATTCCAATCTCCTCAAACACATCTGTTCAGAACCATGGTATCCCTGTCATAAACCATGCCCATAAAATAGATGTCCAGTCCCTACCTTTCTACCCATGGCTCAGTTCCAATAAAAGTTACACACTGTTACGTTACATCTATAAACTCCGAACAAAGAGCATTGCTTACCACCCAGTTCTATAAGGATTAAGCCATCAGTCACCGCAGTCGCAGACCAACAGTGCACCCTGAGAGGAATTTAGGATGAAAAAATGATGAGGCACTCTGTGCTGTGGAAAAACAGGCCCCTTGGACCATGAGATGTACACCTCAGGAAGAATTTGAATGAACCCAGATTCTTGCATCTTCCAATTCACAGAAAAGCACTAAAATCATTAACTTGGGATATCTGTTCTTGGTGATTAGCAGTAGTCTTTTTTCCAAGATGTGTGCTTGACGGCACATATTCCCTCGCCAAAAACCATATATGGGCTGGGTTCTCCCCACCTCTTTGGAGCAGTTCCCTCAGAGCTGAGAGGCTATCTCCTGGGTGATAAACCTCAGCAAGGTCCCGGAATAAAACAAATGCACAACTCTAATGTGCATTTTTCTTTAAGTCAGCACATCTGATGGTGGAATCTAAATCACACTCACACCCATGTTACAAGCTGCCTTGCCTTCACACACTGGTGGGATGAACAGTGGGTGAATAAGCCAATCCATAATCATCAAACTACCAAGAAGCATTCATTTACGTCAATAAATGTTTACTGAGTACTTATGTGCATGGCCTGTGGTGAAAGCATCTTGTCAAAAGTGTTTTTTTCACCCTTATTTCTTTAATTTTCTTCCTCCATCATTTTCCTCATCAACTATTGCCCGTTAACCCCTTTTCTTGTCTTTCCCTACGGAATGATACTTAATGGGTCTTGGTCTGACCTATGTCCAAAGCTGTTGAAATGCAGGGCAGTGATTCTATACTCAGATGAGCAATGGTTGTAAATGGATCCCAGATGAGCGGCGGTATCAGAAGAGAATGACGTTTCACAGGGATCCTCCGTGGCTGAATTGAGATTCAGACTAGGTTGCTTCTCTTCATTGGAGACATTGCTAGCTGAGGGGTTAGGAATGAGATCAAGGGCTTTCTTCAGGAGAGTTTTACATTGAATATTCAAACAAAAAAGCAAAGGGCATGACAGAGACTGTCGTCAATTGGAAGTGCCTTTTCTGAGATACATGAATTCCACAAGCACTTGAGCACTTGCTTTACTGCTTTGGATCGGCTTCGGGCTTTCAAAGAAACAAAACAGGATCGTGGAAAGAGCATTTGGTAACTGGACGATTGTGTGACCTTGATTAACCTCTCTGCACTTGGTACGCTCTCATTCATGGTGGAGTTGGACTAGTTGATCACCATGTTCTCATTCAGCTTTCATTTTCTGTGTTTTAATGGTATAATCTGAACAATAATTTAATAACTGAATAATCAGATAAGAGCTATTTGAGTACCCCATTAATCTAGATCATGTTTCACATATTTTTCTAACACATCATCTAACAGCTTTTCATATAGGCTGAGAGGACAAATGTTTTTCTCCACAATATATACACCAATATTCCTCCTCCTTGGTTCCCCCTAACCCTTTAACTAAGAAGTGAATCTGTAGCCTAATTTTCTTTAGGAATAACCACATTTTACATGAAGTACATCTGTATTTATCACTCCCAGATATTAAAATATTTCATAAATGTGGGCCTAAGATTCCTGGCACAAATGTCATTATGGAGAAATTGAACAAATAAAGAAATGGATATAAGAAAATGTGATTGTGAATACTATTTAACAGTGATTGAATGTTACAATTCTTTTAACAAAATATATAGCTAACACAAAAAAAGCATTCCATTTTTCTTTCATTTCCATGGACACCAGTGTTGACAGAGATGCCATCATCTCTTGACTGGGTATCTGCAAAATCCTGTGGTCTTTAGCATTGTTACAAACACCACCATCTCTTCCAGAATACCTAAGAAATGTGAGGATAAACAATATTGTTGTAGACACATGATTTCTTACCTGGATGTCTGCAAAATTCCAGGGTAAGTAATGTGGTTGAGGACACACCACTCCTTACCTGGACAACTAGAAGGCCACTAGCATGGTAAGGGACAGATCAACGTACCTGGATACAAGCAAGTTCAAAGAGCAACACCGTAAACACAGACACAATCATCTTCCATCTGCACGCCAGCAAAAACCTTTGGTGACTAATGCAACTGGACAAATACCATCTCTTGCCTGAATATCTATAAAGGCTCAGGATCAAGATCACAGTAGGGACAGGTCATATCTTGCCTGCATATCTATAAAATCCCAAGGTCACTGTCTTGATTAGGAATACCATCAACTCTTGCCTGCAAATTTGAGGAAAACACGTTAGTTAGAGACACCAATTAAGAGATTGTTGAGCACCTCCATATAGTATTTGAACAAAATGATAACTGACCTGGATACCTACATGTCCTTCCCTCACTACTAAGGAAAAACATATGTTATACATGTTATATTTAAGCCCTAAAATCATCAAGGCTAATGCTTACTAGCATTGGTTGGGACAGCATAATTTTTTACCTGAATACCTGCAAAAAAGCATGGCAACACAATGGTTAGGAACAATATCCACACTTACCTAGATATAGGAAGAACAGATTGTCTGTTGTGAGCAAAAGGCCCACATCAACACTTACCTGGACGCAAGCCATGTCTCTTTAACATCATTATGAGGTTCACCATGACCTCTCAACAGGAACCTGGAAAACACTGTGACAAATGTGTCCATGGACCCACGTTTACTACCTGCACCCTGAAGATAATCCTGTCGCTACCACCCTTTCAGGACTCGTCACATCTACTTGGAATCTTGCAGTAACTCCAAGGTCTAGGCCATTGTTAGACACAGTATTATATCTTGAATGCTGACCTGCAAAAGAAAACCATGGTTACTATTGTGACGTGCAGCTGTATGAGAATTACATGGATATCTGCAAGTCTCTTAACAATTACACAGTCAAACATAAATTTTTTTCTAAAATATAAAACAGGAGGATAACACAGTTTCTAGAATTGGTGAAGCACTATCAATTCTTACCTGAAAACCTAGCCCCCAAATGCCATGGCAAAATAGGAACAAATATCACTTACCTAAGTGTATGAAGACAAGATGGTCTCTGATGTGGTGAAGGTGCCTATCATCACTTACCTGGATACCAGAAATGGCTCTGAAAACAACCTGTCAGGTTCGCCACGATCTCTTGACGTGAACCTGAAAAAGACATTATGATGTATGTATGAAAGGACACAACTTGTTCTACCAGGACACCTGCAAAGAACATTCACTGCTTTCATCATTATGAGAGCATCAATTCTAACTGAATACTGGCAGTAAGCCAAGTCAGGAATATTCTCAGGTAAGGTGACATTTCTTAAGGGAAAGTGTGCAAAATTTCCATGATCACTACTATGGCTGGGGCCGTCATGCTAATTACCTGGTTGTGTGAAATTACTCAACACCCACAGAGAAAGACAAAAAATTTCTTTAAAGTATAATAAATGAAAACTGGTTTCTAGAACTGCTAAGGGATCCATCACTTCCTATCTGAACGCCTACAAGGAAATCAAGCATGAGGGACACCATCATCACTTACGTGGCTACCTGGAGATCAGAAGGCCTTGCTGTGGTTTAGGCCACATCATCACTTACCTGCACATCAGCCATGTCCCCCCAAAAACGACCAATGGTAGGTTCATCGCAATCTCTTGAAGGAAACCTGAAAGAGATGTTATGAAACATATGTTAACAGGCACAATGTCTCCTACCAGGACACCTGCAAATAACCTTGGTCACTTCATCATCAGAAGACATATCGACTTTACCTGGATACTTTCAGTCATCCAAGGTCAACACCAAGGTTGGAAAACGATCATTCCTTGACTGGACATGTGTACAAATCCAATGGGTAGTACTGTAGTGGGGAAAATCATGATAAATACCTGTATACCTGCAACCGTTGAGCACTCCCAAGTGTTAAACATAAATTTTACCTAAAATATAAAAAGTGAAAACTCACGGTCTCTAGATTTGGTAAAGACTCTATCATTTCTTACCTGAACACCTGCAACAAAGTCATGGTGAAAAGCAACGTTGATGCTCGCCATCACTTACCTACCTACAGGAGGACCGGAAGGTCTGGGCTGCGATTTAGGCCCATGCCATCACTTATCTCGACAGCAGCGGTGTCCCCCCATCAACTGCCATAGACAGGCTTGCTGCCTGCTCTCTTGGAAAGCCCTGAAAAACACATTGTGAAAAATGTGCTTGGTACAATATCTCATTCTACCTGTGCACCTGCAAATTCACTTGTCGTCTGTATCATTTTGGGACCCATCAACATTACTTGGATACTTGGAGAACTCTGAGGTCAAACACTAGTTACACACACCTTCCTCCCACAAAGGGCTACTTGCAATTATCCCATGGTTAATAACGCAGAACAATATGATAAGCTACGTGGATGCTTGCAATCTGTCTAGCACTACAAGTAAGAAATACACATTATCTCTGTACAAGAACACAGCAAAAATTACCGCTTGCTGGTATTACTAAGGACAAATTAATTTAGCTTACACCTGCCAAAAACAAGGCAAATATCAGAAAATCACAGATATCTGAAAATAAGCAGCCCTCTAATGAGTTCACGTCACATCTCATACCTGTGTACGACCAAAGACCTGAACAGAACACCTGCAAAAAACAGGTGAGCGTAAGTGTTAGAGACACCATGAACACTTACTTACATGTGTGAAGATCACATGATCTAGGCTGTGGTTTAGGCCCAAATCATCACTTACCTCAATATCTGCTATGTGCCTTGTTATCTACTGTTGATAGGTTCACTGTGATGTCTTCATATGAAGCTGAAAAAAATTGTATAGAATGTGTTTGGTACACATCTTATTCCATTGGGACACCTGCAAATTCCTTGTTCAATTCTACCATTTCAAGATACATTGGCGTTACATAGACAATTGTGGAAATCAGATTAAACACGAATAAGAGATACCTTCCTCTTTTGAAGGGATGCCAGAAAAAATGCCAAAGTGAATAATGACTGATGGACAATATGAGAAACACTTGCCTATCTACCTATCCATCTATCACTATGAGTATATAAAACACATAACCCCTGAATAAGAACACAGTCAAATACCCTGATCACTAGTACTGCTGGGGTGAATTTAATTTCTGAATTGCATACACGCCAAAGCCATACTTAACGGACAGTCTTCAAAGCATCATCATTCACACATATGAAAGTAAGAAGCTTGCTAATGAGCCAAAGTCACATAACCTCATGCCTGCATATTAGGAAAGGACTTAACAGAACACTTGCAAAACAACAGGGTATCACTGTGTTAGGGAAATCATATTCATTTACCCAGATATCTGAAGATCAGATGGCTTGTCACTTGCAAAAGGCCCACACTATCACTTACTTGGATAAAAGCCACATCCCTTTAATGATCATTAAGAAGTCCACCATGAACCCTAGACAGGAACCTGGAAAACACATTGTAACAAATGTGTCTATGGACACAATTAATTATTTGGACCCTGAAAATAACTTCATTCACTGCCTTCCCTGCAGGACCCGTCATGAGTTCTCCCTGGGGGCACGCATCCTCCAAGCTCTATGCCATGGTTAGAAACACTATCCTCTCTTCCCTGCTCACCTGCAGAAATGCCATGGTCACTACTGTGCCACACACTCAGTCATCACTGCGTGCATACCCGTGAATCGCTCAACACTCACAGGGTTAAAAATAAATTCTCAAAAATATAAATCAGTAAGATAACGTGATTGCCAGAATTCATAAAAAACTATCATCACTTACCTGAATACCTGCAAAAAAGCAGTGCAACGTAACACTTGGGAACATTACCCACACTTACCAACATATCTGAGGATCACATGGTCTGTCCAGTGCAAAAGGCCCACATCATCACTTACCTGGATACAAGCCATGTCCCATTGAAGATCATTATAAGGTTCACTGTGATCCCTAGAGAGAAACCTGGAAAACACACAAATGTGTGACAAATGTATCTAGAGACACAAGTTTATTTACTACCTAGACCCTGAAAATAACCTTGTCATGACCATCACTGCAGGACTCATCAAATCTACTTGGAATCTTGCTATGCTCCAAGGTTCAGGCCATTGTTAGACCATTATCTTCTACATTTACACCTGCATGGAACATGGCTTAGACGTGTGATACCCAGCTCTATGAGAAATACATGGATATCCGTCAGTCACTCAAAACTCATATGGTTAAACATTAATTTTTCTGAAATATAAACTACCGGATAACATAGTTGCTAGAATTTGTAAGGTCACTATAATTTCTTACCAGACTGCCTGCAAAAAAAGTCATGATAACAAGATGTATGAGGAAACATCATCATTACCTAGATGTGTGAACGCTGATTGTCTGTGCTATGATTTATACTCACATCATCATTTACCTACACACCAACAATGTGCAACGTTCATTACCACTGATGGGCTTATTGTGATGTGTTATCCTGAATCTGCAAAACAAATTGCAGTACATGCATTATGTACACATGTCATTCTCCCTCTACATCCCCAGATTCCCTTGATCACTTCGGGCATGATTTGGGGAGCCATAAACACTACCTGCACAATTGCTTGCAGAAGATGAGGTAAAAACTCAGGAAAAAAGGCCTTCTGGTCTGAAGGGCTCATTGCAATAACCCACGAGCCAAAAATGCTATGATGTCAACATAATAAACTACAAGAATTTCTGCACATGCATCTTTCAATACTAATCAAGTACATATTATCTCTAGGGAAGAAAATAAAAATCTTATTACTATTAGGAAGGACATATTAATTTCATAATAACATATATGAAACAAAAAGTAAATGTAAGAGACTCAAAAATATTAATTTTGTAACTATCTCTATTGGGAATGTTTTTGAGATACTGTCACATCATCTCCTACCTGTCCACCAGCAAAGACCTGAACAGGATCTCTGTAAAAGAAACATGGGAACACTGTGTGAAGGGACCGCACGCTCACTTACCTAGATGTCTGAGGTCACATGACCTGTACTGGGGTAAAACCCACTTTATCACATACCTGCCAACCAGCAAGCTCCCATCCATGAGCAGTGGTATGTCCACTGTGGTCTCAGAACTGCTGGAACACGTAAAATCATATAGGTCAAGTGTGTTTAAGGACTGAAGGACGCTTGTTTTACATGTGTCAAACAAATAAATGCAAGAAAAAACAGCACCAGCAAATGACCCTTAGACACCTTCATCATGAAGGGAACCATCCACTCTACCTGGACCTGTCAGAACTTCAATGTCACTTTCAGTGCTAGAGACACATCTCTCTGAGCACATTTAGGAATCCCATGCTCGATGCTGTGATGTCCACACTACGATAACTCAGCTGCCACCGGCATATGCCTCTGTCACAACTACGGTTAAGCACACGCTGTATGTACACTCGAAAAGAAATGGCTAATGCTACTATCACTGATTGGGGAACATAATTTCCTGTTTCCTGCAACACTCGCAGGGTTGCAAATAAATTCTCAAAAATATAAACTAGGAGGACAACATGACTGCTAGGACTGATAAAACACTATCATTCCTTACCTGAAGACCTGAAAGGAAACACATGGGAAAAGAAGTTTAGCCACTCAATACCGCTTACCTAGAGATGTGAACGCAGGATGCTCTGACCTGGCGGAGGTGCACATCATCACTTACCTGGACACCTGAAAGGACCCCCTTTAACAGCCATTCATTTCATCTCGATCTCGTGATGGGAACTTGAGAAATACACGCTACACGATCACAAGGACAGAACTTGTAGCGGGCCACCTTCAAAATTACATTAGACATTTCCTTCACCATGAAAACAGCCACTCTACCTGAATACTGGTCGTAAGCCGAGGCCGAGGGCATTGGCGGACCTGACAGCCTTTCATCGTGGGACACCTGCAGGATTCCACAGCCACCTTCACGCCTAGGAGCATCACGATGATCACCTGAATATGGCCAGTGCTCGTCACTCACATGGCTCACCCAGAATTGTCTCTACATATGATACATGAAAACTCATGGTTTCCAGACGTGGTGACAACAGCCATTTCCTACCTGAGTACCTGCAAAGACAAAATGGTATAACAATTGTTAGGGAAACGACTAGAGCTCACCCAGCTACATGAAGATCAAATGACCTGTGCTCTGCTTTAGTCCATATCATCACTCACCTGCATACCAGCGCTGTCCACCACTGAGGAGCAGTGCTGGTTTAATGATGATGTCTTGACACGTACCTAGAAAGATAACATGAAACGTCTGTGAAAGGACACCTGCAAATAATGGTGGTCATTTCACCAGGAGGAGACCCATCGACCTACCTGGATACGTGCCAGCAATCCAAGGTCAACACCAATGCCAGATGGAATATCCTTCTTTCACTGGACACCTGTAGAAATCCTATGACGGGTACTGTACTGGGGAACACCATGAGAAATACCTGTATTCACATGCTACCTCAGCATTCACAGGGTTAACAATGAAGACTTACAGAAATACAACAAGTGAGAAGTCACGGTGTCTCAAAGTGGTAAAGACTATCGTTTCCTGCCTCAATACCTGCAGGCGCCATGGTAACAAGGCGTTGGAGGACACATCATCACATACTTAGGTCCATGAAGGTCAGATGGAAAGTGCTCTGACGTCACCCAACACCAGCACTTATCTCCGTACCAGCAATGGCCCACGAGGACGACCACTAAGAGGCTCACCGTGCTGTCTTGACACGAATCTGAAAAACACATGGTGGGAAATGTTTGGGGTACAGAAATCATTCTACCTCGCAAGCTGTAAATTTCCTTGGTCGTTTGCACCACTCTGGTACCCATCCACACTACCTGGCCAGTTGCAGGAATGCAAGGTCAATTCCTGGCAAGAAACGCCATCTTCTCTTGAAGGGATACTTGACAAAATTCCCAGTCAGTAACTTGATGATGCCGATATGATACGTTACCTGGACGGCCTGCGCATCTGTTCATCACTATCATGTTAAATACGTTCTCTCTAAACAAGAAGACAAAAACATCTCATTGGTACGAATATATGGAGGATCAAATGCATTCCTTAACTACACGCACGCCGAAAACAAGGTACATATGAGAGTCTCGAACATTAATTACAGAGATATCTGAAAATGAGAATGTCTTTAATGCGTTAAGGTCACATCACCTCATACCTGTATACTAGGAAAGACCTTAACAGGATACCTGCAAACAGACATGGGAACACGAATGTTTGGGACACCATCCTCAATTACCTTCATACTGAAGACCACAGATGGGCTTCACTGCGGCAGGACACATTTTATCAATGACCGGCTTGAGAGCAAGGTGCCGTTTTCAACCATCGTTAGCTTCACAGTGTTCTCTTGACAGGAACCTGAAAAGACACATTCAACAAATGTGCTGAAAGATGCAATCTCTTCTGCCAGGACACCTGCACCTAACCTTATTTACCTCCACTCTTATGGAAAACATCAGCTCTACCTGGGTACTTGCGTGAATTCCGCTGAACGCCATCATCAGGAGAGACCTTCACTTCTTTTTTTTTTTTAATTTTTTTTTTTTTTTTTTTGGCACACGGTCTTAGTTGCTCCGCAGCATGTGGGATCTTCCTGGAGCAGGGATTGAACTCATGTCCTCCGCATTGGCAGGCAGACTCCCAACCACTGCGCCACCTAGGAAGCCCCGACCTTCACTTCTTAACTGGACACCTGCAAAACTCCTACGATTACTTCTGTGGTGGCACCTCCATGACACTTACAAGATGTGATCAACCCACAACACTCACAGGCTTAAACATCAGTTATCTCTAAGATATAAAAAACATAAACGCGGGCTTACCACAATTAGTAAGCACTCTTAGCGTTTCTCACCTGAATGCCTGCAACAAAATCATGCGAACGAGAAGTGTTAGGAAGGCCATCATCACTTACCCACGTACATGAAGGATAGATGGCCTATGCTGTGGCTTAGGCCCACATCATCCCTTACCTGCACCCCAACAGCGTCCCTGTTCACATCAATGCTAGGTTCAAAGTGATGTCTTGACAAGAATCTGAAAAAGACATCAGGAAAGCTGTGTTAAAGGACACAGCTGTTTCTACCTGGATCTCCGCAAATAACCTGGTGACGTCATCATTAAGGAATACACCAACTCTACCTGGAGCTTTTCAGTAATCAAAGATCAATAGTGATGTCAGAGAAAATCATTACTTCACTGGACACCTGTGAACAACCTACGGGTAGTAATGGCGCTGGGGACACCATGATAAATACCTACCCATGTGTCATCCTTCAACACTCACAGGGTTAAGCATAAACTTTTCCTAATATAAAAAGTGAAAACATGTCTTCTAGAATTGGTAAAACCCTTCTCACTTCTTACCTGAACCCCTGCACGAAAAGAAAAAGACTGTGTGAATGTCAGGGTGAGACCACGTCATCACTTACCGGGATATACGAGGCCAGATGGCCTGCTCTATGGTTTAGGCCCAGGCCTTCACTTGCCTCAACCAGCGATGTCACACGTTAACTACCATTGAGAAACTCACCAAGGTATGTCGACATGAATCTGAAAAACACGTTGTGCAAAATATGCTCAGTACAACAGAGCTCATTCTACCTGTGCACCTGCAAATTCCCTTCATCAATTATATCATTTAGGGGTCTATAAACATTACCTGAGTAAGTGCAGAAACCTAAGGTCAAACCCTAGTAAGCGAACCTTCCTCTTTTGAAGGGATACCTGCAAAAGTCCCATGGTCAGTATTATAGGTATGTAAAATTCATTACCTGGATACCATCACAATAGCCTTAAAAAAATGATCTCTGAACAAGAATATAGTAATTTCTCATGCTGACTAATAGTATAGGCACAAATTAATTCTGAAAGGCTACATGAGAAAACAAGGTTAACTTAAGAGTCTTCAAAATATCATTAAGTACCTACATAATTGAAAATAGGAAGATATCTAATTAATGTGACATCCTGTCATACCTGTACACTAGGCAAAGAACTTAATGAGAAACCTATAAAATCATGGTATACTGTGTTAGAGACACCATTCTCAATGACCTAGGTATCTGAAAATCTAATGATCTGCACTGGGGTAAGAGTCACTCTATCACATACCTGGTTACTAGCAAGGTCCCACTGACAACTGTTATTTGGTTCATTGTGATGTCATGATGACTGTTAGAACCTTGAGAAATGCATTCCACAATTGTGTGAAAGAACATATTTGTCTATGTCCAAAATAAGTACCTTTGCAAATAACCTTGGTCACTTCCATCATTAGGGGAAGCATAAACACTACCTGGATCTTGCAAGAACTTTAAGGTCAACACCATGGTTAGGCACACTATCATCTCTTCTATGAGTTCCTGTAGAAATCTCACAGTTAATATTTCAACAGGAGAATAAGTTTCCTGGACCTGCATTACCCTTACTAGCACTGGTTGAGGCAATGTCATTTCTTAACTGTATACCTGCTAAAAAAAAAACCCCAAAATGAAACCATGGTAATAGAATAGTTAGGAACACCATCCACAGTTACCGACATATCTGAAGATCAGATTGTGTGTAGGGAGCTAAAAGCCCACATCGTCGCCTACCTGGATACAAGCAAAGTCCCATTAAGGATCATTTTGAGATTCACCATGACTCCTTGTCAAGAATGTAAAGGACCCTTTGTGACAAATATGTCTATGGACACATCTTTTCTACTAGGACACTGCAAATAACCTTGCTCACCGCCATCACTGCAGGCCCCATCAGTTCTCCCTGGGTTCATGACGTACTCCAAGGTCTATGCCAAGGTTTGATACACCATCATCTCTTCCCTGCTCACCTGCAGAAACACCATGATTACTACTGTGCCACACAGCTCCATCATCATGACATGGATACCCGCAATCTGCTCAACATTCCCATGACTAAATATAAATTTTCTCTAAAATGGCAAATAGCAGCATATCATGATTGCTGCAATTGGTAAAACAGTATCATTTCTTACCTAATTACTTGAAAAAAAATAACACATGTTAAGTAAGTTTAGTCACTCACTAACACTGACCTAGATATGTAAAGATCAGATGGTCTGATGTGGTGAAGGTGCACATCATTACACATCATTACTTAACTGGATACCAGAAATGTCCCCAGAGAATGACCACTGCAAGGTTTCTCTCTTGATAGGAATCTGAAAAGCATATTATGGACTTCCTAGGTGGCGCAGTGGTAAAGAATCCGCCTGCCAAGGCAGGAGACACGGGTTCGAGCCCTGCTCTGGGAAGATTCCACATGCCACGGAGCAACTAAGCCCGTGCGCCACAACTATTGAGTCTGTGCTCTAGAGCCCGTGAGCCACAACTATTGAGCCCATGTGCCGCAACTATTGAAGCCCACGCGCCTAGGGCCCATGCTCCACAACAAGAGAAGCCACTACAATGAGGAGCCTGTGCACCACAATGAAGAGCAGCCCCTGCTCGCAGCAACTAGAGAAAGCCCGTGTGCAGCAACGAGGACCCAATGCAGCCAATAAATAAATTAAAAAAAAAAAAAGTACATTATGATATATGTGTAAAAGGACACAAGTTACTCTACCAGGACACCTGCAAACAACCTTAGTCATTTCCATCATTTTGAAATCAACTCTACCTGAATACTTGCAGTACTCTGAGGTCAAGACCATTGTCAGGTAATAACACTTCTTTACAGGATACCTGCAAAATGTCCATGGTCACTACTGTGGTTGGGATATGATGATAAATACTTGATCTGTGTCATCCCTCATGACTCACAGCGTTAAAGATTTGCTCTAAAAAATGAAAACTGAAAGTTAATGGTTTCAAGAATTGGTAAGGAATCTGTCATTACCTGAATACCCGCAAAGAAGTCGTGGTAACAAGTAACAAGGTCACTATCATCACTTCCTATGTATGTGCAGCCAGATGGCCTGTGCTGTGGGTTAGGCCCACATCATCACATACTTGCACCCCAACAGTGTCCCCCATTAGCACCAAAGCTGGGTTCAGAGTGATGTATGGACAGGAACCTGGAAAAGACATGAAATATGTCCTTTCTACTAGGACACCTTGGTTACATTATCTTTATAAGACACATCAACAGTACCCGACACTTGCAGTAATCCAAGGTCAATACCAGGGTTGAAAAGCCATAGTTTCTTGGCTGGACACCTGTAAGAACCCTACGGGCAGTACTGTGGTGGGGAAACCATGATAAATATCTGCGTACGTGCAATCCCGCAATACTTAAGAGTGTTAAACTTTTTCTAAAATATAAAAAGTGAAAACTATTGTTTTCTAGATTGGTAAGGACTCTATTATTTCTTACCTGATATCTGAAAAAAAAAAAATCATGGTAACAAGTGTTAGCACAAATCATCACTTACTCAGATATCTGGAGATCAGATGGCCCTGCTGTGGATTAGGTCCATCTCATCACTCACCTTGACACCAGCAAGGTCCCATCTGCAAATCCATCTATCACTACTATGTTAAATACATATTATCACTATAGAAGAATACAAAAAATCTCATTCCTACTAGTCTTATGAGTGACAAATTAAATTCCTGATTACATGCTAAAACCAAAGTAAATATGAGACTGAAATCATGAATTAATATAGATATCTGAATATAAGAATGTCTTTAATCAGTTAATATCACATGACCTTGTACTTGTGTAACAGGAAAAGATATTAACATGATACCTGCAAAAAAAAAAGAAGACATTAACACAAACGTTATGGATAGCAGCCTCACTTACCTAGATATTGAAGTTCAGATGGTCTACATCGTGGTAAGACCCACTTTAACACTTACCTGGTTAAGTGTTATGTTAGTAACCATTAGGTTCACCCCATTCTCCTAACAGGAACCTAAGAAATACATGCTACAAATGTGTTTAAGACACAACTTGTTCTACCACGAGGCCAGCCTGCCTGCCCCTAACCGTGTTCACCTCCATTATTATGGAGCACATCAACTCTACCTGGATCCTTGCCTCCATTCAAGGTCAACACTGTTGTCAGAGGAGATTAATGTTACTTGCCTGGATACCTAAAAAATCCTATGGTTATGACAGTGGTGAGATTTCACAACAACTACCTGGACAGACTTCTCAATACTCACAGGACTAGACAACTTTTCACTAAAATATAAAAAGTGTAAACTCATGGTTACTAGAATTAGTAGGGACTCTTAGCATTCCTTACCTGAACACCTGCAACAGAATCATGCCAACAAGAAGTGTTAGGAAGGCCATCATCACTTACCTACGTACATGAAGAACGGATGGCCTGTGATGTGGTTTAGGCCCACGTCATCACTTACCTAGACACCAGCCACTTCCCACGTTAACTACCACTGATAGCTCACCATCACGTCCTGACACACATTTAGAGAATGTGTATGATATCCATATTATTCTAGGGTACACCATCAGATTCCCATGGTCAATTGTATCATTTTGGAGCCCGTCAATGCTACCTGCATACCTGCAGAATGGCGAGGTCAACCCCTAGAAAGAGATACCTTCCTCTCTTGAAGGGATACCTGCAAAAATCCCATTGTCAATAAAGCAGTGGTGGACTATACGATAGAACCTGGATACATATACATCACTCGATCATTAAAAGTGTTAAATACACAGAATTTCTAAATAGATAATAAAATTTTATTCTTAGTAGTATTATTGGGAACATGTTAAATTTCTGAACTGCCTACATGCCAAAAACAAGGTAAATTTAAGACTTGAAAATATTAATTATATAGATATCTGAATATAAGAAAGTCTCTAATGAGTTAATGCCATTCATCTCATACCTGTATGCTAGCAAAGACCTTAACAGGACACCTGCGAAACAAAAAGCAAAAAACCAAAAAAACAAAACCCAACCAACAAACAAAAACCAAAAAAACCCAAAAGCGTGGTAACGCAAGTGTTAGGTCACCAAGCTCACTTACCTTTTTATTGAAGATCAGATAGTCCACAGTGTGGTAAGACCCACTTTTCACTTACCTGGTTACCAGCAAGCTTCCACTAACAACCATTGTTAGGTTCACTGTGTTCTCATCACAGGAACTGGAAAAAACACACGGGAAAAAATGTGTTTAAGGACACAACTTGTTCTACTAGGACACCTGCACACCACCCTGTTCAATTCCATTATTACCTAACACATCAACTCTACCCGCATAGTAGCATTAAATCAAGGTTAATACCACTGTCACAAGAGACCATCGTTTCTTGACTGGATACCTGCAAAAATCCTATCCTTACCCCTGTGGTGAGACACTCCACAACAACTACCAGCACAATCAATCCCTGAACACTCACACTGGTAAACATAAATTTTCTCTAAAATATGAAAGTATAAATTCATGGCTACTAGAATTGGTAAGAACTCTATCATTTTACCTGAATACCTGCAAAGAAATCATTCTAACAAGAAGTGTGAGGGACACCATTATCACTTACCTAAATAGATGAAGATCATATGATCTGTGCTGTAGTTTAGGCCCAAAACATCACTTACCTCCATACCTGTCATGTGCCTTGTTAACTACCATTGATTAGGCTCGCCTGAAAAACATGTTGTGGAAAATGTGCAGTACACATGCTGTTCTACCTGTACACCCACAACATCGCCTTGGTCAGTTGTATCATTTTGTAACTCATCAATGTTACCTGGATAACTGCAGAAATCTGAGGTTCAACCCTAGTAAGAGGTACCTTCCTTTCTTGAAGGGATACCTGTAAAAATTCCACGGTCAATATCATGATGGACAATATGATAAATTACCTGGATACTTGCATATCTGTTACCATGAGTATAAAAAGCACTATTTCTAAACAAGAATACAGTTAATGCTCATGCTTACTAGTGTTGTTCTGGATGAATGAATATCTTAATGGTATACATGCCAAAAGCAAGGTTATTTTAAGAATCATGGGAACATTATTAATTAATTACCTAGATGTGTGAAAACAACTAAAGTCTCTAATGAGTTAATATTCCATAATACCATACCTCCTAGCAAAGACCTTAATGAGATATCTGCAAAAAAACCTGATAACACATGTGTTAGGGACACCATCCTCACTTACTAGATACTGAAGATCAGACAGTGCATTGTAGTCAGATCCACTTTATCACTCACCTGGTTACTAGCAATGTCCTGGTAATGACCACTGTTAGATTCACCGTGATTCCTTGACTGGAATGTGAAAAAAATACGCATGACAAATATGTTTAAGGAGACAACTTGCTCTACAGTGACACCTACAAATAACCTTGGTCACTTTCATCAATGAGGGAACCATCAACCTGGCAGTACTTCAAGGCCAATAATGTTCTTAGAGACACCATCATCTCTTTACAGGGCACATGTAAAAATCTCACAATCAATACTGTGGTGTGGACCAGTAGGATCCCTTGCCTGCATATACCTCTATCACTACCTAGGTTCAACATACATTATACCTAAATTCTCACACTGTAAGGGCTAATGCTTACTAGATCTGGTTGAGACAGTATCATTTCCTACCTGAATATCTTTAAAAAACACATGGTGCACAAATGTTAGACACACATTCCTCACTTACCAAGAAATCTGAAGATCAGATATTTGAAGGGTGTTTAAAGCCACACCTTCGCTCACCTGGATATAAGCAAAGTCTCTGTTAACAATTACTATGAAGTCACCATGGACTCTTGACTGGAACCTGAAAAATATATTGTGACAAATGTGTCCATGGACACACATTTTCACCTGGACACCTTAAATGACCTTCTTCATCCATCTCTGTAGGACCCATCGATCTACCTGATACTTGCAATACTCCAAATTCTATACCATTGTTAGAGACAGCATTATCTCTTAACTTCACACCTGCAAATATCCCATGGTTAATACTGTGACATCATCCTCATTTACCTATATCTGAAGATCACATGATCTGTAAGGGGCTTAAGGCTCATATCATCACTTACTGGGATACATGCAAATTCTCTTAATAATGATGATGAGGTTTACTATGATCTCTTAACTGGAATCTGAAAAACACATTGGGACAAATGTTGTATTTATGGACACACATTTCCCACATGAACACCTGCAAATAACCTTCTTCACTTCCACCACTGCAGGACCCATCAACTAGATTTTTGCAGTATCCAAGGCCTAGCCATACTTAGAGACATCATTATCACTTGACTGTACATCTACAAAACCATATGTTTACTATCAGGAAGCAGAATTCCAGGATAGTTACCTGAATAAATGCAAATTACTCAATACTTGCAGGGTTAAACATAGATTTTCTGTAAAATATAAAATAGCAGGATAACATGGTCACTAGAATTGGCAAAACATTATCATTTCTTACCTGAATACTTCTTGAGAACTCACACGTAAAACACATTTAAGTGATCCAACATCATTTACTTGGATATATGAAGATCAAATGGTCTGTGATATGAAAACCATCACTTACCTAGATATCAGAAATGTCCCCCTGTTACTGACCACTGTTTAATTCATCATGGTATCTTAGTAGGAACCTGACAAGCACCTTGTGAAATATATGTTAAAGCATACAACCTTTTTTTACCAGAACATATGCAAATAACCATGGCCACTCCATCATTATAGAGCATATCAAGTCTATTTGGATACTTGGATTAATTCAAGGTCAATACCATTATCAGATACCATAATAATTTCTTGTAGGACCCCTGTGAAAATTCCATGATTACTACTTGGCAGTAAGGGTGGGGAAGACCATGATAATTACCTGGATACATACCATCCCTCAACGCTCAGAGTTAAACATAATTTTTCTCTAAAATATAAGATGTGGAAACCAATGGCTATAAGAATTGGTTAGGAATCTATCATTTATTAGTTGAATACTTGTAAAAATCATGGTAACAAGAAGTGTTAGGGATACCTAACCTATATACCTCTTACCTATATATTAAGATCAGATGGTCTGCGCTGTGGTTTAGGACCACATCATCACTTACCTTGATATCCCATGTTAACTACCACTGATAAGCTCACCATGATATCTTGACATGAATCTGAAAAACACATTGTGAAAAATGTGTTTGGTATACATCTTATTCTACCTGAACACCTGCAAACTCCCTTGGTCACTTGTATGATTTCAGTGTTACCTCAATATTTGCAGAAGTCCAAGGCCAAACCTTAGAAAAAGACATCATCCTCTCTTGGAGGGATGCATGCAAAAATCCCATGGTTGGGGACTTCCCTAGTGGTCCAGTGGCTAAGACTCCACTCTCCCACTGCAGGGGGCATGGGTTTGATCCCTGGTCAGGGAACTTAAGATCCCGCATGTCGTGCGGTGTAGCCAAAAAAAAAAAAAAAAAAAATGCCATTGTCAATAAGGTGTGATGGAGTGTATGATAAATTACCTGGATGCCTGCAAATCTATCTCTACAAATGTTAAATACACATTAGTTCTAAACAAGAAGATAGTAAAATCTCACGCTTACTAGTGTTGCTATGAACAAATTAATTTCTTAACAGCAAACATGCCAAATAAGAGGTTAATAAAAGAGTTTCTACAACATCATTAATTTCTAGATATCTGAAATAAAGAAGGTCTCCCACGAGTTAATGTCACATAATCCCATACTTGTATACTAGCAAAGACCCTACTGAGATACCTGCAAAAAACATGGTAACACAAGTGTTAGGGACACCATCCTCACTTAGCTAGACATTTGAGGATCAGATGGTCTGTACTGTGCTAAGACCCACGTTATCATTTACCTGGTTAAGTGCAAAAATCCCACTGATGTCCACTGAGAGCTTAACTGTGATCTCTTGACTGGAACCTGAAAAAAAAAATGTAATAAATGTGTTTAAGGACACAACTACTTCTCCCAGGGTATCTGTAAATAACTTCAGTTATTTTTATCACTATGGGATGCATCCACTAGACGTGGATACTTCCAGTACTCCAAGGTTAATACCATTGTCATGAGGCCATCATGTGGTGAAAGTACAGCTACAAAATCCCCATGTTACCTCTGTGTTGTGGGACACGTGATTGTTACCTGAATACATGCTCACTCATCACTCTCACGGTTAAATATAAATTTTCTCTAAAATATAAAAAATGAAAACTCATGGTTTCTAGAATGCCAAGGACTCTACATTTTCATACCTCAATAGTGCAATAAAATTATGTTAAGCATTATTAATACCATCATCACTACCTCCTATCTATCTGAAGATCAGATGGTCTGGGCTGTGGTTTAGGCCCTCATCACATACCTTGATACCAGCCATATCTCCTATTAAGTACCAATTACAGGCTCACCCTGATCATGGCCTAGAATTGGTAACGCCTATATTATTGTAAACTGAATAGCTGTACCAAATACAGGGTCACAAAGTGTTAGGGACACCATCACCACTTACCTACATTTCTGAAGGTCAGATGGCCTGTGCTCTGGTTTAGGCCCACAGCATCACTTACCTGGACATCAGCAGTGGCCCCATTAATGAGCATTGTTCAGTTTACCATGATGTCTTGACAATAACCTGAAAAACATATTATGAAATATGTGTCAAAGGACACAATTTATTCTACCAGGATACCTGCAAATAACCTTCTTTACTTCTATCATGACGGGACACATCAACTCTACCTGCATATTAGCGGCATTCCAAGGTCAACATCATTTTTGGGTAAGATCATCATTTCCTAACTGTATACCTTCAAAAATCCCATGGTTACTGCTACTGCTGTGGGGAGGAACACCATAATTACCTGTATACTTGTAATCTCTGGACATGTGAAGGGTAGAACAAGTTTTCTCTCAAAATATAAAATGTGAAATCTCATGAGTTCTAGAGTTGATAAGGACTCTATCATTTCTTAACTAAATAGCTATAATAAAAACATGTTGGACTTCCCTGGTGGCGCAGTGGTTAAGAACCTGCCAGCCAATTCAGGAGACACAGGGTCAATCCCTGGTCCTGGAAGATCCCACATGCCGCAGAGCAACTAAGCCCGTGTGCCACAACTACTGAGCCTGAGCTCTAGAGTCTGTGAGCCACAACTACTGAGCTCACGCATTGCAACTACTGAGCCTGCATGCTGCAACTACTGAAGCCTGAGCACCTAGAGCGCCTGCTCTGTAACAAGAGAAGCCACCGCAATGAGAAGCCCGCACAACGCAACGAAGAGTAGCCCCTGCTCGCCACAACTAGAGAAAGCCTGCACACAGCAACGAAGACCCAATGCAGCCCAAAAAACCCCCAAAGAAACAAACAAAAAAAAACCCACATTAAGTGCTAGGGACACTATTGTCACTTACTTAGATATCTAAAAATCCGATGGTCTGCGCTATGGTTTAGGCCCACATCATCGCTTACCCGGACACCAGCAAAATCCATGTCAACAACCATGGCAAAGTTCATCATGCTCTCTTAACTGAAACCTGACACAGTGTTACAAATGTTTCCACTTATACATCTTTTTTCTCCTGGATGCCTATGAATAAAGCTGGTGGCTTCCTTCATTGTAGGATCCATCAACTCTACCTGGATACTTGTTATATTCCACTGGTTACCCCTTGGTTACTAACAATATCCTCTGTTGACTGGAGACTTGCAAAAATCCTAGTAAACAGTAAGGGTTAATGCTTACTAATGTTTGTGAGAACACTAACATTTCTTACCTGAATATCTACAAAAACAAAACATGGTAATATAAATGTTAGGGATACCATCATCACTTACGTAGATTTCTGAAGGTCGGAAGGGCTATAGCGTGGTAAGACTCACATAATCACTAGCTCCAGCCAAGTCTCATTAACCACCATTGTTAGGGTCACTGTGATCCCCTGACTGGAGCCTAAAAAAAAAAACACAGTATGGCAGATGTACTTAAGGACATACTTTTCTAGCCAGGACACTGGCAAAGAACTTTTGTCACTTCCATCTTTATAGGCCCATCAATGCTACCTGAACACTGGTAGAACTTGAAGGTTAACACTGTTGTTACAGGTACCATCATCTCTTGACCTTGCACCTGTAAAAATCTCACGGTCAATACTGTGGTGGAGAACACTGTGCTCACTTACCTGGATATCTGCAAATCTCATTCATTCCTAAGGTTAAACACACATTTTCTCTAAATTAGAAAACCGGCTCAAGTAGATCTCACAGTTATCAGTATTTGTAAGCTCCACATCATTTTTTTTACCTAAATATTTGCAAAAAACATGGTACCAACATGTATTGGGGACACCATCATCACTTACCTAGATTTCTGAAAATCAGATGATTTATACAATGTTTAAGGTCCACCTCATCTCTTGCCTGGATTCCATGATCTTCACCATTATCTCCCGGCTTGGAGCCTACAAAAACACATGGTGGCAACTATGATTAGAGGCACGTCTCCTACATGGACCTCAAAAAATCCTATGATCACTACTATTGTTAGGGGAATCATAAACTCTACCTGGATCCTTTGGTTCTAAGGTCAACATTGTAGTTAGAGACACCATCATCTCTTGACTGGGACCTGAAAAAACACATGGTGACAACCCTGGTTAGGAATGCATGTTCTTCCCTCTGGGCCCCTGCTAATTCCATCAGTCTGTTCCATTATGGCAACCACCAACTCCACCTGGATATCTGGAGAATTCTGAGGTCAGCACTGTAGTTTTGGACACCATCTTCTATTCACTGGATACCTGCAAAAAATCCCATGGTCACTACTACAGCAAGAACTCTGTGATACAGTCTCTGGACACTTGCAAATATCTTCATCACTACTAAGTTTTAAGACAAAATCATCTCTGAATTAGAAAACAGTAAAGTCTGATGTTTACTACTTGTGTTAGGGATATTAATTTCTTACCTGAACACCTACGAAAACACATGGTTATAAAAAGAGTTTGGGATAGCGTCATCACTTTTCTAGATATCTGAAAATCATGTTCTCTATTGTGTTTAATGCCCACATAATCTTTTACCTGGATATTAGCAAAGTCTCACATCTACTCCCACTATTAGGTTCACCATCATCTACTGACTGGAACCTAAAAAATTCCATGGTCTGTACTGTGGTGAGTGACATCATGATAACTTATCTCAACAGTTACAAAATACTGTGAAGTAAACTTGGTTAAGGTCCACATTCTTTCTTTGTTATCTATTAAATCCCAGGGTTACTACTGTGGTAAATTTCACCTTCATTTATTTACTGGAACCTGCAAAAAAACACTGTGACAATCTTAGAGATATACCATCTCTTACCAGGACACCTAAAAATTCCACGGTCATTGCCATGATTTAAGTCACCATCATTCCTTAATGGATGCTGAGGGGTAGCAGAGTGTGCAATCACAAAATAGGCCTGCTTGCATGAGGATTGTTTTGAGCTGATTATTTTGAGAAACTAGACATAGAAGCTCTGAAAGCAGGGTAGAAGTTACCTTTTTGTAAGGGAAATTTACATTAGAAAGCAGGCCTGCACCAGGAAGAAAGCTATTACTAGAGATCACTTTTTCACCTGAAAAAGTTTGCATGGCAGGGCAAACTTTGTTTACCATCTCTTTCCTCTTCTCACCTTCCTATAAATTGCCTTCCTCCCTTTGCAAACCCCAGACTTCTGTCTCTTCCCTTAGCTCAGGATGGTATATAAACCTCAATTGCTTGGCTGCCTTTCTGAGTCTCGTATCTTTGTGGGGGTCCCCTATGTACATACGTAATTAAAATCATTTCTTTTTCTCCTGTTAATCTTTTATTACAGGAAGGTTTCAGCCAAAAACCTAGAACAGTACAGGGAAATCTTGTTTTCTTCCCCTACAATACCTTCAGAGTCCCACATTCACTCTAGGTTTACCATCAGTTCTTGACTAGATACTTGCAAAATACCTTGGTTACCATAGTGGTTTGTGACACATCATCTTTACCGGGATAAATACAGAAGCCTGTAGTCTCTATTAGGTTTAGAAAAATGTATCTTACAAGGAAACCTACCAATTATCCAGATAAATGCCATTGTTAGGGACACATCATCTCTAACCTGGGTAACCATAAAATATCTTGGCACTACCATTGTTAGTTATGCATCATTTCTTACCTGGATACCTTCAACCCATGGTCACCACATTTTTAGGGACACCAACATCTCTAACCTGGATACTTGCAAAATCCCTTGTTCACTACTGGGGGTAGGATCACTATCATCTCTTGACTGAATACCTGCAAAATCCCATCATCAATTTCATGGTTAAGGACACCATCATCTCTGCACTAAACCCCTGAAAAATTCCATGGTTGCTTTTGTGGTTAGGTTCACCATCATACTGAGACTACCACAAAATACCATGTTCACTAATGTGGTAAGGGACACAATCAGCTTCTACCTGCCTACCTGAGCAATCCCAATTTCAGTACTGTATTGATAGTTAAGGCCACCATTCTCTCTTAACTGGATATCTACAAAATACCACGGTTACTCCCTTGGTTAAATTGATCGTCATTTTGTACCTGTATGAGTTCAATATTCTATGTCTACTACTTAGGTAGGAACATCCTCATTTCTTACCTGGATATTTACAAAATCCCACGGATATAAACATAGCTAGGGTCTCTGCCATCTTTTTACTCTCTATCTACAAAATCCCATGGCACTACCATTGTTAAGGACACCACCATTTCTTCCCAGGATTCCTTCAAAATACTACAGTCACTACAATGGTGAGAGCCACTATCATCTCTTACCTGAACATCTGCCAAGTCCTATGGTCACTGAATCTCTTGACTAGACATTCAAGGCTCTTCATGTCTGACTCTGCTTGTCTCAGCAGCCTCAGCCGGTCATCCCCTCTCATCCCCTCTCAACTGTTTTGTGAACATTCTAAGCAGTTGAGTTTCCCTGAACATTCCTTTCCTTCCTGGTTACGGGCAGTAGAATGCTCAAGCCAGCCCTTACCACCTAATGGGAGCTGATTATTGTCATCTCTTGGCAACTTGGTGTTCAGTGGCCTTGAAATTGGCCATGGTGGTGGTAAATACACCACAGAAACTGGCAAATGCTACACATCAGGCCCTTTCTTTTAAGCATGTACCAGGATGTACTGATGGACAAAGTAATAAATGAACAGACGGAGGCACCACTGAATATGACAACTCAATCTTTCTTTCTCATGAATCTGATGTGACTCATGTCAGTTTGTTCTACATAAGCCTTAAAATTTATTTTTCCAAATTTGTGTACTTAATGAAAAAAATGGATAAACACTTACATTGCAAATTCTTATTATGATATTAATGTTGACCAGGGACTTACATAATCTCAATATGTCTAAAGCTGACAAATTTGCAAAGAAACCCCCAAAACTCCAATAGTTAAATATTACTAGACCTAACAAAAAAATTATATATATATATGTCACCACATTTATTAGAGCAAATCTTTTATTTTCCTTACCATATAAATTTCTTAGTGTGCTTTTCATGACAATCTAAATTTCTATCAGTAACCATATTTAAATTTCATGAAGTTCTTAGTCACCATTCCTTTGAAAATCAAGGAAAATGTCAAGAGAGAGAAGCAGCATTCCACATCCCCTCTTTTTAGGTCCACAGTACGGGAACCAGTTTTATGGTGATTCTCAAAAAAAAAAAGCTCCACACGACGGCTGCAATTTTGATGGATGTATCCTTCAGATTGCCCAGAGGCTAACAGAAGCAGAATGCAATTAGTAAAGGCTATATTTTTAATGTTGGGGTTGGTTTCAGCTTCAAACTTCTTTATTTCTCCTTGTACCCTCACTTCTCTGCAACTCTTCTCGATAATAGAAAACCAGTAAGTTAAATGGACCACGGAGGTGATAAACACTATGTAAAACTGATAGATCAGCAGGCAATTTTCCTTTTATAAAGAAAATTCTATTTCTTAATGACTATTCTAGCCATTTCTACTCACCAAGATCAGCCATCAACTGTGAGAAATAATATTGGTGGCAAATTAACGCACCAACCAGGACATGAAGGGTCCCTGAGACCACCATTCTGTCTCCTAAACCTTTGTCTTACTTATCTCATTCTTTTTTCAAAGTGAAACAGATGATCTTCTTTGCTAGTACTGTAATGATCTTGTTACGTGCACTGGTTGAATTCACATGAAATTATTTCCTGCCTCGCAGGGAATTAAATGTGCTTTAAAATTGTAACGTGTTACCAACTGGCTTTTTATGTTCAAAACTCCTGGGGTCAGATTCATCTGGGGCTTTCCCTTTATATTTTGACTCTAGGAGAGAAAATGCTTTACAGTCAGATCTGTTAGCAATGTGATGAAAGAGCAACTGAAGAGCTTGCCTCTCTGGGTTTATCAGCATCTATTGGACAACAAGAGACAGCTGGGCCCTGCTTTAGGCAGAGCAGAGGGCAAAGACTGGCATTTCGGCTTCCAGCTATGCCACTTACTGACTCAGCAAGGACCCTTGTCTTTCCAGCCTTGCACCCTCTGAGGCCATGACTAAGATGACTTCCAAAATTAATTCTGTATTTTATATATTTCATGTTTTGACTATTATCTCTGAACACAATCACAATACTATATAGCTGTTACTATATATATGATGATATATATATCATATATATTAGTATAAATCCTAATAATAACTTTATCTTATATAATAAGCTTGGAACTCCTGGGGTTGATACTAAAATTAATAGTTTGGTTCTTAAGGTTCTAAGACCAATTACAATGTGTGTGTGGGAGGATTCCCCACACCAGCTGGGTGACCCACAAATTTAATTAAATTCTGACCCCATCTACCAGGAGAGAGCATCAGATCCCACAGGTTAGGGGTTCAGTCTCACAACACTGTTCCACTTCACCCCACCCCACTACTTCAGATGCCAATTGCAAGACCAGGTTGTTCTCTGTACTTTTGACTGACTGGCTGTAAATCAGAGGTTCCCATAACTCCCTCCCTGTGTTTGATTAATTTGCTGGAGTGGCTCACAGAACTCAGAAGAACATTTTACTTGCTAGATCACTGGTTTATCATAAAAGAATATAACTCAGGAACAACCAAATTGGAAGAGAGGCAGAGGGCAAGGTATGGGGAAGGGGTACAGAACTCCAAAGCCCTCTCTGAGTGTCCCAGTCTCCCAGCACCTCTACATGTTCACCAACCCAGAAGCAACCCCACCCCACCCCGCCCAAATCCCATCCTTTTGGGTTTCTATGGAGGCTTCATAATACAAGTATAATTGATTAACTCACTAGCCACTGGTGATTGAGTCACACTCCAGCCCATCTCCCCTCCCTGGAAATCAGGGGGTGGGGCTGAAAGTTCCAACACTCTAATCAAGGGTGGTTCCCCTGGCAACCAGCCCCTCCTTAGGAGCTTTCCAAAAGTCACCTCATTAACACAAACGCAGTGGTGGTGGAAAGGGCTTGTTTTGAATAACAAGACGCCCATTTCACCTTTATGGCTCTGAAGGGATTTCAGGAACTGAGGACAGGAGACCAAATATTATAACAAAAGATGCTCCCATTGCTCTTATCCTCAGGAAATTCCAAGGGTTTTGGGAAGCTCTGAGCCAGAAACCATGAACAAAGACCAAATCTATATAAATCTATATAAATCTCATAAATCACACCAGAGTACTTTTTAAAAAATCAAGAGATATCCCCCCCCCCCACACACACAAACAGGTTGCCACTTCTAAGCATACCATTTATCTTAAAAATGAAACTCTATTTATGAATTCTGATTACTTCATTATCCTCTCCCTTTTTTCTTAAGCAGACACCAAACATGTTCTGGGCCCAGTAAAAATGATCAACATCACTGTACATGGATTTGTGTATCATTTAACAGTTATTTATAAAACCCAGCATTGTTAGTGTCAAATGTCAAAACTTAATTTATTAATGAATTTGATGTCCTTTATTCAAGGGAAAACAATCCATGGAGTGGGGGTTCAGTGCCTCACAAGCAGCAGACTGCTCTTCCTGAGGGATTATAGGCAAGAAAGAGTTTTAAAGAGTATTGGAAGAGGTGATGTGCAAACAGCACACAGGTGGCTAGGAGGCTGTGGATTTCCTTACAAGATGGGCAAATCTTATTTTCTAGGGTAAGGCGAGCGAGCTAAAGGTAAGCTGGAGGATTGTGATTGGTGTGTGTTAGCTTTCCTTGAGAGGTATTTCACATAAGTGCAGGCTGACTTAGGTTTAGAATTGTTATGAGGGCCGTGCTGCTGGGGTGGCCTCCATTGTGTGGGTCCCGATATACACATTAATTTTATCATTAGATGTAATGGAAAGTCAAAGATGTGTTTATGTTTTGTTTTGGTGGTAGTATTTCTTTTTTGCTGTTGAAGTTCAGTGTTTGGTGCTATTCAAGAGAACAAAAGTACTCTTTTCTGTTTTTGTTTTATACAGAAAATTGTTACACATCAAAGAGAATGGTTAAACATGAAATAGTCATATGATGAAGAGTTACACAACCATTAAAAATATTTCAGTTGGCACAACACTGTAAATCAACTATACTTCAATAAAAAAACAAAAACAAAATATTGGCTGACCTACAAAAATGTCCATGGAATAATACTGTACGGAAAGGAAAACATATGTGATATATACATTATATTTAAATACAATCATATTTAAAATACATTATACATGCAAAAAATAAGGTACAAAGTAATACACTAGTTAACTGTGAGACTGGAATAATGGGTGATTTTTATGTTCCTCTGTAGACATTTTGTAGCTTGTAAAATTCCACAAGAGATATATTTGAGTTATTAACAGGAAGGGGAAGAAACTCCTCAAGGTATCACTCTGTTCTCTTCTTGACTGCTTTATTCGATTAGAACAAGGCTGTCTGGTGAGACTGTTATGAGGATTAAGTAGGAGATCATCTCTAAACAATATTTGCAGCTCAGGAGCTTAAAGATGCTGGTTCTCATCCCTCCACCAAGGCTGTTTCCACAATTTTATCTGAAGCTCTAATTTAGCGTTACTTCGTGTTATTAATTTTTACTTCTATAACCTGCATGCTAAGCAGACTGTAATTTTTGAAAATTTAATTTAATTTAATTCTTAGGACTCCAGCACCTAGTAGACCTCCAGTAAGAAAATGATACTATAAATCATTGACCTGTAGGCTTTGCAGAGCAGGATTTTAAGACTTACTTCCTGGGCCTTATGAAAAAATAATCCAAAGAGAAGCATTAACCTTATAATATAAAAACCAATAAAGAGATAAGAAGAATGAGATCATCAGGATTCTGGTTTAGTGGAGGAGATAGGCCTCCAGTTAATGGTGGTTAATTTCTCAGGTTACAGCAGGGTTTCTACACCTCAGCACTATTAATACTTTGGACCAGAGAATGTGTGGATAATTCTTTGCTGTGGGAAACTTTCCTGTGCATTGTAGGATGTTTAGCAACATCCTTGACCCACAAGACACCAGCACCACCACCCCTGCCCAGTTGTGACAACTAGAAATATCTCCAGACATTACCAAATGTCCCCTTGGGGATGAAATTGCCCCCAACTGAGAACCACTGGATTACAGGAAGAACAAAAATCAGAAGCACAATGTTCTTTTATTTTCTCTAAATCTTCTGACCAATAAGACTGCTAATGTAAGTCTACAGACAGATGATACAAAACAGACTTAATTTAGGAAGATGCAGTTGTAGATTTAACCACTTGAACAAAAAGTTGAAATTCTTTTCTTTAGTCCACTGCCTGTTCATCCTAATAGAAGTGCCTTATCAAACAGTAGGTCTCTTGGGCTGAAACCTACCAATGTGTTTCAGATTCAAAGGAAAACAGCTGGAAGCTCATAAGGTGGAGTGAAGGTCTGCTTGTAAGTCAGAAAAAGTATATTCTGGAGTAACTTTACTTAAGAATTAACAACTGTAATGCACAGAACTTGCTAGAAATCCATTCTGCCACTGAAAAGGCCACCGGGATTTGATACAGTGGAAATGAAGTCTGGTTCAAATCACAAAACCAAATATCACTAAAAGATCCCACTTTTGAAAAGTACATTTAATTTGACCAACTAATGAGCAAAATATTGTGTTTACAGAATGCAATTTTAGCTGTAAAGTTGGTTGCCCACTTTTTAGGGGGCCTCCCACACTTTTGTGGTTTCACTTCCATGTGTACTACCAGGAGTGAATATCATATGGGAGAAATATCTCCTCTGCTTTGTGTAGGGGAAGGGGAAAAGTAACCATTTAAAATAAGCCCAGGGACTTCCCTGGAAGTCCAGTGGTTAAGACTCCAAGCTTCCAATGCAGGCAGCCCAGGTTCAAGCCCTGGTCAGGGAACTAGATCCCACATACCGCAACTAAAGATCCCACATGGGGCAACAAAGACCCAGCACAGCCAAGGGGAAGGAAAATTAGACAACTGCAGTCTCCTTTAGCCTTCCTGCTTCACATAATATGAGGAGGGTAAAAGGGGAAGAACTGCTTCTGAAGGTCACAGCTCAATAACTCAGGCCCACTAAAAAAAACTGGGATTTAATTATAAGATAATAGAGTGCTTCCCCTCCTTAATATTTTAGCACCACACTGGCAGGACTCCAGGATAATAACAGTGATTTCAACTGAGAGATCTGTAAGATACAGACTCTATTTAAGAAAGTGTTCCTAGGGAAACCTAAAGATAATACTGAAGCAGGGAAAAAAAAAAAAAGGAAACTAGAGAAAGCCAATGGCATATACAGCTATAGTAAACATTAAATACATCCCAGCTCCAATCCAGATTTACATAAAATTTCACACTAAAAGGCTGATTACCTTAGTTCCTATTACCAGATACACACACCATAACCACTTTTAACAAAAAATTATGAGGTATGTTAAAGGGTAATAAAAATATACATTCTGAAGATACAAAGCAAACATCAGTACCAGACCTTGATATGACACAGATTTTGGAATTATCATATAAGAAACTTTAAAATAATTATGCTTAGTATATTAAGGGCTCTGTGGTATAATAAAGAATTTATCTAATCTTTGTCCCTGGTTCCTGGCAAAGAGCTTCAAAAGCTCTTGGAATTTCCTGAGTGATAGGAATGTCTTTGTTATGCTACTGAGGCAACTCATGGTAGGCCCACTGTTAGCTTCAGGATGGGAGCTGCTCACCAGAAAGACCAACCATTTGATTAGAAGGCTAGAACTCTGGGCCAGTCTGACCTCTCGAGAGGGGAAGGGAGCTGGAGATTGAGCTCAATCATGTGACCATCATTTATTCAATCATGCCTATGTAATGGTACCCCATATAAAAACTCTGGATACTTAAGCTCCACAAAGGTTCCTGATTGGTGAACACATTGATGTGATGGAAGGGTGATTTACCCTGATTAACGGGATGGGGCATGGAAGCTCTGCATCCAGGGCCCTTCTAGACCTTGTCTTTTGTGTGTCCTGTATAATAAAAGGTACTTGTAAGTACAGCAGTTTCAGTGAATTCAGTGAGTTATTCTAAAGAACTATTAAAACTGAAGGGGTTGTGGGAAACTCTCAAATTTATACCCAGTTGGTCAGAAGTGCAGGGAGTCTGGGAACCCCACTTGTGGCTGGTGTCTAAAGTAAAGGCAGTCTTGTGGAGGACTGAGGTCTTAAATTGTGAGATCTGATGCTAATTCAGGTAGCTAACCCCAGAACTGAAGTGCAGTATCCCAAGTGATGATGAATCAGAACAGGATATAATGGAAAAAGTACAATGGGCAAGAACAGATGGGTAATGTAATATAAGCATAGAGATTAAAACTAAGAAAGAATCAAAAAGACATGCTAAAAATCAAAAACATTGTGAGAGGAATGAAGAATGCCATTGAGGGCTCATCAGTAAGTTGGAAACGGCTGAGGAAAGGCACAATGAGCTTGATGATACTTCAACAGAAACTTCCTAAGTTGAAAGGCAAAGTGAAAAAAAGGATGCCAAAACAGAACACAATATCCAAGAACTGTGGTACAATTACAAAAGGTTTAACATACACATAATAACATAATAGGAATACCAGAAGGAAAAGAAAAAGAAAAAAAAAAAAGCAGAAGAAATATTTGAAATAACAATAGCTCAGAATTTTCCAAAATTAATGATACACACCAAACTACAGATCCAGGAAGCTCAGAAAACACCAAGCATAATGAAGAAGAAAACACACACACACACACACACACACACTCTCTCTCTCTCTCTCTTTCTCTCTCTCTAGCTGTATCATATTTAAACTGCCAAAAACAAACAAACAAAAAACCAAAAACAAAGAGAAAATCTTTAAAGAAATCAAGGGCAGGGGAGAACCTTACCTATATAGGAGCAAGGAAAAGAATTTCATCAGACTGTTCATCAGAAACCATGCAAATAAGAAGAGAATGGAGTGAAATATTTAAAGTTGTTGAAAGAAAAACAAATGCTTAAAATTCTTTATCCATCAAATTGTCCTTCTACAATGAAGGAGAAAAAGATTTTCTCAGACAAAAACTGAAGGAATTTGTTGCCAACAGATCTGCTTTGCAAGAAATGTTCAGATAAGTTCTTCAGAAAGAAGGAAAACAATACAGGTCAGAAACTCAGATCTGACTTGAAAGAAAGAAAGAGTGTTAGGATTAAATGAAGGTGAAATAAAATCTTCTCTTTTTCTTACTTTTAATTGATCTAATAGATAACTGTTCAAAGTAACAGTAACAATCTTGGGTATTATAGCTTATGGATGAGTGAAATGAATGACAGCAATGGTATAAAGGATAGAAAGAAGGAATTAGAAATACTCTGTTATAAGATACCTGAGTTACCTGCAAAACAGTGTAGTGTTATTTGAAAGTGCACTTAGATTAGTTGTAAACATATACTGCAAACTCTAGGGCAAGTACTAAAAAAAAATTTTAAGGAAGTATAACTAATATGCTAATAGGAGAGAGAAAATGGATTTGTATAAAATGCTCAGTTAAAAGCAGAGAAGGTAGAATAAAAGAGAAAAAAGAATCAAAGAACAAGTGCAATGAGTAGAAAGCAGTTGTAAACATAGAGATATTAATCCAATTATATGAAGAAGTACTTTAAATGTGAATGATCTAAGTACACCAATTAAAAGGCAGAGACTGTCAGGGTATATTTAAAAAATAAGACCCGAATATATGTTTTCTATTATATTTAAAGAAGCACCTTTTAAATATAAAGACACTGACAGATTAAAAGTGAAGGAATAAAGAAAGATATACCATGCTAACACTATTCCAAAGGAAGCTGGAGTAGCAATATCGACTGTAACAATATCAAAGTAGCAACATCAAAGCAAACTTCAGAAAATGATCCAGGATATAGGAGGGCATTACATAATGATAAAGGGGTCAGTTCTCCAAGAAGACATAACAATCTTTATTATGTCTGCACTTAACAATAGAGCATCAAAATATGTGAGGCAAAACTGATAGAACTGCAAGGAGAAATAGATAAATCCATTATTACAGTTGGAGATTTCAACAGTGCTCTATCAGTAACTGACAAACCCAGCAGGCAGAAAATCATTAAGGGCATAGTTGAACTGAAGAGTACCACAAACTAATTGGATCTAATTGACATTTATAGACTACTTCATCCAACAAAGCAGAATATAAATTCTTCTCAAGCTCCCATGGAACATTAACCAAGATAGGCCACGTTCTGGGCCATAAAACACACCGTAACAAATTTAAAAGAACAGAAATCAATTTACAATGCCTGCTCTCGGATCATGGTGGAACTAAACTAGAAATTAGTTACAGAATGATAGCTAGAATATCCCAAAATATTTGGAGATTAAACATACATTTTTAAATAATACATGAGTCAAAGAATAATCAAGAGAAGTTTAGAGAATTTTTGAACTAAATGAAAAATGAAAATACAACTTATCAAAATATGTAGGATGCAGCAGAAGCAGTGCGCAGAAAAATTTATAGCATTGAACGCATATATTAGAAAGGAAAAAAGATCTAAAATTTGTAATCTAATCTAAAGAAAGAAGATCAATGTAAACTTAAAGCAATCAGAAGAAATAGTAAAAATCACAACAGAAATCAGTGGTATTGAAAACAGAAGAACAATTGAAAAATATTCACAAAACCAGAAACTAGTTCTTTGAAAAGATCAATAAAATTGATAACCCCCTAGCCAGGCTAATGAAGACAAAAAGAAGAAACAAACTAGTAATAAAAGACATGAAAGAGGAGCCATCACTACTGATCTCATAGACATTAAGAGGACAATGAAGGAATATTATAAACAACTTTATGCCCACAAATTTGACAACTTAGATGAAATGGACCAATTCCTTGAAAGACATAATCTACCAAAATTCACACAAGGAGGAATAGATACTTTAATTGCCAAAAACTGGAAGCAAACTAGATATCTTTCAGTAGATGAATGGGTAAACACAATTTAGCACAACTATACAATGTAATAATTCAGTGATTAAAAAATGAGCTATCAAGTCATGACAAGACATGGAGGAACCTTAAAGGTATACTGCTAAGTGAAAAAGCCAATCTGAAAAGGCTACATACTATGTGATTCCAACTCTGACATTCTGGAAAGGGCAAAACTATAGGCAGTCAAAGGATCAATGGTTGTCAGGGGATCAGGTTGGGCGTGGGGTGGGGATGGAAGGGGAAGTGTAAGCATGGGGAAATTTTAGGGTTCGTCAGATTCGTAGGACTTAATGGATATTTGTGAAAAGGCTATGTAGGCTGTAAATGTAAGACATCTTATGTACACATTCATAGAAAGGTGTTGCAGCAGATATTTGGGGGACTCTGCTCATACCCTCCCAGCACTCAGACTTCTAGTACATGCCAACAGCATCCATTTACAGGTATTTACATCTGAGGGCTTCTGCTTAACCCCAAAGTGGGAAGGTCAGAAGTGATGGAAAGCTCTCATTTCTGGGAACAGCCCTCAGTCAATAACAGTTGGGAGTCAGAGGCAAAATAACCCATATGTCTTGCTTCTCAGTAGGGAGAGCTCTGAGATGTGTTTACACTGTTTCTCAAAATTCCCCAGCAGGATTTAGCCTCCACTGCCCTCATCTGTCGCCTGCTCTATGACATGCCATTTATCAGCTTCCTGCCCTTCCCTGTCACTTCTCCTACACATGCTTCCAGGGGTCACCTCCCAATTAGGATCCTTGTCTCAGAGTTGGTTTCTGGGGTAACCCAAAATAAAGTAGTTGCCAAAGAAAATGCTTTCATGGAAGCCTTTTTAATACATTTCCACAGTGAATACAGTCGAGACTAACACTGACGATCAAAGAAATTGTGAATATGAAATGAGAAGACAGATGTAAGAGAACTGGGAAAAGATAAAGCACTCCACAAACACAAGGTGAGAGCATTAGTCCTACGGTTGTCAGTAGAGTCTGAGCTGGGAAACTGCACTACAGAACACTGCCAGCTCACAGCTACCTATAATGGTGGAGGCAAGCAGCAGTATGAATAATACAAAACAGTATATGATTGAAAAAGTAATAACACATGGCTTCAAAGAACATTATGTGAAATTTAGGCTGTACTTTTCATATTTTATTATGAATTCTTTCCAAAAATAACGTTGTAGAGTAGTATAATATCCATATATGCACTAGCTGGAAGTGAAAAAATAACATTTTGCAGTATTTGCTTTAGATCGCTTTTTAAAAATAAGCAAAGTATTACAGATACAGTTGAATTTTCTTTTTAGTCCCAGCCTGTCCTAATTGCCTTTCTTTTCCCGGTGACAACCATACTCATTGAAATTGGTGTGTACACTTCATATTCGTGGTGTAGGGGAGCAGAATTTGCCACCCTGAAATATGTCTCTGGCACATTCATTGTTTTACGCTGGTTATTTGCTGAGAAACAGCAGACACTGGAAGGGCACCAAAAGCCCAGTAGGAGCTGCCCTTTTGTAGAAACATCTCCATTTGTAAGGGAAATCTCCATTTGTAAGGGTGTCTCCCTCTCCATACCTGAAAGAGAAGGATGACCGAACCTCTAGAAACTCTTATCAAAGGAGAAGGCAATGACTTAAATCTCCATCACGATCACCCTTGTTTACTATGCTCTGCCTGGTAATCTGGCATAACTGACTCCCTAGCTCAACATGATCTTTTGTCTTTATCTGAGGTTGGTATTTTACCTGAGGGCTTTGGCCATGTTGGTGAGTTAGTTACTCAGTTTTCCTGGGTCTCTCCCATGTATACATATTACTAAATTTTTGTTTGATTTTTCTCCTGTTAATCTGTCTCATGTCAATTTAATTTTTAGACCAGCCAGAAGAACCTAGAAGGACAGAGGAAAGTTTCTTTCTCGTGACAATGGTTTTATACTTTTACTCTATATGCATGTTTCTAACAATATAAGCAATGCATGTGATAAGGTTCTGTGATTCTAAGATTTACATAAATAGTATCGTGCTGTGCAACGCATTCTGCAACTTTCTGTGTTCACTCAACACTGTTACTGAGACCCATCCATGTTGAAACATGTTAGTTGACTACATTCACTTATTTTTGGAAAGATCCTCGCTTTAGTCTGGAAGGAACCCTTGTGGGATACTTTTAATAAAATAGACCAGTGGTTCTCAATTGGGGTGATTTTGCCACCCCACTCCCCCGTGAAATTCGGCAATGTCTGGAGATATTTTAGGTTGTCAAGAGTGTAAGTGGGGGTGCTACTGAGCCAGGGATGCTGTTAAACATCCTGCAATGCACAGGACAGCCCCCACCGGCATGTTATCTGGTCTAAAATGACAACAGTACTGAGGTTGACAAACTCTGATATAGATGAAAGCCAAGTATTCTACATTTTTGAAGATTTTCTGGATATGGGGGAAAAAACCCAAATTTGGACCTTTCAAGCTGAGACAGCATGCGTTCTGCTTGTTGGATCATCAAAACCGTGTCTCTATTGCATTAAAGTATTTTCTTCTTGAATGTGGATTTCAGAGTGTTTTATGGCTAAAAATTCTTGCTTATTTGAGGGAGTTGTGTGCACGTGCATGTGTATTATGTGTGTGTCTGTATACGATGCTGGAGGTGAGGGGGGGCCCACAGACTTTATCTCTGTCACTCATGCTGACAGTTGCTGATTTTCAACACCCCCTGAAAGGAGTTCAGGGTGCAGATCAGCAATAAGGCCCTCTGTGCTCTGGAAAAAACTGACAGAACAGGTCTTCAGATAGATATTTTCAGGAGCTGATTGTACGAGCCCAATTCTTGTCTCTCCTCATATCTAGAAAAGCACTAACATCCTTCATGGTGATGACTGCTCCTGGTGACTAGCAGAAACCTTCTGCAAAATAATATGTGCTTGAGGGCACGTGCTCCCCCTTCACCACAATCACATATATACTGACCTTCCCCCCAACCTCATTGGAGCAGATCCTCAGAGCTATCTGAGAGGCTGTCTCCTGGGCTGCAGTCCTCATTTTGCCCCCCACAAAACTTAACTCAAGGAACTGAACGAGATTTGATTTAATGAAAACTATAGGGTAGGGGGTCCCTAGAGAAAGAGAAGCAGGCATGGTTTTCTTGACCTAAGAGAAGCCATATTTGGCCTAAGCCATTTTGTGATCTAAGCCTGGTCACAATGCTTGCCCTTGAACAGGTCTTAGTAATTAATGATCCTAAAGGAAAAAAGAATGCAGGAACAAAGGGCTGTTATTAGGCAAGAGAAGTAACAATAGCAAACATAGTCAAGACTGTAAAGACCCCCAGTTCTGTTTCGGTGGTAAAGGTTAGCCTGAAGCACTTTCTTGAGCTGTTCTGCAGAATTCAAATCCCCCTCTAGGGCTCAACCACCAGATCACCTGAGGAATGATGATGTTGACCTTTTCTGATCCTCCTGACAAGACTTCAACAGATTAAAGCCTGAACTCTGTCAACCTTTGCCCCAATTTTAAATTGAGTTCTCCTCTGCTCAAGCCCCTTCATGAATATGCACATACCCTTAGCTTAAAACTTCCCCAGTTTTGCTGTTTGGCGAGACACAGCTTTGGGAAAGATCCCCAGTGTTCTCCTTACTTGCTGCAAGTAATAAATCCTTGCTTCTCCTACTCTTTGGCTTAGTTTTATCTTTTGGTTCCACAACCACCAAGAGGCAAACCCAGTTTTTGGGTAACAAAATGATGGTTTAAGGTCCCACACATGGTGTTAAAAGAAAAAAAAATTTTAATGGTAAAATCATGACTCTCATACAGATATAAAAATGAACTTGTGTTAAAGATCTTATTCAACACATTAACAAGGAGAATGCTAAGGTGTTACAGTCAGTTCAAAGGAGAGTCCAAAGAACAGACAGTTATTGGGATATTTTGGTTTATAATAAAAATATATATATTTGGCTTTCATCCATATCTGGCACAGAGCTCCTATAACCCTTGGAATTTCTAAAGTGATAAGAGCTTATAAAGGTGTCCTGATATGCAAAACAAACCCTTTTCAACCACACCTAAGTTTATGTTAATGAGGTCAGTTTTAGAAAGCACCTATGGATAGGGGCTGGCTGTCAGGGGAATCAACCATGTGATTGGATAGTTGGAGCTTTCAGTGTCACCCCCCCTGACTTCCAGGGAGGGCAGAGGGGCTGGAGGTTGAATTGATTGCTAATGGCCAATGACTTAACTCAATCATGACTATGTAATGAAGCCTCCATAAAATCCCCAAAGGACACAGTTCAGAGAGCTTTCGGTTGGTGAACACATGGTGACTCAGGGAGAAGAGCGCCCCTAGAGAGGCATGGAAGCTCTGTGTCCTTTCTGCATACCATGCTCTATGTATCCCTTCCCTCTGGCAATTCCTGACTCATACCCTTTTATAATAAACCTGTGACCTAGTAAGTAAAATGTTCCTCTTAGGTCTGTGAGCCACTCTAGCAAATTAACTGAACCCAAGGAGGGGGTCTATGGAACCTTTGATCTATAGCCAGTCCATCAGAAGTACAGGTGACAACCTGAACTTGCAACTGGTGTCTGAAATGGTGTAGGGGGCAATCTTATATAACTCAGCCCTTAACCTATGGGATCTGATGCTACCTCTCAGTAGAGAGTGTCAGAACTGAGTTGAATTGTAGGACACTCAGCTAGTGTCAGAAAATCGCTCGGTAGTATGGGGAAACCCTCTCCCTCCACCTCCTGCCACCAGAATTGGAATCAGAATCATTAGTTGGTGATCAGAAGTGGAATCAGTGCAGGATGTTAATTAGAGATGAGAAACAGTGAAATGAATATGCACATTGAGACAAAACTGTCTTCTTCCACAATAGGAGAGAAGTCAATTGAAGCTCTACCCCTCTACTACACAGGATATAATTTGATGTCTACAAACGACAAGTATTTTGCATTGATCAGTTGTCAATTTACAGAGTTGTAAGATAGCTCTCTTAGAACTGGATGACCCAGAGAGGTGCCCTATACTCTAGAAAATCCAGTTTCCCACTGAAGCACAAATGTTTCCCCACAATGTGGTAATTTTAAGGCTGTATAAACAGACTTGGAAAAAAATACTGCCTACTATTACGATTATTTTGTTTAAGCTATGAAGCCCAGATGCCCAGATCAATCCTTAGAGTGGTATAGGATTTCCACCACCATCTTTCCATACTTCTACTACCACTACCTGGCTGCCAAAGGGTAATGGTATTCCCCTTGTCAGTCAATCTCAGAAGAGGTAAATTCCAGGGCAGGAAAATAAAGCCAGGCTAGGGCTTGAGAAAGTCTAGAGGATTTCTTCTTTCTCTAAATTGGGGGGCAATGGGACTTGAATTCCAAGATAGGGCAATACCTAGAGTTGCCTGTTTCCTTTCAAACTGCTTCCTTGCCATGTGAGGGACCGCTGAGAATTAGGCAGGGTTTCAGTTGGGTTTAGACTTGTCATCTCTAAAGATATCTACTTCTCCTGGATGTTGTAAGTTATTCTGTTTTCAGTTTCCTTTTTTCAGAGCCTTCAAGACATAGATTTTTTAAAAGTACAGTTTTGTCACAATTTAGACAGGGGGGATTTGGAGGAGTACTAACCTTGGTTTGAGACCACAATAGGGATGGATCAGTAGGGGTTGCCAAAGGAGAACAGTGGTACCCAGCAGCATTACTGTCCAGAAGAAAGACAAAGAGGCAGGGATAAAAGATGGTGGCAAGTTCTGGTCATTGATGAAGCATTACCCGTGGGGACCTCAGAAATAGTTGGGGAAATAGTTTGAAGAGTGCCAGTTTCCATGAGTTTTGCTCATGCGAGCTCATGACAGAGCAGTTGGGGTTTGAGATACTAATAAGTGTGATTTAATATTGTTGTCACACACTGATAAAGCCTGAGACTTGTGTTAACAGTTGTTAGAACATTTTATAAAATCATGAAAGAATAGAAATAACAATGATAAAGATGATGGGATAAAAACATGCTATTCTTTAGATGGAAAATTTGAGTGCTAATTTGGTTTGGAAAAGGTAAGCACAGCATCAATATTTAATAGCAATGAGACTGAATCTACTGTGAGAAAAATTCAAGAGCATGGTGATTCAATTCCCCAGAGGGCTTAATCATCTACAAATCTGAATTAGTAAACATAAGACACCTTACTCAGAATTATTACATAAGCCAATTACAGGAAGTGCATGGTATGTGCTTCTAATTTTACACAACATATTCAGATACAGGCAAATTTTTTCACGTTTGGCTCTGTAATCTTAAATCTGAGATCATAAGAATTCACTTTCTTGACTAATTTATTTAGTAAGAATTAATAATACCTAAGCCTAAATTTTAAACTGCCCAGCCTAAATTGCAAGGACTGGTAGACGTGTCATCAGCCCTCAAATGAAATTTGCACCAGAAAGGCAGTGTGCCTGGTGGAAAGGTCTCAAATTTTGGCCCTGCCACTTCCTAGCTGCAAAATCTTGAAAAAGTTGAATTCACTGGGTTTTCATTTAATCATTTGTAAAATGAGGGCTCTGACCAGATGATTCCTAAGGGTTTATCTAGCTCAAAGTCTCTATGAATCTATAAAGAAATCGCCGCCCTCTTCCAGTTGTGCTATGCATAACACACATATGACAACATGGGAGGGGTAGAGCCAAGAAGCAAAATGGTACCTCTTACTTTTTCCCTTCTAAATTATTGACTAAATCTCAAGGCCTTTTCTTCTGGTTTCTGAGATGTCTTCAAATTTTGCCTTTTGTTCTCCTTACATCCATAGCTCCTTCACATACAAAGAGCAGAACAGCTAAATATATTAAAAATTAAAATAATAATGAGGAAACAATTTGCATCTATTAAGACTATTTAAAATCAAAAGAAAAGTCAAATCTCACATGCTGGCCGAGCTGTAGGAAAATAATAACACGTATAAATTTCTGATGTTGTTATTGGTAAAATCCTTTCTGAAGACATTTTGATACACATATCAAGTATCATAAACCTATTCTGATTCAGTAAACCCCCATTCTGAATATATATTATAGAATTATTATATTTCTCCAATTCTAAGACTATCAATTTTAAGATGCAACATCTTTAATAATAATTTTTGAAGAGAAAAAACAAATATTGTCACCTTATAACAAAATGTACCCTGATATATAATAAAGGAAGAAAAATGTGTATCTTGGAAGTGAGGAAATATGAAAATTCAAAAGGAGAAAAATCCATATGTATGAAGACATTTACAGCAGAATTATTCATAATTTTAAAAAACCAGCATTTGTATCTAATAATAAGGAAATGATTAAATAAAGTACATATATTATATGTAAATACAATGGAATGTAACATGGTTATCAAACATTTATGATAAAAGTGTAAAATCAAGGGAAAGTGTTTCTAAAATAGTTACATAATGTATAAAATTTATAAATGTATAAAATATATATATATAGTTTGATGAACTTAGAAGCAATATATCCATATGGATAAAAGTTTGAAAGAACTCCAAAACAAATGCAAATCATTATGTTGTTGAGATACTGGAATTTTGTGCATTTTAAAATGTCCTTCATATATTTTAAAAACACTTTAATCACGAATAAAGGTTTTACAAACACTCCTATCTTTTTTTATTTTTATTTTTTTTATTTTTTTGGGGGTACACCAAGTTCAATCATCTGTTTTTATACACATATCCCCGTATTCCCTCCCTTCCTTGACTCCCCCCCCTCGAGTCCCCCCCACCCTCCCCGCCCCAGTCCTCTAAGGCATCGTCCATCCTCGAGTTGGACTCCCTTTGTTATACAACTTCCCACTGACTATCTATTTTACAGTTGGTAGTATATATATGTCTGTGCTACTCTCTCGCTTCGTCTCAGCTTCCCCTTCACCCCCTGCCCCCTCCCATACCTCGAGTTCTCCAGTCCATTCTCTGTATCTGCGTCCTTGTTCTTGTCACTGAGTTCATCAGTACCATTTTTAGATTCCGTATATGTGAGTTAGCATACAATATTTGTCCTTCTCTTTCTGACTTACTTCACTCTGTATGACAGATTGTAGTTCTATCCACCTCATGACATATAGCTCCATCTCATCCCTTTTTATAGCTGAGTAATATTCCATTGTGTATATATGCCACATCTTCTTTATCCATTCATTTCAAACACTCCTATCTTGATAGTCATTCTCTTCCCTGTTTTCCCTTGGGTCCAGTTTTCTCTCCTCCTTGGCAGAGTGGGTAATTTAGTTACTTAGCTGGGCAGCCAGGAAGAAGCCATGTTGTGATTTTTGGTAATGACACGTAATGTGTTTACACAACCACGTTTTGTTTCATGAGTAAAGAGTATAACTATGTAGCCACTGAGGGCCAGAGCCTATAAAGCAATCATTCATCTGTACCCAAGAATCCTGCCCAGGCTTGCAGGATCTAAACACTTTCCAGGGGAGGGGAGGGGCTCATGAGAATGCAGCATCCTGGTCACTGGTAACAAACCTCAGACTCTTTGGGATGCTGGTATTTCTCTTTCCTCACCTGCTGCTGCACCTTGGCCTGAATTCTAATTTCCATCTTGGAATTAATTGGAATTTCCTGTTTAGAATAATGACAGTCCTGCACAATTTATGTCTTGTTACATTATACCATGGAAAAAATATATATGGGTACATCAATCACGGAATTTACATGTGTGATCTGCCTATGAAAACTCAAACTATGAATATCCAAGACTCAAGTAATATTTGTATCTTAGAGCCACGAGTCACCTCTCATTTTCTTTACTTTTTCCATCTCTTGCTCCATAAGCCCACCCAAACTGGCTTTGGCACCAACCACTGCATGGAAATATCTCTCGCCAGAATATTAATAACATCCCGATCCTACATTTTTTTTAAAAAGCTATTTTTAAACATTTTATTTTGAAATGATTTCAATTGTAAAGAAGATGTGCAATAATAACACAAAACTCCAGTACACCCTTTACCCCGCTTCACCAGTTAACATTTAACCACACTTTCTTTCTCTCTCTCCCTCTTGTATGTGTATATAGCTGTTTCCCCAGTGACACGTCAGTATTTCTTAAGAACAATGCCATTCTGTAATGTAACCACAGTGCAATTCTCAAATTTAGAAAATTTAATAGTGATACACAGTACCATTATCCAGTAGGTACTTCTAATTCAAACTTTCCTAAGTCTCAATAATTTTCCAATTGAACCAAATTATTCTTATCAATAAATTTTTTAAAAGAAACAAAATGGGTTAAAATTTGAATTTTTAAAAACATTTGCAGTACGGCTTCCCTGGTGGCGCAGTGGTTAAGAGTCCACCTGCCAATGCATGGGATACCGGTTCGATCCCTGGCCCAGGAAGATCCCACATGCCGCGGAGCAACTAAGCCTGTGCGCCACAACTACTGAGCCTGAGCGCTAGAGCCTGTGAGCCACAATTATTGCACCCTCGTGCCACAGCTACTGAAGCCCACACGCCTAGAGCCCATGCTCTGCCACAAGAGGCCACTGCACTGAGAAGCCTGTGCATCACAACAAAGGCTAGCCCCCGCTCGGCGCAACTAGAGAAAGCCTGCCCACAGCAACGAAGACCCAATGCAGCCAATAAATAAATAAATTTATAAAAACAAAAAAAACATTTGCAGTGTTTTTAGACCATATTTATAATAATTATACTGACTTCCTAATTTAATTGACTTACACTCACCATCAGGACTTCTACCATGCACTTTTACTTCAAAAGTCTTCATTTTGATTAATCTTTCAGTCACTTATACTACACACGAGTGACTTTTTTTCAGAGGATGGACTCTTCAGAGCTCGTATATAAATGAGAATTATTTCTGTGGCTTTCACCCATGACTTAATATATTATTATTGAGTCACAAACAGCTTCTCCCTTGCAAATACTATATATGCTATCTTGTGTATCCTGTTACTCTGACACTCAGGAGAAGCCCGATTTTGTACTTTGTGGATAATCTTTTTTTTCTGAAAATCGATGACATTCTTCATCTTTGAAATGTAAAACATCAGCTTTTCACCTACAGGTATTGACCAATTTTTGTCAATTTTGTGTTGACTGTGGTAGGGACTTCTCATCTGAAGATGAAACATTTTTCTTCAGCTCAAGAAAACTGTATTCGCTTTTCCAAATACTGCTTCTCTTCCATTGGTTCAGGAATTTTCTTTTAGACACTGGATCTCTAGTCCCTGGGTCTCTTATCTGTTTTTCTTAGGTTGCTACCTAAGATAGAGCTTAAAATAAACGTGTTTATATTTTGAATTTGAACCTTCCAAATACAGTTAATCTCTTGGTCAAAGCTGGAGCGCCCCATAAGCAATTAATAATAAGAGCAGCAGCTATTTTTCCCTCCCTTCGTGTGCAAGTCACAGCCGGAAGTAAAGTTTTTGATGTTCTTTATTCTGTAGAACTGGGTGGCAGGCGGGGAGTGCTAACCAAATTTCTTTGGAAATGGAACTTTCGGTTGCTTACCATAGATGTGCCCACCTGCAGTCCACTCCCAGCCACATCCGTGTAGGTCAGCTGTATGGGTTCACACAGGCGCACAGAAAGAAGGTCGCGTTGGTCAGGTGCACAACGCGGACTCCAGCCGTGCAGTGCCCGGATGTCTCCCATGTAGCTGAGGTGCGCGCAGGCGCAGGAAGTGGCGTGAGGACGTGACCCGAGTCTGAAATCTCCAGAGCCCAAGAGGTACTACCCGGCTATAGCAGCTATACCTCGAAAATGTTTTTTAATTGCAGTTCCCCTCTCTCCCAATCCAAGACCCTATTCAGGATCACACATTGCATTTTATTGTCATATCTCTTTAGTCACCTTTAATCTAGAAGAGTTCCTTACATTTCTTGGTCTTTTATGGCATTGACATTGTTGAAGAATACAAGGCAGTTGTTTGTAACATAATGGCGGTTGTCTGATATTTTCCCATGATTAGGATCAGGTTATGGATTTCTGGCAGAAGAATTTCTTAAGTGATGGCGGCATCCTTATCAGTGTATTGTATTAGGGCACATTTTGGTGTTGACTCATCATTTGATTAAGGTGGTGACTTCCAGGTTTCTCCACTGTAAAAAAGTATCTTTTTCTCATTTGCAATTAATATGAACTACTAATAAGGAGGCACTTTGAGACTGTAAACTATAGTGTACTTTTAGTACCTGTGCCACCTGGATACTCCACAGGCACTTTTATCACATGTCCAGAACCAATCTCTTTAGCTTCACCTCTGCTTTGCTCTCCTTTCTAAATTTCCTCTTAGCTTTTGGTGTCATCGTTCACCCAGATTCTGCCTCTAGAAATCTCAGGCATCTTTAACTTCTTCTCCCTTTACACCCAAACAGCTAACAAGTCCTAGTTATGTCTGTCTCAGAAACATCTCCCAAATCAAGTGCCTCCCCAGCTTCAATATTTCAATAGCCTCCTAATTGGCCTTTGAGCTTCCAGGGTTATTATCTCTGTTCTAGGCCATCCTCCGTGATGTGCCTAGAATTATTTCCCCTAAACCTAACACGATGAGGTCACTCACTGCTCTGCTTAAAATCTATCATCTATGATTATCTATTTCTTGGCCTTCCTTTTATACAGAAAATAAATGTTCCAGATTTATAGGCTATCATCCAAGGCCCTATAACTTGGCCCCAATCTGCCTCTCCAGCCCCCTATTCTGGTACTCCCTGGTTTCCCCCTAAACTCTAGCCCAAATGAATTCATCATTCCCCAAATATTTAAAGTTTGTTCAGAGTCTTATGCCTTGGTCCTTGTTGTTCTCTCAGATTGAGATGTCCTTCCTTGGTTTATTCCTATCACATTCTCACTGCTCCTTTCTAGCCCTCTATCAGATTAATAATCTTGTATTTGAAGATTTTCCTGTCTTTTTCCTCATGAGAATTAGTCCCCCTCTACCCAGACCTATAAGCTCCTCAGTTATCAAGACTGTTTCCACATTCAGTCTTGTGCCCCAAGCATCTAGACAATTCATAGTTGGTATTTAATAAATGTCTGAGTGAGTAAACAAAAGAATAGTGAAGCTGACAGCAAGCCTAAACAGTTAAGGAATGTGACACTGAATATAAAGCTTTGCATATAACTTATGAAAGTTAGATATATTTGTGTCCCAGAAACAATAACTAACTATATCTAGCCTCAACTGCATGACAATTTCCATTTCCACATGTACTGAGGTATGTTGAGACAAGTTCGAGCAGAGTTCAAATTGTATCCTAGTTGTAAAATAGAAATGCGGTCATTGCAACTGACTGCATCATGTCTTGGGGGCCTGAGAAAGTTACAATTCCCAAAATTGCTTAATACTCTGAATTGATTTAGTTATTAGAATAACCTCTGTCATTCCTAAAATATTAACTAGAATAATCCATTTCAGTTGAGGGAGTCCTTTTTTTTAATCTTCTGTGTTCCCAAAAAAGGAACGATGTTATGATTAACAAAGTTTTATCAGAGATTTATTTCTATAAGCATTTTTCAGGTGATATTAATATGCCAGTGTGGAGTATTTTCTACACAGTAAACAAGGAAAATATATTATTGTTATTGGGGGGAAATAATACTTTAGTTTTAAAAGTACAGTATAAATCTTTAGTAGTTAAGGTAAAACTATGCTATAACGTATAAATCTAAAGCCTCAGTGGCTTAAAAAAATAGAAATTCTTCCTTTTTCATGTAAGGCCCAAAAAAGGTATTCCTGATAGGTGGGTGACGTTTCTCCAAGTGGGAATCTGGTACCCAGGCTTTTTTCCATCATGTGGCTCTGTCATTTTCAACATATGGCCTCCAAGGTCATGAGACAATGGGAAAGAGTATGGAGGATAGGGCTTAGAGAATTTTAATGGGCCAGGCCTGGAATTCACCCACATTACTTCTGTCTGCATTTCATTGGCCAGGATGCAGTCACATGGCCACACCTAACTGCAAGGGCAGCTGGGAAATGTGGGTGCCCAGGAGGAAAAGGAGAGGGGTTTGTTCAACAGCGAGCTAGTCTATGCCAAGAAGGTCTAGTCTTCTGTGTGTAGCTTAATCAATTCCTAAAGGCCTAGTCGGTGAAAAGTTACGGTCATAATTATGAACCCACACTACAAGACTGAATCATTGGGACTTCCCTGTTGGCACAGTGGTTAAGAATCCACCTGCCAATGCGGGGGACACCAGTTTGATCCCTGGTCCGGGAAGATCCCACATGCCAGGAGCAACTAAGCCCGTGCGCTACAACTACTGAGCTTGCGTGCCACAACTACTGAAGCCTGCGAGCCTAGAGCCCATGCTCCGCAACAAGCCACTGCAATGAGAAGCCCACACACCACAACAAAGAGCAGCCCGCGCTCACTGCAAGAGAAAGCCTGTGTGCAGCAGCGAAGACCCAATAGAGCCAATAAATAAATAAAAATAAATTAAAAAAAAAAGACAATTGTCAAAAGAAAAACCTTATTGAATTAATGCATGGCACTTACTAAAGCATGAAACCAAGGGATGAAAACAGAATGAGTTTTTAAAGTTCATCCTGAGTTGGCTAAAAATTAAATTAAATAAAAACATACTTTATTGAGACTTGCAGCTAACTCAAATTTTGCTGTCATTGTAACATGGAGGGCTGTCACTTTAATTCATGCCTGAAAAGCCTGCAGGGTTGATTTGTACCTTGGATACTAAGAAATGCTAGGGCATAAATAGATGTTGCCACTTAATGCTTGACAAAGGCAGCCTGCTGAAAGAAAGTCACTCAGGTGGAGGCAAAAAATGTGACTGTGACTGAATGACTCAGCTTGGGGGAGGGCAGAAATCACAAGCCCAAGCAGAGAAGGGCCTATGTAGGAGTGGAGTTGTGTGATTAAAGCTAACAAGCAGCTGGCTAGTCCTCGAACAATCTGAAGGCTTTTTGGGTAAATGTAGAGCCACCGTTCTGAAGAAAAAAAGAAGGGTCTAGAAAAGCAGGCCTTAATAGCAGTAGCCAAATGGAGTGAGAAAAGGTGGAACAGAACTGGGTCTTTTTTGCCTGTGTCCTGGGGAGCACATCCATTGAATTTCTCAAGCTGCAGCCACCTCTCTGTTTATGATGAATGAGGTCAGGAAATCTCATGGGCTGTACATTAATGAAAGGAAGCATTTGGAAAGTCATCTTATTTCCTCTTATGGTGTCACGTCCAGATGCCTTTGTGTGAGGCAAGTTGATGAGGCAGCCTTTCTGGGAAACGGAAGCCATAATACTAGCCGCCGTTACTGAGCAGACAGCATGGACAAGGGACTCTACTAGGTAACACCCCCTCTCCCTACTACAGATGATGACTGTTTCTGAAGGGAACTTGCTAATTTTACTTACTTTTATATATTTTTTTCTGATTGTGTTAAATGAATAAGCTATGTCAAACCACATTGAAAAATAGCAATTTGGGAGGGATAAGTCCCCTTCCTTCTCTGCAAGTGATGGGAGGTGGTTTGAAAAAGATTTGGATTAAGCAGTTTTTGCTGTTCCCTGGAGTTATATTCTAAAGAATTCATTAGTGACAAACACATTTTGAAGAAAGTTACTGCCCAGGCTCTATGTATTTATTGATTCGGGACTAGGCACTAAGTTTATATGAGTAATCACATGGTCACTGCTTGCTGGAGTCTTCATTTTGGGGAGGAAAAAAAGTGGTCCTCAAACACTGGAATCACTTGGGGAGTTTTTTAAAAATGCTGATGCCTGGGTCTCATCTTTAGAGATTCTGATGTAATAAACTCAGGATGTGCAGCCAAGGCTGAGACCCCTTGCAGATGGACATGTGTGAAGTGTCTGGAGCATAGGGCAGGAGGATTCGTTGGCTAGGGGCTGACAGGATGTGACAGCTTTGAGCTAAGTTTTGAAGGATGCATAGGAATTTCCCAGGCACACAAATCAGGTAAGTCATTCCGAGAAATGTTATGTGTGAAGGTCCAAAGAGAGGAGAGAGTGTGGCATTTTGAGGGTGTTGCTCTTAATGAGTATTGCTGGCATGTAACCTGTGATAGTGAAGGGTCAGGGGAGGTGAGTCAGAAGGCAAATCACAGGGACTTCCCTGGTGGTCCAGTGGCTAAGACTCCATGCTCCCAATGCACAGGGCCCGGGTTTGATACCTGATCAGCGAACTAGATCCCACCTGCTGCAACTCAAGGCTCCGCACACGGCAATGAAGATCCCGCGGGTCACAACTAAGATCTGGCACAGCTAAACAAATAAATAAATGTTTAAAAAAAAAAAAAAAAGAAGGCAAATCACAGGGGCTGTTGAGTCCAGGCTAATAAGCTTAAGTTTCACTTCCATAGGCAGTAGAGAGCTATTCTTCAAAAGCCCTTGAGCAGGAGCTTTTGAGCAAGATGAGATCTGAGAAAATGGGGAGACCATTTGTCAAAATAATCCAATCCCCTGCAGGCTTTCATACCATGTGTCACTCTCAAATGAAGGAGAGAAAGTCCTTTAAAAACTGTGTCTTGTACAGAAATGAAGGACAGTAGAGTGAGTTTGTTTCTGTATTAGTTAAGTTCTTCCGGTTTCAGATGTGCCAATTATATGGGCACAAGTCTCATGAAATTGCAGAGATTTGTGGGATACCTGGACTGTAGACTTAAATACAACAGTGGGGGAAGTAGTAGAAAACTCTTGCCTGTTCTTTGATAAAACTGTTTAAACGCCTACCCTGGCATCATAAATTTCTCAAGGGAACACGAAAAGTCTTTTTAATCCTTGGCCCCAAGGGGGGACCATCTTAAAGGGTTTGAAGGTCATCCTGTGCCTTTGTTGGCTGGCTAGGGTGGACATTCACATCCAAAAGTTGTAAGGACCTGACTTTGATGATTACCCAAAAAAACCCATTATAAATGATTCATGTGTCTCCTGCTTCAAATGTAGAGGCAGAAGAATGGAGAGAACAATTAAGGATGGTTTTTGCCTCTAAAGAGGAGTCACATACTGTCACTGTCACTTTCATAGAGGCAGAAGAATGGAGAATGCATTTAAGGATGGCCTGCCTCTAAATTGGAGTCATCCATTGTGACAGTCACTCTCAAGCTGAATAGTGAAGAAAATCACACCCACAGCATTTGCTAAAGAAGGGTAGAGAAAATTATCA